>NC_082681.1:33944178-34274469 GCF_025265405.1 Mesoplodon densirostris | reverse complement strand
AAAGTTGTATCTATGTACAGTGACAGATGTTAACTAGACTTACTGGGGTGATCATTTTACAATATATACAAATACTGATTCATTATGTTGCATAACGGAAATTAACACAATGTTATACGTCAATTATACCTCAGTTAAAAAAACAGAGAGAGATGGGCCTCCCTGGTGGCGCAAGTGGTTGAGAGTCCGCCTGCCGATGCAGGGGATACGGGTTCGTGCCCCGGTCTGGGAGGATCCCATATGCCGCGGAGCGGCTGGGCCCGTGAGCCATGGCCGCTGAGCCTGCGCGTCCGGAGCCTGCACATCCGGAGCCTGTGCTCCGCAACGGGGGAGGCCACAACAGTGAGAGGCCCGCATACCGCAAAAAAAAAAAAAAAAAAAAACAGAGAGAGGGAGAAAGACAATGAAGGTGAAGAAAAAGGCTTACAAAAAAACGTTTTTAATGAAATCTATATAGAAAATCAGGGAAGAGAAACAAAAACTTATTGTGCATTTTACTGGGGAAGACAATTAAGTGGGTTCATCTATTAAAGCTTCCAGTTTGGGGTTAGTTTAAGCAAGCAGGTGAAGGTTGTTTATTTCCCATCCCCATGCTAGCAGGCCAAAATTCAATTTGTCCTCCATGTTCCAAAGGGTAACATTCTTAAGTGCTTTTATATTACAGTAATCACTTTACCAGAAAGCTGTTTATCCAAGCAAAATGAGATTCATAAGCTATCTTAAAACAAAAACGCTTTTATCTCCAATATAATGGAATAACCAAGCTCCAAGAGACTCTCAAAAAATCTAGATGCAATGCAGTATTTTATTACATTATATTTTTCTAGTATTATAAAAATAAAGAATGAATCATTTTATTGTCTCTGCACCAGGGGCCTTTAAGCTGAAGGAGTCTAGTTTTCAAATCAATCTATAGCTGAAATCTGAAGTCCATGCTCTAAACACTAAGCAAAATCTAAATAATAGCAAAAGAAATGAAAGTATTTCTTTCCCAGTGATAAAATCAGTATAGCATTACTTTAAAAAGTATCAGTCATTCCCCCAAATAACTTAGGGCAATATGAATAGAAGGTGCTTATCTTATTGGACAAAATTTTTATGTGAAAAATTTGAAAAATTCAAACAGATTTTGAAAAGTCTACTCATTTATATATATTATATAATTTATATTATAATTTATATAATACATATTATACACATATATTTGTTATTTTGACCAAGAAGAATATATTGAATTCTACCCACATGATCAGCTAATTATATTAAGAACTCTCTTTGATTAAGATCCACTGTAATTTATATACCACAATCAATCTTAGCATAAAATGTGAGTATTTAATTCTAATCTGTCTCTTAAAGGTTTATCATATTCTTCAACGTTAAATTAAAAGGACAAAGAATTTCCTTTTAAAAAGATACAATACTGTTTTAACACCCCATTCAGTCATAATCAACATGAGTCAATTAAATGAAAAACAACCAAAACCTGGTCTGTCTGACCACAGTGAGTACACTCCATTTACTAGAGTTTTCTCTCTTTTTAGTAAGTGACTTTCAAATATGGTAAAAACCTTTAAATGACAATTCACTAATCAGAACTGCATAGAAAGCCAACATTCCAGACAAAAACTTTTCCAAAATAAATCTCCACTTTACTAATTGGTCACTCAACTTTTACTGTGCAAGGAATTCAAGGGCGTACACAGAACATGCAGGTCTGGATAAAGATAATAGTTTTTCTGGGTCCCTACCAGGTAAATTTAGCAAACTTAACAAAATGAAAGAAGGAAGGAAGGGAAGTGCAGGTAGCTCTATACTTTATACAATCTTTCATATCCATAGTATGAGTCATATTATGAGATATATACAGGCCTGAAGTTTGTTGATTAATCAAAAAAGTTAAAATAAGAATCATTTGTGACTTGCCTTATCATTTGATCTAGAGACAAGGCCTTTTCTTTGTATATAGGCCTGCTATTTGGATCTTATTCCGTAAGTTAACCTCACCCAAAACAATGAATGCATGAACTGTGATTTATAGATTTGTTTTCTTCAAAAGAGAAAGAGAAGATAAAGCCACTTGCACAGCAATATGAATTCAGAATCCTTAGGAGTTTTTACAATTTCCTCCAAATCTTTTAAAACTGCAGGTCCAGGACTGAGGTGAACTGACATCTCAGGCTGAAAATTTTGAGGGTTTTCCCAAACTCAATAATCAAGATAAGTGCTAATTTAATGCAATACTCAATGGTGAAAGATTGGATGCTTGCCCTGTACAATCAAGAACAACACAAGGGTAACTGCTCTCGCTATTTCTATTCAACAATGTGCTCAAAGTAGTAGCCAGGGCAATTGGTCAAGAAAAAAAAATAAAAGGCATCCAGGTTGGAAAGGAGGCAATGAAACTTTCTCTTTTAGCAGCTGACATGAACTTACGTATAGAAAATCCTAAGGAATTGGGTAAAAGACTATTAGAATTAATAAATGAGTTCAGCAAGGTTACAGGATACAACTTCAATATATAGAAATCAATTGTATTTCTATACATTTGCAATAAACAATATAAAATGGAATTAAGAAAACAATTTCATTAATAATAGCATGCAGGGCCTCCCTGGTGGCGCAAGTGGTTGAGAGTCCGCCTGCCGATGCAGGGGATACAGGTTCGTGCCCCGGTCTGGGAGGATCCCATGTGCCGCGGAGCGGCTGGGCCCGTGAGCCATGGCCGCTGAGCCTGCGCGTCCGGAGCCTGCGCGTCCGGAGCCTGTGCTCCGCAACGGGGGAGGCCACAACAGTGAGAGGCCCGCATACCGCCAAAAAAAAAAAAAAAAATAATAATAGCATGCAAAAGGAAAGAACACTTAGGAATAAATTTAACTAAAGAAGCACAAAACTTATATCCTGAAAACTACAAAACACTGCTGAAAAAAAAAAGTTCAATAAGATCTAAATAAATGGGAAAACATCCCATGTTCATGGATTGAATTAATAATGTTAAGATGGCAATTCTCCCCAAACTGATCTGAAGATTTAACATAGACCCTATCAGAATCTCAACTGACTTCTTTGTAGAAACTGTCTAGCTGATTCTAAAATTCATATATAATTGCAAGGGGCCTAGCACAGTCAGAACAATATTGAAAAAAAAAGAACAAAGTGGGAAGACTCAAATTTCCTAATTTCAAAGCTTACTACAAAGCAATGGTAATCAAAACAGTGTGGTGTTGGCACAAGAACAAACATAGAGATCAATAGAATGGAATTGATAATCCAGAAATAAAGCCATGTATCTGTGGCTTTATTTGTTGAAAATCAACTGATTTTCAACAAGGGTGCCAAGATCATTCAGTAGGGAACAGACAGTCCCTTCAACAAATGGTACTAAGCACAACTGGATAGCCACAAGCAAAAGAATGAAGTTGGACCCTTACTTCATACAATATACAAAAATAGCTAAAATGAATCAAAAACCTAAATGTTAGAGCTGAATGATAAAATTCTTAGAAGAAAACATAGAGGTAAATCCTTATGCCCTCAGGTTTGGCAAACAATTCTTAAATATGACACCATAAGCACAAACAATGAAAGAAAATATAATTTGAACTTCGTCAAATTAAAAACTTTTGTGTACCAAAGTATATTATCAAGAAAAGTGAAAAGACAACCTACAGAATGGGGGAAAATATCTGCAAATATATGTCTGACAAGGGATTAATATACAGAACTCCAACTCAACAACAATAAAAAACTCAATTAAGAAATGAACAAAGATCACAAAGAGACACTTCTGTAAAGAAGATATGCAAATGACCAAAAACACACATGAAAAGATGCTCAACATCACTAATCCTTAGCAAAAAACAGATCAAATTCACATTGAGATACTACTTCTCACCTATTAGGATGGCTATTAGGAAAAACAAAACAAAACCAGGTAATAATGAATGTTGACTAGGGAATGGAGAAATTGGAACTCTTGGGCACTGTTGGTGGGAATTTTTGCAAAATGGTGCAATTTCTGTGGAATACAGTTTGGCAGTTCCTAAATAAGTTGAACATAGAATTACCATGACTTGTACATCCAATTCTAGGAATATACCCAAAAGATTTGAAAACAGCTTATCAAACAAAAACTTTTACATGCATGTTCATAGCAGCACTGTTCAAAATAGCCCAACATAGGAAACAAAACCAATGACCGTCAATTCATGAATGAATAAAATGTGTTACAGCCATATAATGGAATACCATTCGGCCACAAAAAGGAATGAAGTGCTAATTCATGCTACAACATGGATGACCACTGAAAACATTACACTAACTTAAAGAAGCCAGTCAAAAAAGGTAACATTTTGTATGATTCCATTCACATGAAATGTGCAGAATAGGGCAAACCATAGAGACAGGAAGTAGATTAGTAGTTGCTTAGGGCTGAAGGAGATAGGGGATGGGAGGGGAGTTATCTAAAGAGCAGGGGTTTATTTTTCTGGTGATAAAAAATATACCAAAATTGACTGTGGTAATATTTGCACGTATCTGTGAATTTACTAAAAACTATGGAATTGCACATTTTTTAAATTGAATTATAGCTGATTTACAATGTTGTGTTTGTTTCAGGTATACAGCAAAGTGATTTACTTATATATATATATATACAGATATACTCTTTTTCAGATTACTTTCCATTATAGTTTATTATAAGATACTGAATAGAGTTGCCTGTGCTATACAGTAGGCCCTTGTTGGTTATTTATTTTATATATAGTAGTTTGTATCCGCTAATCCCAAACTCCTAATTCATCCCTCCCCCACCTCTCCCCTTTGGTAACCATAAGTTTGTTTTCTATGTCTGTGAGTCTGTTTCTGTTTTGTAAATAAGTTCATTTGTATCATTTTTTCAGATTCCACATATAAGTGATATCATATGATACTTGTCTTTGTGTGACTTACTTCACTTAATATGATAATCTCTAGGTCCATCCATGTTGCTATAAATGGCATTATTTCATCATTTTTTATGGCTGAGTAATACTCCATTGTATAAATGTACCACATATTTATCCACTCATTTGTCAATGGACATTTAGGTGGTTTCCATGCCTTGGCTATTATAAATAGGAATTGCACATTTTAAATGAATGAATCCTATGGTATGTGAATTAAAACTCAATAAACCTGTTTTTTAAAAAATCTAAATTAACACAGAAAACCCAGGATGAACAAAATCAGTACTTTAAATAAAGATAGCATCAGTATTACTGATTTTTAAAAAAATTTCCTCAGGCTTCTGTATGGCTCAGCAGGGCACTGCAGCTATCTCACCCATAACCCAATGCCAGCTTTTTAAATTTTAAGCATTTAAATGGAGCCCTGAAATTTCAAGAGTCACCCCAATACATTCAACTCTCTTTTCTTAGAAACAGCTCTCTTTTCACACTCACATTTGAATGGTGACTGTAATATTTTAAATAATGTAATCACAGTAACCAGCACAAAAGGCATAAAGAGGTTTGTTTCATACCAAACCACTGAAACGATGCCATAAGCAGTACAAACAAAACTGGAAGGACAACTAGTGAAGAGACTCCTAGTCAAGAGAATTCAATGCATGGTGGCATCAATTAATATCACTTAAAGGCCCTTGACTTGTTAAATGAGGCTTTAATGTACTTGGTTTGGAAGAGGGTTGCCAGGTAAAATATAGGATATCCAGCCAAACTCAAATTTTAGACAAACAGTGAGTACATTTGTAGTATAAAAATGTCGACAGGGGCTTCCCTGGTGGTGCAGTGGTTGAGAGTCCGCCTGCCGATGCAGGGGTCACGGGTTCGTGCCCCGGTTTGGGAAGATCCCACATGCCGCGGAGTGGCTGGGCCCGTGAGCCATGGCCGCTGAGCCTGCGCGTCCGGAGCCTGTGCTCCGCAACAGGAGAGGCCACAGCAGTGAGAAGCCCGCATACCACAACAACAACAACAAAAATGTCTACAATATTGCATGGAACTTCCTTATACTAAAAATATTAGTTGTTTTTTTACCTGAAATTCAAATTATATGAGCATCTTGTATTTTTATTTGCTAAATCTGACAGCCCTAATTTGAGGAAATGATTGCTAGTAAGGCAAACCATGGGAATTGAAGATGGCCAGTGAGGGTGGCTGTGGATTTTGAGTCTGCCCTATGAACTACAGCTTCGTGGATTTTTTAATAAGAGTGAAGAAAGAAAGATCACTGGGAAAAAAATAAGACTTCACTCTGTGAAATATTTTTATTACTTACCATTTCCAACAACTGCTCCATCTTCCCCAGTAGACTAGAAAACATAACTTTTACAATTGTCTACATATTTACTTACAGAAACACACATAAAATTTTTTCTAATATTTCTAATTAAAATATTTCTCCCTTCTTTTCTGAATTTCATATTACTAATAATAAAAGATAGGTGTAAGGCTTTGGTTTCAGCTAGTATTCAAAAGAGAAAGAACAAAGTTCAATTGCAAGTGTCCAGAATACCAAGGCTTATATTTAGAACTTCCATCTCCCTTCAAAGTTCAGGACTCATGCTTGAAAACCTCGTTTCCTCTAGACTTCATACAGAAAGATGGCCAGCAGTCCAGCTGAGAGACCTATAGCCACCCCCAGTACAGAGGCCCAACCTCCCATCACTCTCCTGGGCAAGAGCTCAGAGGCACTTGTATTTAATCCTTTATCTGCTTTATCAAGGACAAAAAACAGTTTGCTTAAAAGAGCTTTAACCAAAGTGCTTAGAAATTATGAGAGAAAAAAAAAGACGGGAAAAGGAAAAAGGGATACATCAAGGGGTCATGTAAATACGTTGTTTTTAATAAGTTCATGTCAGTCTTACACTGCTGCTACGTTAAGTCTATGTGATCTTCACAACATCTCACTGAAGCAGAGAGATGCAAGTTATAGCCAATTACAAGTGAGGGAATTGAATAAAAACCTTGAGCAAACCATCTGCTATTACAATAACCTATATCACCATGAAAAGGCCAACTAACTAACTACCTGTTATTTCACATTTTCATTACCACACTGCGCTGGATGTCTTTAAGTTTCATTAAGGTAGAAATCGTCTTAGAGATCCAACTTAAGATCTTCTTATTATATACACAAGGCTATTCACTGCAGCACTATTTGCAAAAGCAGAAATAGTCCAAATATCCATCAATAAGGAACTGACTGAATAAACGACTATACACATACACAATGGAGTACTGAGCAGCTATAGAACAGAATGAAGAATATCTCCATACCCTACTGCAAGGTTATCTCCAGAATATATTCCTAAGCAAAGCAAAACAAAACAAAAATAAACAAAAAAAAAATCCCTCAGTGTGCACAGTGTGCTACTGTTTATCTAAGAAAGGATGAGGGATGGTTACCTATATGAGGAGAGAAAGGTAATAGTTGGACTTCTTTGAATATGTCTTCTGTAGACTTGACTTTTGAACTGTGTAAACATCATACCTAATTCAAAATTATATTTAAAAACCAATATTAAAAATCAAAAGTAAAATTAAATAAATGGCCCAAACTGTGTATCCTGTTGGTTGTATGACTGCAGAAACAGAAATTATAATTCAAGTGACTTTATTTTTTTAATTTATTTTTTTAACATCTTTATTGGAGTATAATTGCTTTACAATGGTGTGTTAGTTTCTGCTTTACAACAAGTCAAGTGACTTTAAAACACAACTTAAGTGTAGATTTCTAATGGGATATACTTTAAGGACAAAAAAGGCCTGCCCAAAAGTGCAACTGTGCACACATGCAAACACACATATTGTAAATTGCTTCCAATAATCACGTTGTTGATGGTTGTGCTGTATTGTTATTCTGAGGCCGTTGTGTATATATGGTGGGATAAACAAAATGACAATTATGTAGGTATCACTGAATCTTTGTATTTGTCGAAAGGGGATACATATGTAATATCATTGAGGTTAATTAAGTTTGAATTGTCTTTATCAATAAGAACTCATGATATAGTTTATCTTAAAGAAAAATTATAGTTGTGTATCCAGGAAAGGCTTTAAAACAATGACCCATCTAGTAGCAATAATACGCCTAATAATTATATTGTGATATCTAAATAATATTCCCCTCCAAAAGAAGAAACAAGGGCTCCATTTTTTAAATGGCTGATGATGGGGTCTACAGCAGAGGACCCTGGAATATCTTATACTGAAAAGTAAGGAAGCCATCAAAGACTCCTAGGGCACGTCAAAAGGACTCTGAGGCCAATATAAATAAGCTTCCATTGCCCAAATATGGGATCATTTGAGGATCAATAAGGGTAATAACTATAGGGATTGAAGCACATCATATATGTTTAAATTCAAGGTTCATAATCATGCTAAAAATGATTAGTGATCATCTTTGGAAGGTGCTAAAGAACCAGCCCATTATTTTGAAAACTGGAAAATAAATAAAGGGGAAGTATCAATCACTCATCCTCCCTTTTACATGTGATTTCTACATCAGGATAAATGTACCAGAAAAGCGGTAAGCGCAAAAAACTTGGGAAACAGTGAGGACAGTGTCAAAATCAGGCAAGAGGAATTGTGGGGCACCAAGCACAGTGTGGAAAACCAGTGGGTAAGTGGAGAGGGTGACGGTGAGAACAGGTTGCAAACTGTCGTGATGGTCTAAAAAGAGTGACAGGGAGGCCTGGGGACAAAACAGTGGTAATGAAGAGTGGACAGATTTAATTAACTAATTGGATGGATGAGAGGAGTGAAAATTATCAGTAAAGTTTTTATATATTGGGTGATTGATGGATGGTAGTGCCATTAACCAAATTGATGATTCTAAGGAAAAGCAATACTCTTATTGAATTCCAACAAAGTTCAAAATTATACTTAGAAAAAAATGCACACTGTCCAATTAGGGAATAAGGAAAAAGAGGAAAAGTGCTGGTATTGCCCTTCTTCCTAGAATCTTTACTTTTCCCATAAGATCCATTTTTACTTCCGATGTATACTTTTTTACATGTTGACTTTTATTATGTTCATTTCTGGCTCTCTGTCATTGGAAGACACTTCCAGTAAGTGATCTATAGGCAATGCTTCCAGGACAAGTCCAAAGTCCTCGCTCAACCGATTTCTAGCTGTGTGACTTTGGGCCATTTACCTTTCAAAGCCTCAACAATCTTATCTGTAAAAACAGATAATAATATTTATCCTACTTTTTTCCATGCTGTCCATTCATTCACCTAATAAACTACAAGGACAGCAGTGAAAGCAGTGGCAGCAGCAAAAATATAATTTAATGCTGCTATGAGTACTGTAAAGCAGGAGAATAAAGTGAGATGATGCAAAAAATGGCATGTATGTTTTTAATTATGATAGAAGATATTATTTCCTCAACTTATAATTACTTATCAAGAGTTGCTAGATGCACAACATGGTGGAGGATTAACCATACATTATTGGGCATTTGATAAAAACCAACTACTTGCCAAGTACTCTCCTAAATAACTAGTGTGTACATTTCCAGCAATTCTCAATACCCGTGAAGGCAGACATAATTATCTGAAATTCACCAATGAGGACCCTGAGACCCAGAGATTAAATAACGTGTCCAATGTCAAAACAGCCAGGAATCGAACCCAGGAATCTCTCCTGGATCAAGTGCAAGGTGCCTAAAATGAATGCTGGTCACAAAACTACCACTGAAAATATTTGGGGACTTTTTCCCACTTTTTAACAGGATAAATTAGAGCACCATTTCTTTCAGTAAAGCAGAAAGAATTTTACTTTCCAATAATATCCCATCACAAAATGTCACTAAAACAATCTATAGCAAAATTACCTGAATATAAAGCCAAGCAATCCTTAACACATAAAATGAAAATGTACAATATCTTACAATATAATGCCTAGAATGAACCAATTTGGGGGGAACTCCATCTATTCAAAGTGTAGCAAAGAAATAAGTAACTAAAAGGCCTCAGAGACAAAACAGATGTCACAAAGTTCAAGCACAAATGCACATTCATGTTAGTAACTAACATGCCCCTTAGTCCTTCGAGTACAATTCCTAAGAAGCTTGGCAAACTGGTTTTAAGCCTGCAACAAATCATATGGGGGGCAAGAAGGGAGCCACAGGAAGGCATAGTGACAACTGCAACGTATGACATCTGACAGCAATAGAAAGGAGAAAATCATAAAAACCAGTTCAAGGAGGGTAAGGAGAGCACAACACTCTGGGATCATATATTACAGAAGCAAACAGTTTTACAAGTCTCAACAGGTCCTAAGGGCATCTCTAAGAGACTCTCAGTAATAGCTGTAAAGATGGCTGCGAGTCAGCAAGAACTATATTTAACTGAAGTATTTAAAATGAAAAATACATTGGTGTTAAGGGGGTAAATTGTTATTTAAAAAGAAAAAGTCTAGGGCTTCCCTGGTTGCGCAGTGGTTGAGGGTCCACCTGCCGATGCAGGGGACATGGGTTCGTGCCCCGGTCTGGGAGGATCCCACGTGCCACGGAGCGGCTAAGCCCGTGAGCCATGGCCACTGAGCCTGAGCGTCCAGAGCCTGTGCTCCGCAGTGGGAGAGGCCACAATGGTGAGAGGCCCATGTACCGCAAAAAAAAAAAAAAAAAAAAAAAAAGAAAAAAGGTCAAGAATGGTTCATTTCCCAAGGAATCAAGAAATCTGAGGTTTTAACTGTCATGAGCAGCACCTTCACTTTTTATCACCTTATTTTCAATCAACATATAGCAAATTCCCTAAAGCTATATGAACCATTTTAACCCTGCTATTAAGATAAATCTTATAATGTATAAAGAATTAGGGGGTAAAGATAACATGCATATTAAGAGATCTGGGAGCTTATAGCAAGAAAAATTCACTCCTCATCACTATACAAATACATTAATGAAGAAAATGCACATGAGAGATCTAGTTTACTGTCTGCACCTCCATTACTAGTAGAAATAATACAGAAAAAAGTGTGTACATTTGAATAAAACTTCCTTTCCAAGACTCAGGACACATACACACCCCAACCTGCCTCCATATTAGGTGTGCTTCAGGCTCTTGACCCTCCCAATGAAATGCTCTACACTGTCTCTGGGCAACACTCCCATACAGTATCCCACATACAACCCTTCCATTCTCATGGTTAAGAACATGGACTCTGCAAGTAGCCAGCCTGTGTTCAAATTCTAGCTCTGACCACTGAATTGTGTGACCCTGGGCACTTAATTCTCATCTGTAAAATGGACAGTAAAAGTACCTAGCGCTGAACATCACTGAAAAAAGGTTAGTGATATGTAATTCAGAGCACACCTACAAAGAACTAGGCACTGTGTAGGGCATTAGGGATACTGAGATGAATAGGGAACAGTCACCACCTTCAAAGAACTCAATCTCATGGGGAAAACAGACCATTAAAGTAGAGCATATATGTGCTATGAATAAAGGTATGTACACTATGGGGAAACAGAACACAGAAAAGGAAGACTTAACACTATGGATTCCCAGAGGACAGGTCTCCTGTGTCTTAAAAGAAGTTAGACAAGCAAAACAAAGGCTACAGGGCTTCCCTGGTGGCGCAGTGGTTGGGAGTCCACCTGCCAATGCAGGGGACACGGGTTCGTGCCCCGGTCCGGGAAGATCCCACATGTCACGGAGCGGCTGGGCCCGTGAGCCATGGCCGCTGAGCCTGCGTGTCCGGAGCCTGTGCTCCGCAACGGGAGAGGCTGCAACGGTGAGAGGCCCACGTACCGCAAAAAAAAAAACAAAAAACAAAGGCTACAGTAATATCTTCTGAGGCACAATTAGGTTTAATGACTGTGAATCATGTATAAGTGAATGTGAGGTACTTTGTAAACTGCAAAGCATTATATGCACATTATTGACTTAAGCTACTGAAAATACCCAACTGCCCGCAAACCTCTCCCCCATCCACCAATCTGGCAGCCTGAAATCCCACAATAAAGGTTCATCTCCCAAGCATGCTTTACATCCGTTTAGAAACATCAAAACACACCTAAAAGTGGACGCAGATGAAAAGAGAACTAATATTTATGGAAGTCCTCTATGTACCATGCACTTTACATTACTTATTTCACCTAATCCTCAAACAACCCAGTGAGGAAGGTATCTGGATCCTCATTTTACGATTAAAAAAGAAGAAGCTTCACAAGTTAATTAATGTGCCCAATGTCACAGCTACTAAGTGTATGAGTTAAGATTCTAACACTGAAAACCTGAACTGCCATCACTAAATTACAATGCTACCCTAGTATACCAACCAGGAGTAACACACATTAAGGGGTCACTGTGTTAGTTTGCTGGAGCTGCCATAGCCAAGTACCACAGACAGGGTGGCTTCAATAACAGAAATGTATGTCTCACAGTTCTGGAGGCTAGAAGTCTGACATCAAGGTGTCGGCAAGGTTGGTTTCTTCTGAGGCCTTTCTCCTTGAGAGAGACAGCAGATGGCCTGTGTCTTCATACGGACTTCCCTCTGTGCCCTAATCTCCTCCTCTTATGAGGACATCAGTCATACTGGATTAGGGCCCACCCTAATACACCTTATCTCCAAATACAGTCAAATTCTGAGATACTGGGGGGATTAGGACTTCAACACCTGGATTTATCAGGAAACACAAACAATTCAGCTTGTAATAGTCACACAGTGAAAAAGATCCTCCTTTTAAGAGTACGTGGGGAAGGACCTTAAATGTTTTTAAATCATAAGTGAACTTTGTCAAGTTTCTATTGAGAAATACAGGTATGTACTCACAGCAAGATACAGCCAAGGAGTCAGTGATTACCACTCCCTAGGGAGCATTTTGGAAATGCATTGGGGTGCTTTTACAACTCTTAATTATTGGGGGAAACCACTCTGGCAGAGGCCAGAAGCATGAAATGTGAAGCAGTCCCACATAACAAAGAATCACCCCATAACCCAGAAGAGAGAAATGTTATGTCAGACCAAACCCAACACAGGTAGGTATCAGGAGCACTCTTAATATATGCTAATATGAGGTAGATTTTATTAAAAGTTAAGAGAAAATGCCAATAATTTAGGGCAAAAACTTTATGGAGATAGAAGTTTGAATCAAATAAAGACATCGTATCAAAATTAAATGATGTATTCACTCCATGCTCTATATATTAGAGCATTTTCAACCTCCCACTTGTTGAAAAGGATTTTAATGCAATAATGGCATTCCAGCAAAAGCAATGAAACCTCTGCAAAAATGTCACAGAGGATATGAGAATCCTTTTATTAAATTTCAAACAAAACATTATTAAATTAGTAGCCACATAAGCCATGTCAATCTCGATAAAAGTTACTTTTAATATTTCAGATTATTGTCACACTATATATTTTTGAAATTTTTCATAACACTAAAAAAGCTCTGCTGTGAAAGATGATATTGAAAGTAGTTAGGGGCTGCCTGTTGTCTTTCAGTCTTCTCTGTGTAGAGACATCTGTTGCACAACTTCTGCATAGCTTCTTGTTTTATTGTTTCTCTTTTTAACCCATCCTCTATTCCTCATCACCTAGAGAAGGATATGGTCTTTGAGGTCTTTTGAAGTACTGGGAACCCAAAATATGCCTCAACAGGTGATAGCATATTTCAAAATACAAGATATGCTTTCTGTGATACCTCATCAGTACCCTGCCCCATATCACAGCATAAGGAATTATTTTGTCACTAGACCTACAAATATGGCCCAGGTCATTTGTGAGAATATCATACTTCCTCATTTTCTCCATGTTGACAGTCTATAATTTGTCCTGGCATGCTTTTCTCTACTTCAAGTATTTCCTTCTTTCTCTTATCATACACAAACAAGTCTTGTCGGTTATCACTTATTCTAACATTTTTATTACAGTCCACGTGCATGACTGATTTTTCATTTCCCTGAACTTCTTATACAGAATTATTGTCTTACTTCTCACAAACACAAACTTACTCTGTAGAAGCAGGTACAAGCATCAGTTACTTCATTCCATCCTCTAGTACAAGTACCCTCACAATTACACCCCCAAACACAGACTGTGTTAGGTGTTATACTCATTTATCCTTTATATTATTATCCTGGTGTTATATGTTTTATAATATGTATAGGCAGGTTATATTACCTATGAACTTTATTTCTTACACTACAAAAATTTTATTTAAAAGGGGGAGTTCAGGGAAGATAGGGTTGAGGGCCACATAGAGTGACTTACAGAGACCTGAAGCAGGAGAACACGAAAACAGGACCTGAATCTAGTCAAGATGAAAAGGAGAATGTTCTACATTACTGGTGCTTTCATAGCTCCACAAACAGAACGAAGAAACAGTAGCCCAGAAATTGGAAGCAACAAAGTTGAAGAAAGAGTAAAGGGGTTAAACCCAATAATTAAGTGTGAATATGCAAAACTGACCCTTGGTAATGGTGCTTAGACCAATTCCAGCAGCAGCCATATCATCAGGGTTGATTAAGGAAGCTAAGATAGAAGATGTGAAGAAAAAGTAGAACTTCAATCCTGAAAGAGTAGCAAGAAGCTGAACTTCTCTAAATAGATCAATTCTTTAAATAAAGTCTATGGCCCACATAACATGCTCACCACTAGAGTAAAAGCTTAGTTGTACTACAACTGGCCTGTTGTGTGGTATTATGGGCTGGACTTCAGAGGAATAAGAAAATGGGCTCAAGAAGTCAGAAAGAAGAACAGGTCAAGAGGCCACAATACCAAGGGTTTAACTTCAGGAGAAGAAAATTCTGTCACTAATAAGCTCGCATCCCTGCTTCTAGGCATGACAATAAGAAAAAACATTAGTGGCATTGAAAAGAACAATGGGGGACAATTGGTTCAACCAATTAACTCTAAGTGGGCTTCATTTTCCCTAAACCTGGGCCAACATCTGAGTCAGTAACTCACGGTCACTTTTAATTAGGTACGTCTAGAAGAGAAATGCTGAAATCAGTTTGGTCAAGACTCTGATGGTTAAAGCATGTCATGGTTTATTAGTTTGTCACTTAACTAGAAAAGATTGCTTCTAAAGGAACAAACAAGAACTAAAACAATGATTTGAATTCCTCCTTTCATGTCCTGAAAGATAGCAGCAATATAAATTCTGGAACATCAAACTCATCGGCATCTCCTGTCCTTCTATTTTAAAAAGGTCATTGTGAATTCCTAATAAATATAGTATTAAGCTAGATTTAATTCATATCAACTTAATCTTAAGTGATAAACCAGGGAGACCACATGTGATCGGATTACTACAAGAGAGCACATTCTTATCTTTTGCTAGAACTTTAATGAATATTCTTCACATCCAAACACAAAAACTAGTTATTTTAGGAATTATACCCTAGCCGTGGCTTTAAAGTTTTTCAGACTAAGTCTGAAATTACAGACTGATAAATTAGAAGGTAAACTATCATTAACCCTTCGGTAAAAATCATGAATATTTGCCTCTATGCAGTCAACATCATCAAGAAGAAATAATTTAAATTTGTTTCACCTAACTAAAATGTGAAGAATTTAAGTCATAAATATTTGTCTTCAACAAAATTTCTAAAATATATATTTCTTCTGATTTTTCACATTAAAAAGGGAAAGCTTAAAATACTGTCTTGTACTGCTTAGCCAGTCTTTGCTTTCCTCTTCCTGTTTATTCAGACTAACAAAGAAGGGTCAGCTTTCCCTTTTTCACCCCCAATTCCCAATTTAGCATGCATTAATCTTTAGAATGTAAGGTTAAAAAACATTTTTTTTGCAAACTGAAGAAGCTACAGCTATTTTTAAACATTGATTTATCAGTTGAATGACCTCTGAAAAATCCAGGTGCTCAAGTGACTAACGTTACATAACTGATAGGACTCTCTCTTCACTCCAGATATTGGAGAAATGGCTGCCACACGTTTGATGTTGAAACTGAGATTTAAGTACATAGACAAGAAAAGGAGCTGGGTGGCTCCTATATAGTCCTACCTATAGCCTCCTCTAGAAAGGTTGTGTACATAAATTTTTCATGCTCCCGAAGGGTAGGGTGGGGAGAGAAGAGACTTGCAAGTCATGCAGACCTGAGCTTAAATCTTAGCCCAGCCACATATTGGCAAGCTATTTCCCCCAGGTTTTAATTTCTTCATTGGCCATGGGATAAGGATATCTACTTCTCAAAGGGCAGTTATAAGGACTGAATGGAATAACATGATAAGTACCTAACTAAGCAGAGTTGTAATAAATGTTACTTTCCTATCTTCCCTTCCCTATTTGATGATAATTGTGAATTTTAATATATTTAAATGAAAACTCGACAAATAAAGTGCTTTCATTCAAACCATGAGGAAAAATTTACTGCAATTTAAATCTGTATTACATGTTTAATACTTTAAATATCTATTTTCTTTAACCTCCAACTCCCCCATTTGTTGGATCCACAGATATTCTGTATGTAAATGACTGCCACTTTTTAAAATACGGAGCACTCTGTGGTCAATACATTTAACTAAATTTCTATGTGTTATGTAATTATATAAAAAATGAAGGAAATAAAAAGAAAAGTTATTCTTGGATGATAGTGTGACTTCTTCTGGTTTTGCAATCCCTAATTTTAGTTTTGTTTTTTTAATATCCTACAAACTTTTTATGAACTTCTATATTCTGAAAACTAAATTATTTTAAAGACATTTGAAAAGATAAATGTATGTCAACCAGCACTTAGTGAACTTTTAAGAGACCCAACACCCTTCTCAGTCTGTGAGAACTGTATATCTTTGATGCACAACAATAGACATGGGTTCTATTTTCTGGTCCCACCCTCTTTGGGCAAAGCTGATTGCAGCAGGGGTGGAACTTGTCCTAAACTAAACTAATTATCCTGTTTAATCCTAGTCTGGCCAGAATTAAACTCAAGGTCTTGGGGCAGCCATGTGCAAAGAGAATCAGAGAAAGCCAATCTTCAGAGAGAGAGAGAGAGAGAGAGGAATGAATGACTCTCATAGAAAGAAGCAAAAATGAAGCCAATGTAGCCCAAAACACAAATGCTACCAGAACATGAGAATAGCTGTCAAGGTTACTGAGCCCTTGCCCCTTTCCCTCATACTCATCCCTCGCCAGTGCTGTTTCCGTTACAAGTAAAAGAAAGTTGGAGGTGGGAGAAATGGGGAGATGTTGGTCAAAGGGTACAAACTGCCAGTTATAAGATACATAAGGTTTGGGAATCTAATGTACAGCATTGTGATTACAATTAATAATACTTACTGTATACTTGAAAGTTGCTAAGACAGTAGATCTTAAACGTTCTCAACACAAAAAGAACTTGTAATTATGTAACATGATGGAAGTATTAACTAACTCTGTGGTGGTAATCATTTTGCAATATGTAAGGGTATCAAATCAACACCTTAGACTTACACAATATTATGTGTCAATAATACCCTGATAAAGCTAGAAAAAATGCTCTACTTACTGTTATTTTCTGACAACATGGCTGGCAGTAAGTATTATGTAAAAAATGTCTAAGTTATACCAAAAATTAAATTGTGATTAGAGAAAAAAATGAGGAGGATTATTACTTAACAGAAAGAAAAGGGCAACAAGTTATGTTTATAAGTGGAGATAGTGATGGCTGTGAGTTCCAACTAAGGTAGTTAAGTCAGTGTTTTTCAACTGACCTGGACCCATTAGTGGGACATGAAATCTGTTTAATGGGTCAGGACAAGCATTTGTTTTTAATGAAACAGAACTGCTGGGGAAAAAGTAGTAAGGATAAATACTGGTATTTAGAATAAATATGTTTTCGTGAAACTTGTTTTAGGTATACTCACTTTTGAGTAACTAAGTCACAAAGTCTCCTATATTTCTTCTGGCTGGGCAAGGTCAAAAGAGCTTAAAAGTCATTGACAAAGCCATGTTTCCAAAATACCAACCAGAGACAATAGCTCCTACAATTGTACTCCTATAGCATATTTATTCTCTGAGTTAAAACAAATGAAATTATTCCTAGGAAATAAAACTTTAAGTCAACTCAAAATGGATCACAGAACTAAATATAAAAGGCAAATCTATAAAACTTCTGGAAGAAAGGATGGGAGAAAATCTTCAGGATCTTGGGTTAGGCAAAGATTTTATACCTATGCCATGAAAAGCATAATCCAAGAGAGAAAAAAATTGATAAATTGGTCTTTATTAAAATTACAATCTCTTGTTCTGAGAAAGCTACCATCAAGAGAATGAAAACAAGAAGAAACTAAGAAAAAAACTAAATAATCTAAGAAAAAAATATTTGCAGACCACATCTGATAAAGCATTTGCATCCAGAATCTATAAAGAACAATTACAATTCAAGAATAAAGACAATCCAATCTTCAATGAGCAAAAAATCTGAACAGATACTTAACCAAAAGATATAAGAAAAACCAAGAAGCACATGAAAAGATGCTCAAAATCATTAGTCATTAGGTACATGCAAATGAATTCAATAAAATAATTCTTTACCCATTCTCCCACTGGCACATACTTCTGAAGTTTCCAATAGTTCCTCATTACAAGTAATATTATAGGGACCTCCCTGGGGGTCCACTGGTTGAGAATCCACCTTCCAATGCAGGGTACATGGGTTAGATCCCTGGTCGGGGAACTAAGATCCCATATGCCTTGAGGCAACTAAGCCTGCGCGCCACAACTCCTGAGCCCGTGTGCTCTGGAGCCTGCATGCCACAACTAGAGAGAAGCCCACACACCACAACTAAGCAGCCAAATAAATAACTAAAATATTTTTTAGAACACAAGTAATATTATATAAACATTCTGAGTCATATGTGGAAAGGAAATGTTGCCTGCCATTCCAATAAACAAATAACATTGCCTACCATCAAGCCACCAGCCACTGTAGCCAGTCACCCGAAGGTGTGCCCTGAGAGGAATCCAGGAAGAAAGAAAAAAAAAACCCAGAAAACATTCTGTGCTCTGGATATTGGCCCTAGATAGTTAGGATGCATACCTATGAAATAATTTCAATGACCCCAGATTCTTGCATCATCCCATAGAAAAGCAGTAAAATCATTAACTTGAGATGTCTGTTTTTTGTGATTAGCACTAATCTTTTACCAAGATTGACTACATGTATTCCCCAACCCCTAAAATTCATATATATCCTGGCTACTCCCCTACCTCTTCAGAGCAGTTCCTCAGAGCTATCTGAGAGGCTGTCCCACACCACAGTCCTCAGTAAGGTCCCCAAAGAAAATTTAACTTTAGGTTGTGCATTTTTCTTCATTTGAGACATACACCTGTGCACACATGTGAAAGACTTTCTATTGGATCCACTCTTCAAAGCAGAATCACTGGAATGAAGGGTATTTGTATTGTTTTTATAGATAATAGAAACTGTTCCAAAGGCCATACTAACTGACACTCCCAGGAAGATTGAGTTTAATTACCTGCCCACCCCCTGGACTTATCTGATGTACATTTTTTTAAAAAGCCTCATTGAATTTCCTGATATTTCACTAGTGAGGCTGAGTCTTATACTTACTAGTTATTCACATGTCTTTTTCTGTGAATTTACCATTTCAATCACTTGCCCTGTTTGTGTTTTGCTTTCTTTTCTTAAAAATGTATTTTATTGAAGTATAGTTGATTCGGGCTTTTCTTTTTAAATTTATGAATTATTTTTCTACTTTAGATACGCATCCTTAGTCACTTTTACATGTAACTATCGTTTTCTCCTACTTTGTTACTGGCACTTTTTAAAAATGATCAATTATTGGGGTATGATTTACATATTAAAAATTAATTCATTAAAAAAATATAATGAGATAACATTTTAAAAAAACTAACACCAAGGTGCTAGCAGGGAATAATTTACATACAATAAGACTCATTCACTTAAAAAAATAAGCACAATGAGATACAAACACATACCTACTAGAATGGCTAAAATTAAAAAAAAAAAGACAAAACCAGGATGCTGGCAAAGATGCTGAGCAACTGAAATTCTCAAAAATTGTGGGTAGAAATAGAAAATGGTACCCACCCTGGAAAACAGCTTCGCATTTTCTTATAAAAAGTTAAACATACACTTACCATATGATCCACCAATCCTACCCCAAGATATTTACCCTAAGAAATGAAAACTTATCTTCAAGCAAAAATCTGTAAACAAATATTTTTGGCAGCTTTATTTATAGTCACCCCAAACTGAAAACAGCCCAAGTGTTCTTCAACAAACAAATGGTGGTACATTCACACCAAAAAATATTACTCAGCTCCCCACAGATACACCAGAAATACAGCTACACGTGGAACAACTCCTACAGAACACCTACTGAACGCTGGCAGAAGACCCCAGACTTCCCAAAAGGCAAGAAACTCCCCCACATACCTGGGTAGGGCAAAGCGGAGAGATTCCCGCACAGAGGAGCGGTGCCGAGCGTCACTCACCAGCCCGAGAGGCTTGTCTGCTCCCCCGCCGGGGCGGGCGGCGCTGGAGCTGAGGCTCAGGCTTCGGTCACAGCGCAGGGAGAGGACTGGGGCTGGCGGCGAGAACTCAGCCTGAAGGGGGCTAATGTGCCACAGCTAGCCGGGAGGGAGTCCGGGAAAACTCTGGAGCTGCCGAAGAGGCAGGAGACTTTTTCTTCCCTCTTGGTTTCCTGGTGCGCGAGGAGAGGGGATTAAGAGCGCCGCGTAAAGGAGCTCCAGAGACGGGCGCGAGTCGCGGCTGAAAGCGCGGAGCCCAGAGACGGGCGTGGGACGCTGGGGCTGCTGCTGCCGCCGCCAAGAAGCCTGTGTGCGAGCGCAGGTCACTGTCCACACTGCCCTTTCGGGAGCCTGTGCAGCCTGCCACTGCCGGGGTCCCGGGATCTAGGGGCGGCTTCCCTGAGAGAACGCACGGCGCGCCTCGGGCTGGTGCAACGTCACGCCGACCTCTGCCGCTGCAAACTCGCCCCGCACTCCGTGCCCCTCCCTCCCGCTGGGCCTGAGTGAGCCAGAGCCCCCGAAGAGGCTGCTCCTTTAACCCTGTCCTGTCTGAGCGAAGAACAGACGCCCTCCGGCGACCTACACGCAGAGGCGGGGCCAAATCCAAAGCTGAGACCCAGGAGCTGTGAGAACAAAGAAGAGAAAGGGAAACCTCTCCCAGCAGCCTCAGAAGCAGCGGATTAAAGCTCCACAATCAATTTAATGTACCCTGCATCTGTGGAATACATGAATAGACAACACATCATCCCAAATTGAGGAGCCAGGAGTCAGTGCTGTGCCTCTGAGGTGGGAGAGCCAACTTCAGGACACTGGTCCACAAGAGACCTCCCAGCTCCACATAATATCAAACGGCGAAAATCTTCCAGAGATCTCCATCTCAACACCAGCACCCAGCTTCACTCAACGACCAGCAAGCTACAGTGCTGGACACACTATGCCAAACAACTAGCAAGACAGGAACACAACGCCACGCATTAGCAGAGAGGTGGCCTAAAATCATAAAAAGTCTGCAGACACCCCAAAACACACCACCAGACGTGGACCTGCCCACCAGAAAGACAAGATCCAGCCTCATCCACCAGAACACAGGCAGTACTCCCCTCCACCAAGAAGCCTACACAACCCACTAAACCAACCTTAGCCACTGGGGACAGACACCAAAAACAACGGGAACTACGAACCTGCAGCCTGCAAAAAGGACACCCCAAACACAGTAACATAAGCAAAATGAGAAGACAGAAAAACACACAGCAGGAGAAGGAGCAAGATAAAAACCCACCAGGCCTAACAAATGAAGAGGTAATAGGCAGTCTACCTGAAAAAGAATTCAGAATAATGATGGTAAAGATGATCCAAAATCCTGGAAATAGAATAGACAAAATGCAAGAAACAGTTAACAAGGACCTAGAAGAACTAAAGATGAATCAAGCATCGATTAAAAACACAATAAATGAAATAAAAAATACTCTAGATGGGATCAATAGCAGAATAACTGAGGCAGAAGAACGGATAAGTGAGGTGGAAGATAAAATAATGGAAATAACTGCTGCAGAGCAAAATAAAGAAAAAAGAATGAAAAGAACAGAGGACAGTCTCAGAGACCTCTGGGACAACATTAAACGCACCAACATTCGAATTATAGGGGTTCCAGAAGAAGAAGAGAAAAAGAAAGGGACTGAGAAAATATTTGAAGAGATTATAGTTGAAAACTTCCCTAATATGGGAAAGGAAATAGTTAATCAAGTCCAGGAGGCACAGAGAGTCCCATACAGAATAAATCCAAGGAGAAATACGCCAAGACACATATTAATCAAACTGTCAAAAATTAAACACAAAGAAATCATATTAAAAGCAGCAAGGCAAAAACAACAAATAACACACAAGGGAATCCCCATCAGGATAACAGCTGATCTCTCAGCAGAAACTCTACAAGCCAGAAGGGAGTGGCAGGACATAATTAAAGTGATGAAGGAGAAAAACCTGCAACCAAGATTACTCTACCCAGCAAGGATCTCATTCAGATTTGATGGAGAAATTAAAACGTTTACAGACAAGCAAAAGCTGAGAGAATTCAGCACCACCAAACCAGCTTTACAACAAATGCTAAAGGAACTTCTCTAGGCAAGAAACACAACAGAAGGAAAAGAACTACAATAACGAACCCAAAACAATTAAGAAAATGGGAATAGGAACATACATATCAATAATTACCATAAATGTAAATGGACTAAATGCTCCCACCAAAAGACACAGACTGGCTGAATGGATACAAAAACAAGACCCATATATATGCTGTCTACAAGAGACCCACTTCAGAACTAGAGACACATACAGACTGAAAGTAAGGGGATAGAAAAAGATATTCCATGCAAATGGAAACCAAAAGAAAGCTGGAGTAGCAATTCTCATATCAGACAAAATAGACTTTAAAATAAAGACTACTAGAAGAGACAAAGAAGGACACTACATAATGATCAAGGGATCAATCCAAGAAGAAGATATAACAATTGTAAATATTTATGCACCAAACATAGGAGCACCCCAATACATAAGGGAAATATAAACAGCCATAAAAGGAGAAATCGACAGTAACACAATCATAGTAGGGGACTTCAACACCCCACTTTCACCAATGGACAGGTCATCCAAAATGAAAATAAATAAGGAAACACAAGCTTTAAATGATACATTAAACAAGATGGACTTAATTGATATTTATAGGACATTCCATCCAAAAACAACAGAATACACATTTTTCTCAAGTGCTCATGGAACATTCTCCAGGATAGATCATATCTTGGGTCACAAATCAAGCCTTGGTAAATTTAAGAAAATTGAAATTGTATCAAGTATCTTTTCCGACCACAATGCTATGAGACTAGATATCAATTACAGGAAAAGAGCTGTAAAACATACAAACACATGGAGGCTAAACAATACACTACTTAATAACGAAGTGATCACTGAAGAAATCAAAGCGGAAATTAAAAAATACCTAGAAACAAATGACAATGGAGACACGACGACCCAAAACCTATGGGATGCAGCAAAAGCAGTTCTAAGAGGGAAGTTTATGGCAATACAATCCCACCTTAAGAAACAGGAAACATCTCGAATAAACAACCTAACCTTGCACCTAAAGCAATTAGAGAAAGAAGAACAAAAACATCCCAAAGTTAGCAGAAGGAAAGAAATCATAAAAATCAGATCAGAAATAAATGAAAAAGAAATGAAGGAAACGATAGCAAAGATCAATAAAACTAAAAGCTGGTTCTTTGAGAAGATAAACAAAATTGATAAACCATTAGCCAGACTCATCAAGAAAAAAAGGGAGAAGACTCAAATCAATAGAATTAGAAATGAAAAAGGAGAAGTAACAACTGACACTGCAGAAATACAAAAGATCATGAGAGATTACTACAAGCAACTCTATGCCAATAAAATGGACAACCTGGAAGAAATGGACAAATTCTTAGAAATGCACAACCTGCCAAGACTGAATCAGGAAGAAATAGAAAATATGAACAGACCAATCACAAGCACTGAAATTGAAACTGTGATAAAAAATCTTCCAACAAACAAAAGCCCAGGACCAGATGGCTTCACAGGGGAATTCTATCAAACATTTAGAGAAGAGCTAACACATATCCTTCTCAAACTCTTCCAAAATATAGCAGAGGGAGGAACACTCCCAAACTCATTCTATGAGGCCACCATCACCTTGATACCAAAACCAGACAAGGATGTCACAAAGAAAGAAAACTACAGGCCAATATCACTGATGAACATAGATGCAAAAATCCTCAACAAAATACTAGCAAACAGAATCCAACATCACATTAAAAGGATCATACACCATGATCAAGTGGGGTTTATTCCAGGAATGCAAGGATTCTTCAATATACGCAAATCAATCAATGTGATACACCATATTAACAAACTGAAGGAGAAAAACCATATGATCATCTCAATAGATGCAGAGAAAGCTTTTGACAAAATTCAACACCCATTTATGATAAAAACCCTGCAGAAAGTAGGCATAGAGGGAACTTTCCTCAACATAATAAAGGCCATATATGACAAACCCACAGCCAGCATCGTCCTCAATGGTGAAAAACTGAAACCATTTCCACTAAGATCAGGAACAAGACAAGGTTGCCCACTCTCACCACTCTTATTCAACATAGTTTTGGAAGTTTTAGCCACAGCAATCAGAGAAGAAAAGGAAATAAAAGGAATCCAAATGGGAAAAGAAGAAGTAAAGCTGTCACTGTTTGCAGATGACATGATACTATACATAGAGAATCCTAAAGATGCTACCAGAAAACTACTAGAGCTAATCAATGAATTTGGTAAAGTTGCAGGATACAAAATTAATGCACAGAAATCTCTGGCATTCCTATATACTAATGATGAAAAATCTGAAAGTGAAATCAAGGAAACACTCCCATTTACCATTGCAACAAAAAGAATAAAATATCTAGGAATAAACCTACCTAAGGAGACAAAAGACCTCTATGCAGAAAATTATAAGACACTGATGAAAGAAATTAAAGATGATACAAATAGATGGAGAGATGTACCATGTTCTTGGATTGGAAGAATCAACATTGTGACAATGACTCTACTACCCAAAGCAATCTACAGATTCAATGCAATCCCTATCAAACTACCAATGGCATTTTTCACAGAACTAGAACAAAAAATTTCACAATTTGTATGGAAACACAAAAGACCCCGAATAGCCAAAGCAATCTTGAGAACGAAAAATGGAGCTGGAGGAATCAGGCTCCCTGACTTCAGACTATACTACAAAGCTACAGTAATCAAGACAGTATGGTACTGGCACAAAAACAGAAAGATAGATCAATGGAACAGGATAGAAAGCCCAGAGATAAACCCACGGACATATGGTCACCTTATCTTTGACAAAGGAGGCAGGAATGTACAGTGGAGAAAGGACAGTCTCTTCAATAAGTGGTGCTGGGAAAACTGGACAGGGACATGTAAAAGTATGAGATTAGATCACTCCCTAACACCATACACAAAAATAAGCTCAAAATGGATTAAAGACCTAAATGTAAGGCCAGACACTATCAAACTCCTAGAGGAAAACATAGGCAGAACACTCTATGACATAAATCACAGCAAGATCTTTTTTGACCCACCTCCTAGAGTAATGGAAATAAAGACAAAAATAAACACATGGGACCTAATGAAACTTCAAAGCTTTTGCACAGCAAAGGAAACCATAAACAAGATGAAAAGACAACCCTCAGAATGGGAGAAAATATTTGCAAATGAAGCAACTGACAAAGGATTAATCTCCAAAATTTATAAGCAGCTCATGCAGCTCAATAGCAAAAAAACAAACAACCCAATCCAAAAATGGGCAGAAGACCTAAATAGACATTTCTCCACAGAAGATATACAGACAGCCAACAAACACATGAAAGGATGCTCAACATCTTTACTCATTAGAGAAATGCAAATCAAAACTACAATGAGATATCATCTCACACCAGTCAGAATGGCCATCATCAAAAAATCTAGAAACAATAAATGCTGGAGAGGGTGTGGAAAAAAGGGAACACTCTTGCACTGCTGGTGGGAATGTGAATTGGTACAGCCACTATGGAGAACGGTATGGAGGTTCCTTAAAAAACTACAAATAGAACTACCATATGACCCAGCAATCCCACTACTGGGCATATACCCTGAGAAAACCATAATTCAAAAAGAGACATGTACCAAAATGTTCATAGCAGCCCTATTTACAATAGCGCGGAGATGGAAACAACCTAAGTGTCCATCATCGGATGAATGGGTAAAGAAGATGTGGCACATATATACAATGGAATATTACTCAGCCATAAAAAGAAATGAAATTGAGCTATTTGTAATGAGGTGGATGGACCTAGAGTCTGTCATACAGAGTGAAGTAAGTCAGAAAGAGAAAGACAAATACTGTATGCTGACACATATATATGGAATTTAAGGAAAAAAATGTCATGAAGAACATAGGGGTAAGACAGGAATAAAGACACAGACCTACTAGAGCATGGACTTGAGGATATGGGGAGGGGGAAGGGTAAGCTGTGACAAAGTGAAAGAGCGGCATGGACATATATACACTACCAAACGTAAGGTAGATAGCTAGTGGGAAGCAGCCGCATAGCACAGCGAGATCAGCTCGGTTCTTTGTGACCGCCTGGAGGGGTGGGATAGGGAGGGTGGGAGGGAGCCGCAAAAGGGAGGGGATATGGGAACATATGTATATGTATAACTGATTAAATTTGTAAAATAAAAAAAAAAAGGAAAAAAAAATATTACTCAGCAATAAAAAGGAAAATATTATTGATACATGCAACAATTTGGATGAATCTCAAAGGTATTATGCTATCTAAGTAAAAGAGCCAGACTCATAAGACTAAATAGTGTCTGATTACATTTCTATGACATTCTGGAAAAGGTGAACAAAACCTGTTATAAAAGCTATTATAGGGCTTCCCTGGTGGTGCAGTGGTTGAGAGTCCGCCTGCTGACGCAAGGGACGCGGGTTCATGCGGTCCAAGAAGATCCCACATGCCGCAGAGCGGCTGGGCCCGTGAGCCATGGCCGCTGAGCCTGCGCGTCCGGAGCCTGTGCTCCGCAACGGGAGAGGCCACAACAGTGAGAGGCCCGCGTACCACACACACACACAAAAAAAAGCTATTATACCAATATTCCATTGCAGAAAGTTAGAGTAAGGCCCTCACTCAAAAACTTAAATATGACACTAACAGCATTCACTGTTTCTAGAAAAAACAACCACCACCTTATGATAATGCCTGCATCTATCCATTCAGTACTTTAGAGTTAATAAAGCATTTTCACAAATGTCATCTCACTTGAGTTATTACAAAATACCTCACGAGCAAAGAAAAAATACCCTCACAGCATTCCAGCAGCCACGTTCACAGGAAGCTGCAAACCCTAATGACCACCATGAGATAAGCCCTGAGCACAATTAAGAAGTAGAGATTTTCAAACCCCAAACTACATTTTCTTTCCTTCCCCTAAGTGACACTTAACCCAAAGGTAAAATTAAGTCAGTCCCAGATAGTACAACAGACCAGATTCAACGATAAGGCTGTGGTGTCCCCAAGCAGAAGCACCTCTGGAGGAAGGAAACGGAAACGGAGAGGTGTATACAAGCATTTGCACACATTCACATTCATTCCAACCCACAGCTGCTGAGAGGAAACAGGCTGTCTCTTTTCTAAGGTCCATTTGATTCTGAAGATGTCTCCGTAGAGAGTGTGCCTCACAAAATAACAGTAACCTTTTTCTACTATTCCCAGTGCGGCCCCTTCTTCCTTAGTACTGGGCCTTTGTTCCTCGCATCCCCTCTTTCTGGGATATGCTTTGATTAATACAATGCCACTTCCTCCACCACAAGGCAGAAATTTAAGCCCCACCCATCCTTAAGGACCAGCCCCAAACTTCCCCAATTGCCCAAGCATAAGTCATCACTCCCTGCTGATTTCCACTGCATGCTGCTTAGCTTTCTCTTACAGAATTGCTCTCAATCTGCCTTATCTCATAGATGTCTGAGCATTTCCAGTCTTAAACACCTCAAGAGCAAAGGCGTAGCCTTGTTCATCTGGGAGCTGCCACAATAGCTAGCAGTTTACCTTGTTCTTCAGTTGGCCCTTGGTATCCTCTGATGTGAACCCCACGGAAACAGAGGAGAGACTGTATTCACTGCACTAGGCCATTCTGTATAAGGGGCTTAAGCATCCAAGGATTTGGGTATCTGTGGGGGGCCCTGGAACCAATCCCTTGCAGACCTGAGGGACGACCGTACACACAGTAAGCTCTCAGCACTTTCGCGGAACTGCATCTGTGTACGAGTGTGTCACATGATTCCAAAAAGCGCCAGATAAAAAGGAAACACAGAGGTAGACCTGAAAAGCAAAATACCCAAAATAATAAAGCACATTTTTTTTGTTTTTTTTTTGCGTTACATGGGCCTCTCACTGTTGTGGCCTCTCCCGCTGCGAAGCACAGGCTCCGGACGCGCAGGCTCAGCGGCCATGGCTCACAGGCCCAGCTGCTCCGCGGCGTGTGGGATCTTCCCGGACCGGGGCACGAACCTGTGTTCCCTGCATCGGCAGGCGGACTCTCAACCACTGTGCCACCAGGGAAGCCCCAGCACAAATATTTTTTCCTGTATTAGTCGGAGGTCTCCAGAGAAAAGAAGCAATAATATATATATATCTATAGGTATATTGATACATATACCTTTATAAGATATAGTATATATAAAATACATAGTATAATATAGAGAGAAGTAAAATAGTATGTTATATATCTATACATTATAAAGATATGCTATATATTATAAAATATACATTTCATATTATATATAAATATATAACATATCTATACTTTTTAAATATATTTTATTATTTTTTAATACACACACATACACACACACACACATACACATTTTAAGGAACTGGCTCACAATTGTGAAGGCTGGCAGGCTGGAGACCCAGAGAAGAGATGATATTGAAGCTTGGGCTGGAAGGTAGTCTCGGGGGGGGGGGGGAGCAGAATTCTCCTTTCTTAGGAGTAGAACAATCTTTTTTTTTTCTTTTTTAACTTTTTATTTTATATTGGCATATAGCCGATTAACAATGTTGTGATAGTTTCAGGTGCACAGCAAAGGAACTCAGCCATACAGATACATGTATCCATTCTTCCCCCCAAAGTCCCCTCCCATCCAGGCTGGCACATGACATAGAGCAGAGTTCCCTGTGCTATACAGTAGGTCCTTGTTGGTTTTAGGGGTAGATCAATCTTTTTCTATTAAGACCTTCAAATGATTTGATAAGAGCCACCCACATGTAATCCGCTTTACTCAGAGTCTACTGATTTACATGTTAATCTCGTCTAAATAATACCTCCAAAGAAACACCTAGAATATAATGTTTGACCAAACGGCCAAACTGACACATAAAATTAACCATAGCATCTCCTTTTCTCTACACACTACTCCACACCTCTCTCCTGCCAGCCCTTCTCCCCAGTGCTACCACTATAGTATGAGCCACGTACTTTAAAGAGAAAGTTTTATCTAAGGCAAGCTATACAAGCTCAAGCTAAGTTCTAACTAAATGATAACGTTCCAGAAGCCCAAGTGACACCATATAAACCAAACAAATTATCCAATGATGAAAATGTTCAAAAGCTCTTTTAAAGGTTGCTGATAAACCCAAATTGTATGTAACAACTTAGATTGCAATATATGTTAATTTTGCTACATTGTAGCACATTAAAAAAAAATACAGAAGAGTTCGTTTCAAAATAACCTTACTCCTAGAACACACCACAACATTCTCTTCCTATGCTGCTCTTTCTAAATAAGTGAGTTGAGTGACCTCAACTGAAACTGAGGTTTCCACATATCAAGAAGAAACAGAAGAGAGAAAAACTGTTACAAAATGAACTGTATTAATAATCTTAAATGCTAAAATATTCTAATGCTCCAATAAAACAGAAAATTAGAAACTGTCAACTATTTCAACTAAGAAGTTTTATGCTTTTTTCCACAAATATCTTATGACAGAGGCAGCACCTAGCAGACTCTTACTCTCTCCACCAAACTCTGAACTTTTAGCAAAGCACGTCCAGTCTTCAGTTAGTATTTCTCCTAATAGTAAGGAAGATCACATTCAAATTTATTAATTCAACGTATATTCATTGAGTGCTTACTACATGTGAGGTACTGTGGACAATGCAAAGATGTCTCCAGTGGAGAAGACTGGCAAAAGCATCATTTCAAAATAGTGCAGTGGGGCTTCCCTGGTGGCACAGTGGTTGGGAATCTGCCTGCCAATGCAGGGGGGCTGGGGTTCGAGCCCTGGTCTGGGAAGATCCCACATGCCACGGAGCAACTAAGCCCGCGAGCCACAACTACCGAGTCTGCGCGTCTGGAGCCAGTGCTCCACAACGGGAGAGGCCACGCTAGTGAGAGGCATGTGCACCGCGATGAAGAGTGGCCCCCGCTCGCAGCAACTGAAGAAAGCCCTCGCACGGAAACGAAGACCCAACACAGCCATAAGAAAAAAATAGTGCAGTGCATGAAACTGCTCTCATCAACCAAGGTCACTAAGAAGTTCTAGTAGGTACATTCAAGTCAGTGAGCATGTTCACTCCTTTTTGACCTGGCATCCCTGCAGCTTGACGCTGAAGACCACTCTAAACAACTCTTTCTTCCTAAATCCACTCACTCTTCACCTTCTGGTTTTCCTCAGGCCACTATTTTAGATCTCCACTTCCTCTGCCCAGTTCTATCTACAATGTTGGTGGTTCCGTTAATCTGATCTCATATTTCTGCCCTTCTCCCTTTATATACCCTCCTTAGGCAATCAATCTCACGCATCCCCTTGGCTTCAAGAAGCACCTGTTTGCTGACAACTTCTAAAATAAGTTTTTTTAAACATTGGTTTTATTTTTAAATTATTTTTTATTATGGTATAAAACACATAATGTAAAATTATTGTATTTTTTTTAAATCCAAGACCTCTTCTGAGAGCCAGAGCCACATATCCAACTGTCTACTAGGTAACTTGGATGGCACAAAAGTGCTTTGATTTTAACATGTTTAGGATTTAACTCCTCATCCTATCGACATGATTTGATCCGCGCCCCCCCATTGTATTCTCTGGCACTAGGGATGGCATATCTTCTGCCAAGCAAGTACAAGCCAGAAATCTGGGCTGCAGCCTTTATTCCTTCCCACTTTCTCACTCCTTCATGCATTCAAGTTGTGAAGCCTTCAGCTGGCTTTTTTTTTTTTTTTTTTTGCGGTACTCCGGCCTCTCACTGCTGTGGCCTCTCCCGCTGCGGAAAACAGGCTCTGGACGTGCAGGCTCAGCGGCCATGGCTCACGGGTCCAGCCACTCCGCAGCATGTGGGATCTTCCCGGACCGGGGAACGAACCTGTGTCCCCTGCATCGGCAGGCAGACTCTCGACCACTGCGCCACCAGGGAAGCCCCATTCTTTTTTTTTTTTTTTTTTTTGCGGTATGTGGGCCTCTCACTGTTGTGGCCTCTCCCGTTGCGGAGCACAGGCTCCGGACGCGCAGGCTCAGCGGCCATGGCTCACGGGCCTAGCCACTCCGCGGCATGTGGGATCCTCCCGGACCGGGGCACGAACCTGTGTCCCCTGCATCGGCAGGCGGACTCTCAACCACTGCGCCACCAGGGAAGCTCCTTCAGCTGGCTTTTAAATCCATCCCTCCTCCTCCATCTTTATTCTATTAGACATCAGATTTGACACTTATCTATAGCTTAGATTACAGTATCGGCTTTCTAACTAATCTAATCTCTGGACTTTCCTTCCTTCAATTCTTTCCACAAATGGTAGCCTCAGTAATATTGCTAAAAGGCCATTCTGAAGGCATTTTTCTGCTAAACAATACTGCAGTGGCTCTCCACTGTCTTCAAGTACAAAATCTAAACTCTTTGGAGTTATGTATAAGCCTTTCAGTGAGGACCTGGTCACTTGCGAATTCTCATCACTCTTCACCCCCAGCACACAAACTGAGTTCCTTGCCCTAGTTTATGTTTTATCTCCCTTATATGGCTCCCTCAGCCCAGAATGACCCATCCTTCCCCCACTTTGCCTAGTTAACTCCTACACATTGTCTAATAAAGTCTAAAATCAGTCTTTATCACCTCTGAGAAGCTGTAAGGACACAAGCACATCAACTAGAGTGTACTGTGCTTGGGAGAAAAGCAAGGATCTGAGACACTGAAACAATAAACTACATACACCATCTAAACAGCTCACCAATCCAACGGGAGGGACCAGTAGTCCTCAAAGCATTATCTTCTCCCATACTGTTCGTATGTGTAGTGCATTCCATCAGTAACTCTCAATACATGGAGAGGCTAGAAGGGAAGCGGAAGCCTAGATAGAGAAAATTAAAAGTATACGTGGTAGGGCAGGGGAGCAGAAAGAAAAGAAAGAGAACCAGCCACACAAACCCAAGTATATCTTACCAAACTTTTATGCTGAGAGTTGGCGGAGGCAATGGGGTGAATAAAAAAGAATTTACTAGAACCCAGTCTTCATACATATATAATAATTATGGGCACAAAGCTTTTACATGGAGTTTACAAATTGATGAGAAGTTCTTAAAAAATCACCAGTGGAAAATGTTTGCCATGGTCATAAATTCAATGGCCTGCTTGAAGTACACTTACCATAATGGTAAGGCCATCAGCCCCAATGAGTTCATATACCAAGCACTAGCATAATCCAAAGGAGTAGAACATCCATGGAAAATATCCTGGCAGTCTGCATGATAAGTGAAGAAAAAGCAGTTTATTAAGAACAATACAGTGGAACTGTTACAGCAGAACGATGCCAGCAAATTTATTTCACTAGGTGAAATACGTATGAACACCTGCTGCCAGGTCAGACTCACAAATATGCATTTGAAGAGGTTCTTTCTGGATCCTTTGAGAACCAGTTTTTTCTCAACCTACAAGGGTGGCTAAACTGAAGAGCTGACAGATTTATGGTTGAGGTTTCACTCCACAAACAAACCTTTAGGTAGAACCAACATTTCAGCTAAGGTCATAGTGTCCTTTTGCATCAAAGACAGTCCAAAGAAGAAACAGCTTGTAGCAGTTTATATAGGTAGAACATTTCAGTAATTCAGCAGATTACCAGGTTTGTGACTTTAATAAGAACCTCAAGTGGAAAAAATCAGGAAATACAGGACCAGGAGGCCAGAAAAGTGGCTTTGTTTCTAATCTTCACTCTGCTAAAAGGTATAATGCTGAAAAAGTTACTTCACCTATCAGGAACTCCATTTCCTTATCTATAAAGTGTACTGAGGGTGGGAAGGGACAACTTAAAACATCTTGTAAGTTCCCTTGTGACTTTGAAACTATATGATTTGATCTACAGTGATCTCCCTGACAGATACACAATGGGGTGGCACAGAAACAGGCAAATATGAAAATTATCAGCAAGGATGAGGAACAGGCAGTGATGGCTGGTAGAAGGGAGTAAAAATTATATAAGGAAGGTGGATACACTGTCTGAGCAGCCAACTTAATATTGTTAGTTAGGAAGCCATGACCATTGTTTTCCAAACACCCCTTCCCCCAACTTTCAGAATTACTTCCTCCATTCTTTTAAGACTTGCTTATGGTTAGAGGCATTTGGGGAATTGCAAATACTGTGGTTGCTACCCTCAACAGATGGCGTTGAACTTCCACTCAATCTACTGTCATTTCCACAGCCAGGTGTGTGAAGGGAGGATGCTATTGCGGGAAAAAAGAGAAAGAAGAAGCAGAGTAAATAGAGACTTCTTCTCCTTCTGACCACATCATGATAAAAGTTTCAATTTACCAGGAAGGTAAAACAATCCTAAACTTTTATGCACTTAATACATAGCCTGAAAATATATGAAGCAAAACTAACTGAATAGCAGTAGGAAACTGAAAAATTCACCTATTACTATGGAATATTTTAAACCATCTCTCTCAGTAACTGACAGAACAAGCAGACAAAAATAACCTAGTAAGGTTATACATAATTTGAATAATATTATCAAGTTTAATCTATTGGGCATACATAGAACATTATTTCAGCAAATGACGAGAACACCTTTTCACAATCACAGACACAACATTTGTAAAACTAGACCACGTACTGGGCTACAAAGTAAGTCTCAACAAATATTCAAAGGACTGAAATCAGAGTATATTCTCTAATCAATATGCAATTATGCTAAAAATCAGTAATAAGTGATAACCAAAAATATGTTTGAATATTAAGAAAAACTTCTAAACAACATATACGGTCAAAGGAACACAAAACAACAGAAGATCAAGAAAATTGAAAGCTGATTTGTTGGGTTGTGGGTTTTTTTAGCCAAATAATAGTGACAGGGCTTCCCTGGTGGCGCAGTGGTTGAGAGTCTGCCTGCCGATGCAGGGGACACGGGTTCATGCCCCGGTCCGGGAAGATCCCACATGCCGCGGAGCAGCTGGGCCCATGAGCCATGGCCGCGAAGCCTGTGCTCCGCAATGGGAGAGGCCACAACACTGAGAGGCCAGCGTACAACAAAAATAAATAAATAAATAAATAAAAATAAAAAATAATACTGACAAATATCTGGCAAAAAGACTGAGATAACATGAACATGTTAGGAATAAAACCGAACATTACAAATGTTGCAGAGATTAAAAAGATAACAAGAAAGGTTATGAAGAAACAGATACTGATGAAATCATAAACTGATGAAATCTCTTTGGGGGCAATGAAGCAATATATAAATTAAAATGAAAAATTACACACTTTTTTTTAACATGTTTATTGGAGTATAATTGCTTTACAATGGTGTGTTAGTTTCTGCCTTATAACAAAGTGAATCAGCTATACATATACGTATATCCCCAAATCTCATCCCTCTTGCGTCTCCCTCCCACCCTCCCTATCCCACCCTTGTAGGTGGACACAAAGCACCGAGCTGATCTCCCTGTGCTATGCAGCTGCTTCCCACTAGCTATTTTACATTTGGTAGTATATATAAGTCCATGCCACTCTCTCACTTCGTCCCAGCTTACCCGTCCTCCTCCCCGTGTCCTCAAGTCCATTCTTTACATCTGTGTCTTTATTTCTGTCCTGCTCCTAGGTTCTTCAGAACGTTTTTTTTTAAGATTCCATATATATGTGTTAGCATACAGTATTTATTCTTATCTTTCTGACTTGCTTCACTCTATATGACAGTCTCTAGATCCATCCACCTCACTACAAATAACTCAATTTCGTTTCTTTTTATGGCTGAGTACTATTCCATTGTATACATGTACGACATCTTCTTTATCCATTCATCAGTCGATGGACACTTAGGTTGCTTCCATGTCCTAGCTATTGTAAATAGAGCTGCAATGAACATTGTGGTCCATGACTCTTTTTGAATTATGGTGTTCTCAGGGTATATGCCCAGTAGTGGGATTGCTGGGTCAAATGGTAGTTCTACTTTTAGTTTTTTTAGGAACGTCCATATTGTTCTCCATAGTGGCTGTATCAATTTACATTCCCACCAACAGTGCAAGAGGGTTCCCTTTTCTCCACACCCTCTCCAGCATTTATTGTTTGTAGATTTTTTGATGATGGCCATTCTGCCTGATGTGAGGTGATACCTCATAGTAGTTTTGATTTGCATTTCTCTAATGATTAGTGATGTTGAGCATTCTTCCATGTGTTTGTTGGCAATCTGAATATGTTCTTTGGAGAAATGTCTATTTATGACTTCTGCCCATTTTGGGATTGGGTTGTTTGGTTTTTTGATATTGAGCTAAATGTGCTGCTTGTAAATTTTGGAGATTAATCCTTTGCTTCATGTGCAAATATTTTCACCCATTCTAAGGGTTGTCTTTTCATCTTGTTTATGGTTTCCTTTGCTGTGCAAAAGCTTCTAAGTTTCATTAGGTCCCATTTGTTTATTTTTGTTTTTATTTCCATTTCTCTAGGAGGTGGGTCAAAAAGAATCTTGCTGTGATTTATGTCATACAGTGTTCTGCCTATGTTTTCCTCTAAGAGTTTGATAGTGTCTGGCCTTACATTTAGATCTTTAATCCATTTTGAGTTCATTTTTGTGTATGGTTTTAGGGAGTGTTCTAATTTCATTCTTTTATATGTAGCTGTCCAGTTTTCCCAGCACCACTTATTGAAGAGGCTGTCTTTTCTCCATTGTATATTCTTACCTCCTTTGTCAAAAATAAGGTGACCATATGTGCGTGGGTTTATCTCTGGGCTTTCTACCCTGTACCATTGATCTATACTTTGGTTTTTGTGCCAGAACCATACTGCCTTGATGACTGTAGCTTGGTAGTATAGTCTGAAGTCTGGGAGCCTGATTCCTCCAGCTCCATTTTTCTTTCTCAAGGTTGCTTTGGTTATTCGGGGTCTTTTGTTTTTCCATACAAATGGTGAAATTTTTTGTTCTAATTCTGTGAAAAATGCCATTGGTAGTTTCATAGGGATTGCACTGAATCTGTAGATTGCTTTGGGTAGTATAGTCATTTCCACAATGTTGATTCTTCCAATCCAAGAAAATGGTGTATCTTTCCATCTGTTTATATCATCTTTAATTACTTTCATCAGTGACTTATAGTTTTCTGCATACAGGTCTTTTGACTCCTTAGGTAGGTTTTTTCCTAGGTATTTTATTCATTTTGTTGCAGTGGTAAATGGAAGTGTTTCCTTAATTTCTCTTTCACATTTTTAATCATTAGAGTATAGGAAGGCAAGAGATGTCTGTGCATTAATTTTGTATCCTGAAATTTTACCAAATTCACTGATTAGCTCTAGTAGTTTTCTGGTAGCATCTTTAGAATTCTCTATATATAGTATCATGTCATCTGCAAACAGTGACAGCTTTACTTCTTCTTTTCCGATTTGGATTCCTTTTATTTCCTTTTCTTCTCTGATTGCTGTGGCTAAAATTTCCAAAACTATGTTGAATAAGACTGGTAAGAGTGGACAACCTTGTCTTGTTCCTGATCTTAGAGAAAATGGTTTCAGTTTTTCACCATTGAGGACGATGCTGGCTGTGGGTTTGTCATATATGGCCTTTATTATGCTGAGGAAAGTTCCCTCTATGCCTACTTTCTACAGGCTGTTATCATAAATGGGTGTTTAATTTTGCTGAAAGCTTTTTCTGCATCTATTGAAACGATCATACGGTTTTCTCCCTCAATTTGTTAATATGTTTTATCCCATTGACTGATTTAAGTATACTGAAGAATCCTTGCATTCCTGGAATAAACCCCACTTGATCATGGTGTATGATCCTTTTAATGTGATGTTGGATTCTGTTTGCTAGTATTTTGCTGAGGATTTTTGCATCTATGTTCATCAGTGATATTGGCCTGTAGTTTCCTTTCTTTGTGACATCTTGTCTGGTTTTCATATCAGGGTGCTGGTGGCCTCATAGAATGAGTTTGGGAGTGTTCCTCCCTCTGCCATATTTTGGAAGAGTTTGAGAAGGATAGGTGTTAGCTCTTCTCTAAATGTTTGATAGAATTCACCTGTGAAGCCATCTGGTCCTGGGCTTTTGTTTGTTGAAAGATTTTTAATCACAGTCTCAATTTCAGTGCTTGTGATTGGTCTGTTCATATTTTCTATTTCTTCCTGGTTCAGTCTTGCAAGTTTGTGCTTTTCTAAGAATTTGTCCATTTCTTACAGGTTGTCCATTTTATTGGCATATAATTGCTTGTAGTAATCTCTCATGATCCTTTATATTTCTGCAGTATCAGTTGTTACTTCTCCTTTTTCATTTCTAATTCTGTTAATTTGACTCTTCTCCCTTTTTTTCTTGATGAGTCTGTGTAATGGTTTATCAATTTTGTTTATCTTCTCAAAGAACCAGCTTTTAGTTTTATTGGTCTTTGCTACTCTTTCCTTCATTTCTTTTTCATTTATTTCTGATCTGATATTTATGATTTTTTTCCTTCTGTTAACTTTGGGGGGTTTTTTTTGTTCGTCTTTCTCTAATTGCTTTAGGTGTAAGGTTAAGTTGTTTATTTGAGATGTTTCTTGTTTCTTGAAGCAGGAATGTATTGCTATAAACTTCCCTCTTAGAACTGCTTTTGTTGTATCCCATAGGTCTTGGGTCATCGTGTTTTCATTGTCATTTTTTTCTAGGTAATTTTTGATTTCCTCTTTGATTTCTTCAGTGACCTCTTGGTTCTTAAGTACTGTAGTGTTTAGCCTCCATGTGTTTATATTTTTTACAGATTTTTTCCTGTAATGGATATCTAGTCTCATAGCATTGTGGTTGGAAAAGATGCTTGAAATAATTTAAATTTTCTTAAATTTACCAAGGCTTGATTTGTGACCCAAGATATGATCTATCCTGGAGAATGTTCCATGAGCACTTGAGAAAAATGTGTATTCTGTTGTTTTTGGATGGAATGTCCTATAAATATCAATTAAGTCCATCTTGTTTAATGTATCATTTAAAGCTTGTGTTTCCTTATTTATTTTCATTTTGGATGATCTGTCCATTGGTGAAAGTGGGGTGTTAAAGTCCCCTACTATGAATGTGTTACTGTCTATTTCCCCTTTTATGGATGTTAGTATTTGCCTTATGTATTGAGGTGCTCCTATGTTGGGTGCATAAATATTTACAATTGTTATATCTTCTTCTTGGATCGATCCCTTGATCATTATGTAGTGTCCTCCTTTGTCTCTTATAACAGTCATTATTTTAAAGTCTATTTTGTCTGATATGAGAATTGTTGCTCCAGCTTTCTTTTGATTTCCATTTGCATGGAATATCTTTTTCCATCCCCTTACTTTCAGTCTGTATGCGTCCCTAGGTCTGAAGTGGGTCTCTTGCGGACAGCATATATACGGGTCTTGTTTTTGTATCCATTCAGCCAGTCTTTGTCTTTTGGTGGGAGCATTTAATCCATTTACTTTTAAGGTAATTATCGATATGTATGTTCCTATTACCATTTTCTTAATTGTTTTGGGTTCGTTATTGTAGGTATTTTCCTTCTGTTGTGTTTCTTGCCTAGAGAAGTTCCTTTAGCATTTGTTGTAAAGCTGGTTTGGTGGTTCTGAATTCTCTTAGCTTTTCTTGTCTGTAAAGGTTTTAATTTCTCCGTCGAGTCTGAATGAGATCCTTGCTGGGTAGAGTAATCTTGGTTGTAGGTTTTTCTCCTTCATCACTTTAAATATATCTTGCCACTCCCTTCTGGCTTGGAGAGTTTCTGCTGAAAGATCAGCTGTTAACCTTATGGGGATTTCTTTGTATGTTATTTGTTGCTTTTCCCTTGCTGCTTTTAATATGTTTTCTTTGTATTTAATTTTTGATAGTTTGACTAGTATGTGTCTTGGCGTGTTTCTCCTTGGTTTTATCCTGGATGGGACTCTCTGCACTTCCTGGGCTTGATTGACTATTTCCTTTCCCATATTAGGGAAGTTTTCAACTATAATCTCTTTAAATATTTTCTCAGTCCCTTTCTTTTTCTCTTCTTCTTCTGGGACCCCTATAATTTGAATGTTGGTGCATTTAATGTTGTCCCAGAGGTCTCTAAGACTGTCCTCAATTCTTTTCATTCTTTTTCCTTTATTCTGCTCTGTGGTAGTTATTTCCACTATTTTATCTTCCAGGTCACTTATCCGTTCTTCTCCCTCAGTTATTCTGCTATTGATTCCTTCTAGATAATTTTTAATTTCATTTATTTTGTTGTTCATCATTGTTTGTTTGCTCTTTAATTCTTCTAGATCCTTGTTAAATGTTTCTTGCATTTTCTCCATTCTATTTCCAAGATTTTGGATCATCTTTAGTATCATTATTCTGAATTCTTTTTCAGGTAGACTGCCTATTTCCTCTTCATTTGTTTGGTCTGGTGGGTTTTTACCTTGCTCCTTCAACTGCTGTGTGTTTCTCTGTCTTCTCATTTTGCTTAACTTACTGTGTTTGGGGTCTCCTCTTTGCAGGCTGCAGGTTTGTAGTTCCCGTTGTTTTTGGTGTCTGCCCCCAGTGGCTAAGGTTGGTTCAGTGGGGTGTGTAGGCTTCCTGGTGGAGGGAACTAGTGCCTGTGTTCTGGTGGGTAAGGCTGGATCTTGTCTTTCTGGTGGGCAGGTCCATGTCTGGTGGTGTGTTTTGGGGTGGACTTATTATGATTTTAGGCAGCCTCTCTGCTCATGGGTGTGGTTGTGTTCCTGTCTTGCTAGTTGTTTGGCATAGGGTGTCCAGCACTGTAGCTTGCTGGTCATTGAGTGGAGCTGGGTCTTAGCCTTGAGATGGAGATCTCTGGGAGAGCTTTCGCCATTTGATATTACGTGGAGTTGGGAGGTCTCTGGCGGACCAATGTCCTGAACTCAGCTCTCCCACCTTAGAGGCACAGTCCTGACACCCAGCCAGAGCACCAAGACCGCATCAGCTACACGGCTCAGAGATGTGGCTTGATAAAACTGTACTTCTAACTTTCTCCAAACAGTTTTGACCTATGCTTCCATCTCATGAATTTCAAGACCGTATTAAACTGATGCATATTTTCATAAATCTGGACCCTGGGGAACTCAACCTGCCATCAGATGCCCTTGCCATCTCCCCCACTAGACTCTCCAAGGGCAGCCTCCAGGTCTGATGGAAAACACAGTGGCCCCAGGATCAGGGAATCCAAGTTCAAGCCCCAGTTCATTCTAAGTAATTTGTTACCTTTCTTGGGTCTCTCAACATCTCTAGGCTTCAGTTTCTTCTCCAAACTGAAAGGGTTGATATATATGGTCACATTCAACTCTGAATACTTTAGTATCTGAAGTTAAATTTTATCTATGTGGCCATCAATGGACCTTTCTACACCTTTATCAGTGGACCTCAACTGAGCAGGAAGGGAAGCTTTGCCCCTGCTATTATTTTCAAGCCATGCTCTCTAGCTCCCTTAAGAGGAATACAACAGAAAAGATAAAGTAAAATCAGAGTAAGACACTAAAGTACTGAGGAAATTTACTGTTAAAGCAGAAAGCCTTTGAATCAATCAAATCTCTATTTATGGTATTAAGGCATGTAAAACAATAATGTGTGCCGATATTATACGTCTCCAAAGGATTTTAACAAGAACTATGTGCTTGCTACTCAACTGATGCTGTAATAACATGCAAGTTTAATCACTACTTAAGCATTATAATCACATTACTTAATTCAGTATAACACTGAGTCCTGCATCCTAACTCCAAGATTTTATTCTCTGTGAAATCTATGTCATCTATACATCCCTCCATTTTTATTGCCCTTCTCTCAAACTGTTTTTATTTTTTAAGGTAAGTTAATTCTTAAAGGTATAACAGACTTTTGTCTGTGTGGTAAATGTTTCTTAGACTTAGCACTTTGCCTTACAAACTAAAGAGATTTTGCCTATATAAAGATACCTTTATGTAATATTACTACCAAAGTAGCAAAGGTGGCATAAAAAGCCCTCCAAATTCTCTGTTGTGCTAAGTCCCCAATTTCAAGTTTTGATATGTAATTAAACCTTAACAACTAACAAGAATTCAGAAAGGCCAAAAATAAGTCAAACTTCTGCTGCTGGAACGATAAAGTACATGTGCTTTTCCCTATTACTCCTACAAAGCACAGCTAAAAACCATTATATATAAAACATTATATATATGGACATTATATATAAAACAAATACAAGAAAGCTCTAAAAGGTGGAGAGAAGAGGCAAACTGGCTAGGGATCTCAAGACTAAAGGAACAACACAGTAGTGAGTTCCCTGAGTTTTCTTTTGACCTCATATATTCCAGACATGAAGCTGAAGAAACTGGCAACCTCAAAATGAGAATGAGCTCAGAGAATAAAGAAGCCCTAAGAAAGGCCTGCTCTCTCTAGCCAAGGGACCAGGAAAGGGGCAGCTCAGCAGTACAGAACACTTATAGCCAATAACCACTCTACTTCAGCCAAACACCACAGAAAAAAATGTGACTATACCCACATCACCAAAGGCTTAAGGGAGCCTAAACTTGCACCCTCACCCAGTTGCAATGAGGCACACCTCTCCCTCCTGGCTGGGATGGTGTCAGAGGAGGACTTTCACCACTGCCCAGTGGTAATATGGCCGTCCCCCTTCATGGTGTCAGTGGAAGCCATGTAGGGAGCAATACCAAGGCATTCCTACCCCTCTCAGTCAGGGAGGTATCACTGGAGGTCTAGTGGGGAACCAGTATTCCCACCCTCACCCATCAGTAATGAGGAACCACCCCCTCAAGTGTCAACAGAGATCAACTGGGGAACCTGGTCAACTAGACCCACCTGGCAGTAATGAGGCAGCATCCTCTCAACCCCTGATAGAGTGGAGTCAGAAGAAGCCAGCTAAAATAAAAAGTTTCAATAAGATCCAAAATCTCATGACATAATGCCCAAAATGTCCAGGTCTCCATCAAAAAAGAATCACTTGTCATACCAACAATCAGAAAGGCTCAAGGTGCATGACAAAGGAATCGATAGAGGTCAACATCAAGATGACAGAGATGTTAAAATTATCTGACAAAGATTTTTTTAAATTTATTTTTGAATTAATTAATTTACTTATTTTTGGTGGGCTGGCTTTCTCTAATTGCGGCAAGCAGGGGCTACTCTTCGTTGCAGTGCACGGGCTTCTCATTGCGGTGGCTTCTCTAGTTTGAAGAGCACGGGCTCTAGGTGCATGCACTTCAGTAGTTGTGGCTCACGGGCTCTACAGCGCAGGCTCAGTAGTTGTGGCTCATGGCCTTAGTTGCTCCACGGCATGTGGGATCTTGCCAGACCAGGGTTCGAACGTGTGTCCCCTGCATTGGCAGTCGGATTCTTAACCACTGCGCCACCAGGGAAGTGCTGACAAAGATTTTAAAGCAGGCATCATAAAAATGCTGAAAGGAGCAATTATGAACATGCTTGAAACAAAGGAAAAACTAGACAGCCTCAGCAAAGAAATAAAAAGACTCAGTAAAGAAATAGAAGATATAAAGAACCAAATAGAACTTTTTTTTTTTTTTTTTTGCAGTACGCGGGCCTCTCACTGTTGTGGCTTCTCCCATTGCAGAGCACAGGCTCCAGACACGCAGGCTCAGCGGCCTTGGCTCACGGGCCTAGCCACTCCACGGCATGTGGGATCTTCCTGGACCAGGGCATGAACCCATGTCCCCTGCATTGGCAGGTGGACTCTCAACCACTGCGCCACCAGGGAAGCCCCAAATGGAACTTTTAAAACTGAAAAATACAATAACCAAAATAAAATACTCACTCCACAGATAGGCTTATCAGCAGAATAGAAGGGACAGAGGAAACAATCAGTGAACTCAAAGATAGAAAAATGTCCAACCTGAACAACAGGGAGAGAAAAACAAGCAAAAAATGAACAGAGCAATCAGGGACTTGAGGGACTATAACAGGAGACCTCACATTCATGTCCTCAGGGTCCCAGGAGGAGAGGAAAAGGGGGTGTGACTAAAAACATACTCAAAGAAATAATGGTCAAGAACTTCCCAAATTTGGCAAAAGAAATAAAGCTACGGCTTCAAGAGCCTTTGTGAACCCCAAACAGGATAAATCTGAAGAAATCTAATCTAACATACGTCATAGTCAAACTTTTGAGAAAGGAAGAAATCAGAGACAGGGAAATGACACCTTACCTATAGGGGAAAACAATTCACAAGACAGCAGATTTTTCATCAGAAACCATTTAGGCCATAAGGCAGAGGCACACAAGATTTTCCAAGTGCTGAAAGAAAGAACTGTCAACCCAGAATCCTATGTCCAGTGAAAATATCCTTCAGGAATGAAGGGGAAATCAAGACATTCTCAGATGAGGAAAACTAAGAATTGGTTGCCAGCAGACCTACTCTAAAAGAATGGCAAAAGGAAGGCCTCTAAACTGACAGGAAATGATAAAAGAAGGACTCTTGTAACATGAGAAAGAAGAAAAGAATACGGTAAGAAAAGTATGGATAAATACAATAGATTTTCTTTCCTTCCTTCTCTTGAGCTGTCTAATTTATGTTTGTGGTGATGGAATAGTTCTATATCTTGATGTAGAGGTGGTTACATGAATCTATAATGTGATAAATGGTGTAGACCTATATGCATACATTGTACCAATGTCACTTGCTGGGCTTTGATAATGTACTACAGTTACACTGGGGAAAACTGAGTGAAGGGTACATGATACCTCTCTGTACTATATCGTTGCAAGTTCCTTCAGATCTGTAATTATTTCAAAGTTTTTTAAAAGTCTCATCAAAACCAAGCTATTTCCTAATACTGAGGTAATTTAAAACAAAGCCTAGCAATGAGAGTCAAAGGCAAAGTCATTCATAGTCTGATGGTTATTTTTTGTCATTTTCTTTAATTATTTTTCCAAATAATTGATGACAATAACAAGTAATTTACCTGCTAAAAACACCACCTATTACTTGATAACTATTAAACTGCTGATGTTGTCATTTACCTTATTCTTTTGATATTTCTTCTTCTGGAGAGGTGTGCTTTAAATAAAATAGCTGGAAAAATAAATTGAAACTAATAGCCAAAGTTCTTTTGAAAATCAAATGACACTATATAAAATAACAACACTCAGCATTCATTGAATCTTGCTATATTCTAGATACCGTGCTAAATACTCACATATGTTATTTTATTTAATTCCTATAAAATCCCTTGCTTTTTCCATTTGAGATGAGGCAACCATGACTCAATGAAATTAAATAACTTGCTTAACTACACACAAATAGCAAGTGGCACAGTCTGATTTTAAGGCAGGCTTAGAGCCTTAACACTGCGTTGCAGTTGTTCAGTCAGGGACAAAAATGAGTCCAACACACGAGATGTATGCGTTAAAGCACAGTGGTAGAGGGCTGCTGCTCGCTCAGGCAAAACAAAGCCCTCGGTCCACTATGGCGTCTTTATTTCAGCTTTATCTAATAGAAAAAGGTTCTTTTTAGCACAGGCTGTGTCGTCCTTGAACATCTAAGCAATGCACCTCCTTATTTTCTTATGTTCCCAATTATATCAAGGACATGCGTGGATCAGTGCCCAGAGCAATCAGTACTGCTTGCAGTCCTGAAACATTCTCACACACCCAGCTTGTTAGGTGAGCCGATTCTTGGGTCACATCTTTTCCCATGTCCTCAGTTACCCTGCTACACACTGTTAACCACTACTATACTATTAAGTCCACAATGTTCAAGTACTATGTTATGTAGTAGACAGAAGGGATGTGTGCTGATGTCTAGTGAATGATTCCTATTAAATCACACATTGCTAATGATTTTAAGTATTTCAATTAGGATTTCAATTAGAAACTAAAAGAAATAAATGTTTTTCAATAGATTATAGCTAGGAAATCATAAGAACTGATTTTATGTCTTAAAGGTAATGTTCAGTAGCATGGCTTCCCTACAAGATTATGACAATAAGTCTTACAATGGTGTAAGATGCTGAAAACTAGTTGTTATAGATTTTCATGTTATACAGGCATAAGAAATTTCTGATAGGCTAAAGATTACCAGATTTTCTAAGAGAGTAAGGGAAAAAAATCCACAGAAAAATTACACTTTTTTATTTGTTAAAATGCTCTTGAAAAAAAGGAGATCAGACTTCCGGGGAAGATGGCGGAAGAGTAAGACGCGGAGATCACCTTCCTTCCCACAGATAAACCAGAAATACAGCTACACGTGGAACAGCTCCTACAGAACACCTACGGAACGTTGGCAGAAGACCTCAGACATCCCAAAAGGCAAGAAACTCCCCACGTACCTGGGTAGGGCAAAAGAAAAAAGAATAAACAGAGACAAAAGGATAGGGACGGGACCTGCACCAGAGGGAGGGAGCTGTGAAGGAGGAAAGGTTTCCACACACTAGGAAGGCCCTTCACGAGCAGAGACTGCGGGTGGCGGAGGGGGGAGCTTCGGAGCCCCAGAGGAGAGCTCAGCAACAGGGGGGCGGAGGGCAAAGCAGAGAGATTCCCGCACAGAGGATCGGTGCCGACCAGCACTCACCAGCCCGAGAGGCTTGTCTGCTCGCCCGCCAGGGCGGGCTGTGCTGGGAGCTGAGGCTCGGGCTTCAGTTGGAGCACAGGGAGAGGACTGGAACTGGTGGCGTGAACACAGCCTGAAGGGGCTAATGCGCCACAGCTAGCCGGGAAGGAGTCCGGGAAAAAGTCTGGACCTGCTGAAGAGGCAAGAGACTTTTTCTTCCCTCTTTGCTTCCTGGTGCGCGAGGAGAGGGGATTAAGAGCGCTGCTTAAAGGAGCTCCAGAGACGGGCACGAGCCGCGGCTGCAAGCGCAGACCCCAGAGATGGGCGTGGGACGCTGGGGCTGCTGCCGCCGCCACGAGGCCTGTGTGCGAGCGCAGGTCACTGTCCACGCCCCCATTCCAGAGAGCCTGTGCAGCCCGTCGCTGCCGGGGTCCCAGGATCCAGAGACGGCTTCCCTGGGAGAACGCACAGCACGCCTTGTGCTGGTGCAACGTCACGCCGGCCTCTGCCACTGCAGGCTTGCCCCGCTCTCCGTGCCCCTCCCTCCCCCCTGGCCTAGGTGAGCCAGAGTCCCCAAAGCGGCTGCTCCTTTAACCCTATCCTGTCTGAGCGAAGAACAGATGCCCTCCGGCGACCTACACGGAGAGGCAGGGCCAAATCCAAAGATGAGACCTGGGAGCTGTGAGAACAAAAAAGAGAAAGGGAAATCTCTCCCAGCAGCCTCAGAAGCAGCGGATTAAAGCTCCACAAACAACTTGATATACCCTGCATCTGTGGAATACATGAATAGACAACAAATCATCCCAAATTGAGGAGCCAGGAGTCAGTGCTGTGACTCTGAGGTGGGAGAGCCAACTTCAGGATACTGGTCCACAAGAGACCTCCCAGCTCCACATAATATCAAACGGCGAAAGTCTTCCAGAGATCTCCATCTCAACACCAGCACCCAGCTTCACTCAACGACCAGCAAGCTACAGTGCTGGACACCCTATGCCAAACAACTAGCAAGACAGGAACACAACGCCACCCATTAGCAGAGAGGCTGCCTAAAATCATAATAAGTCCACAGACACCCCAAAACACACCACCAGACGTGGACCTGCCCACCAGAAAGACAAGATCCAGCCTAATCCATCAGAACACAGGCACTAGTCCCCTCCACCAGGAAGCCTACACAGCCCACTGAACCAACCTTAGCCACTGGGGACAGACACCAAAAACAACGGGAACTACAAACTTGCAGCCTGCAAAAAGGAGACGCTGAACACAGTAAGATAAGCAAAATGAGAAGACAGAAAAACACACAGCAGGAGAAGGAGCAAGATAAAAACCCACCAGACCTAACAAATGAAGAGGTAATAGGCAGTCTACCTGAAAAAGAATTCAGAATAATGATAGTAAAGAAGATTCAAAATCTTGGAAATAGAATAGAAAAAATGCAAGAAACATTTAACAAGGACCTAGAAGAACTAAAGATGAATAAAGCAACGATTAAAAACACAATAAATGAAATGAAAAATACTCTAGAAGGAATCAATAGCAGAATATCTGAGGCAGAAGAACAGATAAGTGAGGTGGAAGACAAAATAGTGGAAATAACTACTGCAGAGCAGAAGAAAGAAAAAAGAATGAAAAGAACTGAGGACAGTCTCAGAGACCTCTGGGACAACATTAAACGCACCAACATTCGAATTATAGGGGTTCCAGAAGAAGAAGAGAAAAAGAAAGGGACTGAGAAAATATTTGAAGAGATTATAGTTGAAAACTTCCCTAATATGGGAAAGGAAACAGTTAATCAAGTCCAGGAGGCACAGAGAGTCCCATACAGAATAAATCCAAGGAAAAATACGCCAACACACATATTAATCAAACTGTCAAAAATTAAACACAAAGAAATCATATTAAAAGCAGCAAGGGAAAAACAACAAATAACACACAAGGGAATCCCCATCAGGTTAACAGCTGATCTCTCAGCAGAAACTCTACAAGCCAGAAGGGAGTGGCAGGACATAATTAAAGTGATGAAGGAGAAAAACCTGCAACCAAGATTACTCTACCCAGCAAGGATCTCATTCAGATTTGATGGAGAAATTAAAAACTTTACAGACAAGCAAAAGCTGAGAGAGTTCAGCACCACCAAACCAGCTTTACAACAAGTGCTAAAGGAACTTCTCTAGGCAAGAAACACAACAGAAGGAAAATACCTACAATAACGAACCCAAAACAATTAAGGAAATGGGAATAGGAACATACGTATCAATAATTACCTTAAATGTAAATGGACTAAATGCTCCCACCAAAAGACAAAGACTGGCTGAATGGGTACAAAAACATGACCCATATATATGCTGTCTACAAGAGACCCACTTCAGACCTAGAGACACATACAGATTGAAAGTAAGGGGATGGAAAATGATATTCCATGCAAATGGAAATCAAAAGAAAGCTGGAGCAACAATTCTCATATCAGACAAAATAGACTTTAAAATAAAGACTATTAGAAGAGACAAAGAAGGACACTACATAATGATCAAGGGATCCATCCAAGAAGAAGATATAACAATTGTAAATATTTATGCACCCAACATAGGAGCACCTCAATACATAAGGCAAATACTAACATCCATAAAAGGGGAAATAGACAGTAACACATTCATAGTAGGGGACTTTAACACCCCACTTTCACCAATGGACAGATCATCCAAAATGAAAATAAATAAGGAAACACAAGCTTTAAATGATACATTAAACAAGATGGACTTAATTGATATTTATAGGACATTCCATCCAAAAACAACAGAATACACATTTTTCTCAAGTGCTCATGGAACATTCTCCAGGATAGATAATATCTTGGGTCACAAATCAAGCCTTGGTAAATTTAAGAAAATTGAAATTGTATCAAGTAACTTTTCCGACCACAATGCTATGAGACTAGATATCAATTACAGGAAAAGATCTGTAAAAAATACAAACACATGGAGGCTAAACAATACACTACTTAATAACGAAGTGATCAATGAAGAAATCAAAGAGGAAATTTAAAAATACCTAGAAACAAATGACAATGGAGACACGAAGACCCAAAACCTATGGGATACAGCAAAAGCAGTTCTAAGAGGGAGGTTTATAGCAATACAATCCCACCTTAAGAAACAAGAAACATCTCGAATAAACAACCTAACCTTGCACCTAAAGCAATTAGAGAAAGAAGAACAAAAACATCCCAAAGTTAGCAGAAGGAAAGAAATCATAAAAATCAGATCAGAAATAAATGAAAAAGAAATGAAGGAAACGATAGCAAAGATCAATAAAACTAAAAGCTGGTTCTTGGAGAAGATAAACAAAATTGATAAACCATTAGCCAGACTCATCAAGAAAAAAAGGGAGAAGACTCAAATCAATAGAATTAGAAATGAAAAAGGAGACGTAACAACTGACACTGCAGAAATACAAAAGATCATGAGAGATTACAACAAGCAACCCTATGCCAATAAAATGGACAACCTGGAAGAAATGGACAAATTCTTAGAAATGCACAACCTGCCAAGACTGAATCAGGAAGAAATAGAAAATATGAACAGACCAATCACAAGCACTGAAATTGAAACTGTGATAAAAAATCTTCCAACAAACAAAAGCCCAGGACCAGATGGCTTCACAGGCGAATTCTATCAAACATTTAGAGAAGAGCTAACACATATCCTTCTCAAACTCTTCCAAAATACAGCAGAGGTAGGAACACTCCCAAACTCAGTCTACGAGGCCACCATCACCTTGATACCAAAACCAGACAAGGATGTCACAAAGAAAGAAAACTACAGGCCATTATCACTGATGAACATAGATGCAAAAATCCTCAACAAAATACTAGCAAACAGAATCCAACAGCACATTAAAAGGATCATACACCATGATCAAGTGGGGTTTATTCCAGGAATGCAAGGATTCTTCAATATATGCAAATCAATCAATGTGATACACCATATTAACAAATTGAAGGAGAAAAACCATTTGATCATCTCAATAGATGCAGAGAAAGCTTTCGACAAAATTCAAAACCTATTTATGATAAAAACCCTGCAGAAAGTAGGCATAGAGGGAACTTTCCTCAACATAATAAAGGCCATATATGACAAACCCACAGCCAACATCGTCCTCAATGGTGAAAAACTGAAACCATTTCCACTAAGATCAGGAACAAGACAAGGTTGCCCACTCTCACCACTCTTATTCAACATAGTTTTGGAAGTTTTAGCCACAGCAATCAGAGAAGAAAAGGAAATAAAAGGAATCCAAATGGGAAAAGAAGAAGTAAAGCTGTCACTGTTTGCAGATGACATGATACTATACATAGAGAATCCTAAAGATGCTACCAGAAAACTACTAGAGCTAATCAATGAATTTGGTAAAGTACCAGGATACAAAATTAATGCACAGACATATCTTGCATTCCTATATACTAATGATGAGAAATCTGAAAGTGAAATCAAGGAAACACTCCCATTTACCATTGCAACAAAAAGAATAAAATATCTAGGAATAAACCTACCTAAGGAGACAAAAGACCTGTATGCAGAAAATTATAAGACACTGATGAAAGAAATTAAAGATGATACCAATAGATGGAGAGATGTACCATGTTGTTGGATTGGAAGAATCAACATTGTGAAAATGACTCTACTACCCAAAGCAATCTACAGATTCAATGCAATCCCTATCAAACTACCACTGGCATTTTTCACAGAACTAGAACAAAAAATTTCACAATTTGTATGGAAACACAAAAGACCCCGAATAGCCAAAGCAATCTTGAGAACGAAAAATGGAGCTGGAGGAATCAGGCTCCCTGACTTCAGACTATACTACAAAGCTACAGTAATCAAGACAGTATGGTACTGGCACAAAAACAGAAAGATAGATCAATGGAACAGGATAGAAAGCCCAGAGATAACCCCATGCACATATTGTCACCTTGTCTTTGATAAAGGAGGCAGGAATGTACAGTGGAGAAAGGACAGTCTCTTCAATAAGTGGTGCTGGGAAAATTGGACAGGGACATGGAAAAGTATGAGATTAGATCACTCCCTAACACCATACACAAAAATAAGCTCAAAATGGATTAAAGACCTAAATGTAAGGCCAGACACTATCAAACTCTTAGAGGAAAACATAGGCAGAACACTCTATGACATAAAGCACAGCAAGATCCTTTTTGACCCACCTCCTAGAGAAATGGAAATAAAGACAAAAATAAACACATGGGACCTAATGAAACTTAAAAGCTTTTGCACAGCAAAGGAAACCATAAACAAGATCAAAAGACAACCCTTAGAATGGGAGAAAATATTTGCAAATGAAGCAACTGACAAAGGATTAATCTCCAAAATTTATAAGCAGCTCATGCAGCTCAATAACAAAAAGACAAACAACCCAATCCAAAAATGGGCAGAAGACCTAAATAGACATTTCTCCACAGAAGATATACAGACTGCCAACAAACACATGAAAGAATGCTCAACATCTTTACTCATTAGAGAAATGCAAATCAAAACTACAATGAGATATCATCTCACACGAGTCAGAATGGCCATTATCAAAAAATCTAGAAACAATAAATGCTGGAGAGGGTGTGGAAAAAAGGGAACACTCTTGCACTGCTGGTGGGAATGTGAACTGGTACAGCCACTATGGAGAACAATATGGAGGTTCCTTAAAAAACTAAAAATAGAACTACCATATGACCCAGCAGTCCCACTACTGGGCATATACCCTGAGAAAACCATAATTCAAAAAGAGTCATGTACCAAAATGTTCATAACAGCCCTATTTACAATAGCCCGGAGATGGAAACAACCTAAGTGTCCATCATCGTGTGAATGGATAAAATAGATGTGGCACATATATACAATGGAATATTACTCAGCTATAAAAAGAAACGAAATTGAGCTATTTGTAATGAGGTGGATGGATTTAGAGTCTGTCATACAGAGTGAAGTACGTCAGAAAGAGAAAGACAAATACTGTATGCTGATACATATTTATGGAATTTAAGAAAAAAATGTCATGAAGAACATAGGGTTAAGACAGGATTAAAGACACAGACCTACTAGAGAATGGACTTGAGGATATGGGGAGGGGGAAGGGTAAGCTGTGACAAAGCGAAAGAGAGGCATGGACATATATACACTACCAAACGTAAAATAGCTAGCTAGTGGGAAGCAGCCGCAGAGCACAGGGAGATCAGCTCGGTGCTTTGTGACCACCTGGAGGGGTGGGATATGGAGGGTAGGAGGGAGACGCAAGAGCGAGGGGATATGGGAACATATGTATATGTATAACTGATTAATTTTGTTATAAAGCAGAAACTAACACACCATTGTAAAAAAAATGTTCTTAATTTTCAAAAGCCAACATAAAGTTAACTTTAAATTATGTTGAAGTACAGAAATATTACAGAGAAGGCATTGACACCTTTAATTGTACACCATCTGAAACAAATATTTTTGGGGTAGGCTTCCTTAAATGTTTCACAAATATACCAGGCTCCAATCAACACAACTTAAGTGAACCTTCATTTAACTGGAAATTTTCCTGCAACTCTTAAGAGAAAGATAAATTATCATAATGCAAACTATTCTTCTAATGGTCCTTTAAAAACAAGTATTCAATATATGTTTCTGAAGCTGTACACTTGGAGACTTTAAAAACCGTAAATTAAAGCCATTCACAGATCCCTTCCATATCCTTCCATATTCTTTATTGCCCTTAAAGAAATACATTCATCCCTGATGATACAAATGCTTCTCATTTTTAGATAAAGTTTAATTTAGTGTAGATCTCTGCTTACTGTTCTCTCTTTGCCCATGTTTTATACCAAAATACAACATTCTATTTTAGCTTCATAAAAAGCCATTTTTGAACAAAATGGCTCCCAAATGCACTGAGAGGGTTAATGCCACCTCATGTTTTTTGCCTGATTGGCAAAATAGCAAGGCCTGATGCAGCAGCTGCTACCATGTTCTCAGTTACTTCAGGAATTTTTACAGTTTATTGGCGTAACGTGAGAGTTTATACAATTATCTACAGTATGTCATGACTAATACATACACATTACTAATATTACAAGCTTGCTGCTTGGGCTTACTTTTTCCATTAAGAAAAACACTGACATTGTTATGTTAATTATCATGGAAATCTATGGTGTATCATGTTTTCATCTTTGAGCAAAAACATTAGAATCCATTAAGTTCGTATTTTTTAATTGGCATACTAGACAACGTGCCAGTTTCATGACCCACTTTGGCCTTCAACCCAGTCCACCTATCAGTGAAATAAAACATGGAAAAATCATTTTCATGATATCGCTCACCTACTGAAAAACTGCCAGTGGTTTCCCTCTGCAGCCTAGTATTTAAGTCTCTGCATTTTCTGGCTCCATTTTTCTATCTTCTCTCTTACTACTAAATATCAATCAGCTGAACAGATCTCAACAGTCATCTGTACATTGTTATCTTTGAACTCTTACTTATACATTCCTTTCACCTGGAATGCCCTCTCATAGCAAAACTTTACCAGCCGTCAAGGCTCACCTCAAAGCTTAAGTCCTTGATTGAACCTACCTTGATTAGTCCCACTGTGTCTATTCCTTTGGCACTTTTTTTCCCAATTCCCTTTTACATGTCTGTACATATCATCTATCCAAAGATATTGCAAGTTCCTTGAATACAGAGGCTCTTGATGAAGTAATTTAACTTCTCCCTCTCCATTAGATTATATATCTTTTTTAAATTAGAAGGGTTGGATTAAATGATCCCTAGGGGTCCTTCTGGGTCTAAAATTTTATACATCTATTTCTTGCTCATCCTATAACATGTATATCGTAGTCATCTGATAAATATTTTGAGCTGTCTATCTGACTTTATCAGTGCCTATTATAAAATTACCCAGTTATGGCTATTGGAAAATATTCTAAGTATTGCAATTTCCAGATGGCAATTACAAAGAGCTTCCAGCTTAATCAAGCAGCCATAATTAGTAAGCTAAATATTCATTCAGTCATTTTCTCATTCAACCAATATTAATTAAACATCAGGGACAGGTATCATGCTCTGACGTGGAGATGACAGACCTGGCCCCTGCCCTCAAGGAACTCGCAATCCAGTGGGAGACACAGAGAAGTCAAAGCACTGTTTACAATAAAGATTGCTAAAGAGAGTCACAAACAATACTATAGAAATATATGGAAGAAACAGCTAGCAGTGGCTGTGAGGTAGAGGAAGCTCAAGGAAGTGTTCCCAGGACAGGCAACAACTAAAGTGAACCCTGATGGAACCAAACAGTCAGCATTTCAGGGAGAGTACCAAGCACAAAAGTGTGGGGATAAGAGAACATGGCAAGCTGAAGGAAGTGCAATTTAGAATGCAACTTTAGGTTAGGAAGGGTGAAAGAGAAGCTAGAGGGACAGGCAGGAGTCAAAATTAAGATGGGTTTGTATGTAATGCTGACAAGTTTGGATTTTTGTCCTTAAGCAAATGGGTAGTTGATGTTATGTAAATATCTCCAGATAAGTCATGAAATTGACTGAAGATTCAAGTTTTATGTTAGAAACAGTGTACAGCAGAGACTGTTGTCCCCCAATATCTGTGCTTCCCTTCTTATACAGTGTCTGGAGCCTGTGTTCCGCAACGGGAGAGGCCCGCGTACCGCAAAACAAAACAAACAAACAAAAATGGTAGATGGACCTATCCCACACACAGAGTAACTTAGAGCCATTCTAAACCATTTAAGGGTCGAAACCATTTTTGGCACTAAGTTAAGCAGAAAATCAAACTATTGTCAAGTAATAGTTTATGCATATACTGTAATGGGTTCATTTCTTAAAATCAGTGAATGATATCCCAAGTCATAGAAAACTCAATTTGCACATTACTCTAGATCCTCTTTTCTAAATGGTGTGATACTTTCTCATTCGGAATGGCCCTCTTAAAGCAAACCAACTTGGCTTGCCTTAAATAAGCAGGTTTCTAACCCCCTTCCACATAGCCCAGTATCATAATAGCTTAATAACAAAATTAGCAATGGAAAAAGACACCAAATTTCCTAAATCGAAATTCCCAAATCAAGCATCTTTTTTTAATTCCACAGCACCTGACTCCTTGAGCCCTATTAATCTCCGTGATAAAGATATGCTTCCACCTAATTATCATAAAGGTGCACTTAGGTGTTCTTCTAGTGACAGCAGTGTCATCTTGTTTGGTTCTATCCTACCCATCAGCTGTGACATCACCACACCACTGCCACACATAAAGAGCAGAGAATCCATGTACAGAAGGAAATTTTAAAAAATACTTAAGGGCTTCCCTGGTGGCGCAGTGCTTGAGAGTCCGCCTGCCGATGCAGGGGGCGCGGGTTCGTTCCCCGGTCCGGGAGGATCCCACATGCTGCGGAGCGGCTGGGCCCATGAGCCATGGCCGCTGAGCCTGCGCGTCCGGAGCCTGTGCTCCGCAACGGGAGAGGCCACAGCAGTGAGAGGCCCGCGTACTGCAAAAAAAAAAAAAAAAAAAAAAAAAATCCGACTATTTCAAAATATCTGTATATAATATCATGCAATACATTTTTTAAATAAATTTATTTATTTATTTTTATTTTTGGCTGCGTTGGGTCTTTATTGCTGTGCGAGGGCTTTCTCTAGCCGCAGAGAGCTGGGGCTACTCTTTGTTGCGGTGCGCGGGCTTCTCATTGCGGTGGCTTCTCTTCTTGTGGAGCACGGGCTCTAGGCACGTGGGTTTCCGTAGTAGTTGTGGCACGTGGGCTCAGTAGCTGTGACTCGGGGGCTCTAGAGGGCAGGCTCAGTAGTTGTGGCGCACGGGCTTAGTTGCTCCGCGGCATGTGGGATCTTCCCAGACCAGGGATTGAACCCGTGTCCCCTGCATGGGCAGGCGGATTCTTAACCACTGCGCCACCAGGGAAGCCCTTGCAATTCATTTTATAAGACCCTTTCTGTAACACGTCACCCCAGTACTAAATCCCAGCAAACTATATCCCTGTTGCTTTTATCTCAACCACCTATCCACTAGTACTCTATGTCAGGCGTAACCTTCAGAAATATTAAAAAAAAATAAAAGCCAGTGTATACACATAAAATTTCTCAGGCATCCCTGGCTCTGGTCCATTATAGAAGCACGCACAGACAAGGCGGTAGCCACTCACACAAGCGGGTGTAGCAGTTTTTGTTTGTAAATTCAAGTCTGGCTTAGTTATGTAGTACTAATATCAATACACTTGTGATAAATACATAATGAGCAGATTTATATAAACAATTTGGACTGAGAATTCAAAATCAGATAAATACATAATCCTTTGAAAGACCAGTTGTGAATCAAAATGAAATTAAAAGAAGGCGTTCTATAGCAATTTGGAGCTAGATGGCACAAAACAGCCTCAAATGTGCATTACACTGAGCAGAGCTCTATGGACATTTTGATGGGGAAGCAGTAGTACCAACAGCCACACTACTTCCAGCCCCTTCATGGCCACATTTGTTTCAAAACATATTTCTCTTTTTGGGGTGATGAAAGTGTTCTAAAATTGACTGTGGTGATGGTTGCATAACTCCGTGAATATACTAAAAACCACTGAATTGTACACTTTTAATGGGCGAACCATATGGTAGCTGAATTACAGCTCAATGAAGTTGCTCCCTATTTTTAAAAACATGTTTGTGGAGCAAAATATTGCACACAAAAACAGCTCTGATTGGTTGCCAATATAAAGGATTCTAAATATGATTTACCCTCAAATTCTTTTCCCAGTTCAAAATAAACATGTACACACATGCATGCACATCTGCACACACACAGGCAACATACAGGCACAAAGCTTTGGGCATTAAAATGTCAGAATGCTTTCCTTGTTTTTCAATAAGACCCTTGCTCTTCAAAAGTGCCTTATTAAAAATACCTTGCCAACTTTAACGCCCTACTCTGATGGTTCCCCTACATTTCTCCAGAATGTTTTCTAACATGCCTTAGTTAGCTATCATGCTCCTATATAATGTCCCCTGTGAGAGACAGAATAAAAGGAAGGGTTGTGGTTCAAAAGCACAGACTCTACAACTAGACTGCATGGATGCAAGATCTTTTACTTACTAGGTGTGTAACCTGGGGGTTGTTATCTAACTTCTCTATGCCTCAGTTTTCTCATCTGTAAAATGGGGATAACAATGGCCCCCTCCCTCACAGCACTGTTATGTGGTTTAAATGTATTAATGCATATACAGCACTTACAATGGTGCCATACTCGTGGTGGGTACTGTAGTAAATTATTACTGATTGGCATTAGTATTAGTATTGGCTGATATCAAGTTGCTTCATGTTCTCTGTTGCCTTTGCTAGACTGTAGGATTATTTCAGGGCAGTGAATACCTTTTCTCCCTCCTAACCAAATGCTTTACATACAATTACTCCACAAATGCTTCCTCAGAATGTTTAAACACCACAGCTATATGATGCCAAAAGCACTTAGAAAATTCTGTAATAAATCCAAAACTCATTTTGATAAATATCAAATTGTGCAAGTACATATGCAGACCTAGAATAATGGTTGGCATCTCCACTGCTGAAGTTTTGGTTAATCCCATCAACTGAAAGACTAGAGATACGAAAGGATCCTTAGTCTTCTATATCATTAGTGGAAAAGCACTAGGTTAGAACCAAGGGCCCTACATTCTGCTCCTAGATCCACCTCAGACAATGCAACCTTCTGCAAGCCACTTAACCTCACTGTGCATCTGCCACTGGAAGGATAATTAACCATTCTTCAAAAGCAAGATGCTCTAAATAAAGGGTATTATCTTTCATATTGAGCTCATTTCTTGAGGGTAGAGTAAGTCTAATCTTTGAAAAAAACTTTTAAACATTTTCTTTTCCTCTTCAAATATGATGCTGCTGCTGCTGATTATAAACGCAGGTAAAGCTGCTAATACGTAATATATCTCATTAGTGTGGTGAGCTAGGCTTTTCAGTACTTGAACATACATTATCATAATAATCATCACAAAACCCTGTGAATAGACAGCAATGAGTTGCCTGGTTATTTCCCTTCTGTGCACCTATGGCATTCCAACTCCAAGTCCACTACCCACGGGGTATCTGTCTCATCACGTGTCTGACATGGCAACCAAAGGAGAACACTGGAAGGTGGAAAAGCAGGCATGCTACCTTCATATACTTCCGACTCAAAAGGTTAGACCAGCTCTGCAACTACAGCAGCTCTCAGTAATCTATTTAGACTTAGACATTCATTTATCAAAACTGCTCTTGAACTTTTATCATCTCTAAGTGGCTTGACTACTACGAGTCTTCCAATATTTTCCACTTTGAGGGCTTGAAATCTGTAATAGAGATAAATCAGGAAAATGTATTACCTCTTGAAGTATCAGAACACCAGACGTTTTCATGTTTAAAAGACAACACCGTTTTCTGTGCACATTTTCCTACATCTCCCTTTCCCTTCAAAATGGAGATTAAATTTTAAATCCTATTAAGCTAAACAGTATTGTATTTAAGTATATACTGGGTCAATCATATTTAAAAATTGACATTTTCCTCACATTCAATGTAATGCCATCTTTGAATAAGTAATAAGCCAAGCACTTACCACAAACTTTCTTGTCTTCCAGAAAACTAGTGCTACTTCTAAATGGTCTACTCACCATTTAAAAGATACATGTTCAGAAAATAGCATCCCAGCTAGGATTAAGGCAGTATAAAGGAAAGATGCATTTTTCCCTAAGATTTCTCGTTCATATATAAATGGCAAAGCTCCAGAAGTTTTAACCAGTTAGGCCATAAATCTACTAAAAGAGTCAATAATAACTATACCTACTATGTGGCTTGAACTGTGCTTAGCACTTTATATGCATTATTTCATTTAATCCTTAAAACCAACAGACAAGGTTCTTTACAGAGGGGGCAACAAGGCTCAGAGAGGTGAAGGGAGTTGCCCAAAATTACACTGCCAACAAGAGGCAGAGTTGGGATTTGAACCCCAGCCTGAGACTCCAGGGCGGAAGATCTTAGCCACAGAACTCTATACAGCCTTCGCACTGAGAAACATGCAAGAGGGGAACAGAAAACTTCGTTGAAATGAAGCATTCTTTAGAAATAAGTGGGACCACGAAGCAAAACTCTACAACTCTCTTATCCCTTTTTACTGAATAGACTATAAAAGCACGTCACACATAGAATATAAAAACCATTCCTTAGTCACCCCTCTATACCCATGTCCCTATGATCTTCGGGCAGTAAAATGTTACAACAAGGTCAGGCCCTGGGAACTGTGTCTGGAGTGGGACAGCAATAATAAAAGTGGGACAGCAATAATAAAAACCAGTTGAAAGATTTACTGTTTGACTTACTCCATTTACTTTCACCCCCTTTCTTCACTTGCCTTTCTCTTCATCTTTCTCATTTGGAGGAAAGCAATTCACTGCTTTGCAACAGGCATACCTCTGACGTGCTGCTTGCCCCTTTTCAAAACCACCTCAAACTCTAGAAAACTTTTATCAACCTCCGAGCACATGAGGCTTGATAACTTTCCTTTACTATTAAATATTTCAGTAGCCAGCAACTGACAAAGCAGTTTGCATAGTGAATGCGTTATAAAGGAAAGCAGCTTCAAAGTTAGCAAAAGTTAACTTCAGTCAGTGACACAAGCAAGTGTGCATAGAACGGGGCAAAGCTTTGATCCCATCAATTGTGTTGCTTTAAGTTCATGGTCATTATGACCTAACAACCTCTCTTCTGAAGACAACAGTCCCTTGGCAGGCCCTTCACTGTCAGTCTTAGCTACCACCCCGCAACATGAAGACCTCAGCTAGCACGCAACACATTTTAAGATTCAGATCATTATCAAACAACCGGAGTGCTCGCTTGAACTAAAAGAAATTATGCAACATAGGGGGAAAAATGGATGTCTATTGCCTTTGCTGTAGGCCATTAGGGGTTTTAAGGCTATGAAAATATATGAGCATTTGACTAAAGGAACAGACTCAAACAACAGAGTGTAGCCTCAGTGTTTTTCGAAGGGTCACCCCAGGGTTACCACAGCTGCCCTTGCAGGCAGACTTTCTCTGAAGTACTGGGTTTTATCTCAAATTTTCATTATGAATACTGAAATCTGAAGCACAATGTATTTGAATTTAAATATTGTTAATTATTTAAAATTAGCTACCACTGAATGTTCTCCTCAACGTTTGTGTAAAATAAATGCTTCAAGAAAACACAAGCTGCTTTATTTTGTAACTGCTAGTACAGCTTAGCATGTCACCATCCCGCTCATCCAGTATACCCAGTGTGCTCCAGTTTGAGAGAAAGAGCACTGGACAGAGATTCTATTTGTTTGAACTAGTGCAATGCCAGGAATATAATAGGTACTTCATAAGTATTTGTGGAATGAATTGGCAGAATGGCTTCAAGGACTAGTTTTCAACTCCAAGAACATTCCAGAAAAACCTTTTGAGACACATAATTACAAAAGAAAACCACAAAAGAACAAGGATAAAGAAAATACACCAATTATGATTTACAAATATTGATAAGGGAGAACAATAAAAACCATACTTTGCTTAGTTTAGTTAGAAGGAAAAGGCTGCCAGGATGTCATACAGAGATAATATGGCAGGGGGTAGGGGTGGTTAGGGTGATTAAAAACCAATTCCAGTTAGCGAACACTAAGACGAGTTTTCAACTGACTCTTGTGCTTTCCTTTGTACATTTTTAATATTAATGATTTCAAACTTACGGAGGAAAATAAGGAATTGTAATGGATACCCATGTTCCTGTGTACCCAATGCATGATGCTGAAACTACTGAAGTCCAGGAACCATGCCTCATTTGTTTTATACCTTTCTCTGGCTTTTAATACAGATTTCTATATACATGAGGAGTTCAAGAAATGTTTAACAACTGCCAAGAATAAGTGTCTAATCATATTAAATTCGTAACTACATCCTCTCCTTGAGCCCCTCCCCAAAAATGACTTGCCCTAAAAAAAGCATGCTTTGTTTTAAATAACAAAAGAAAAACAAAAAATAAATACTTTTACTGGTCCTAGATGAAAGAGTATTGAAAGGCTGGGGTCTCAGCTCATTTCAATCATGTGACCCAGCCGTATCTGTTTTCCTATGATAAAATGAGGCTCATATGACCGGCCCTCTATCCAGAGTTGTTGCATGAATAAATCAGCATGTATTTACATGGTAACCATTACAAGCGAGGTAGTGGGAAGGATAATATAGCATATTTACCTCCCTAATCACTACCAACAGCAACGACTTACTATGTGCAAGGCCCTGATTTAAGCACTTTTATGTAAGGTATACAATCCCTTATCTGAAAACCTTGGTGCCAGACATGTTTCCAAATCCAAAAACGTCCAGACTTTTAGGTAGGCAGTAACCTGCATGTACTATACATTATGTAATACCCCAGTATGGTCTGAGGCACTGCCCCATAAACACATTACTAATTTTACAACAAAACCAAATAAATATTAACATTAAGTAGAATAAAGGCTATAAAATACATTTGCATCAGTTCAAGTCAAATTTTGTCAGCATCTGAGTTTTGGCACCTAACTTACCAAATAAAAGGTTTATCACACCTTTTTATTTATTTATTTATTTATTTTGCAGTACGTGGGCCTCTCACTGTTGTGGCCTCTCCCGTTGCGGAGCACAGGCTCCGGACGCGCAGGCTCAGTGGCCATGGCTCACGGGCCTAGCCGCTCTGCGGCATGTGGGATCCTCCCGGACCGGGGCATGAACCCGTGTCCCCTGCATCGGCAGGCGGACTCTCAACCACTGCACCACCAGGGAAGCCCATATCACACCTTTTTAAATTAAAAATTGCAAACAACAAATTTTAGATGTACCTAACTCATTCAGTCCTTCTAAGTACTCTAATATCGAAGTTCTCTTATTCCCATTTTACAGATGAGAACTATGAGGTACAGAGAGATTAACTAACTCACCCAGTACACCCCAGCTAGGAAGTCTCCTGGCCTGAACTGCAACCCAGGCAGCCTAGCTCCACTACTGTGCTCTTAACAACTATGCTCTATGACTTCTCTCAGAAACTGCTTGATGACACCAGACAAGCATGTGAAAAGTAAAACAGTACTAACAATTTAAGTATCCAAAACAATAGAGGAAACAGCACAAGGCAGCATTTATTCCTTATTCAACAAACTATTTATAGAGGACATACCATGTGCCAGGTGCTCAGGAGACAAAGATGAGCGAACCAGACAAGGTCCAGGTTGCCTTCATGCAGCCAGAGACCGGTGGGGAAATGGCCTGGCATCAAATAAACATAATTATGACATGCATGGCAAGTTTGTGTGACTGCTGTTCACATCCAGAGGAGGAGATCAGGTCAGTGGGGGGCAGTGTAATAGGACATAAGATTGGAACTGTTCCTTGACTAGTACTGGGATTTGCAAGGACAAAAAGAAAAAGGGAGGGCTTTTGAAACAGATGATGGCATGGCATCCATTCAAAACGCCGTTACTGTGTGCCTACTCTATGCCAAGAATAATGCTAAGCACAAAAGTTCCAAACTAGGTAAAAATCCATTTAAACCAACAGAGGATTTGTGTAAGAGAATAATAAGGACAAGTGGGATAGTAGGCCTGGGTCACATCATGGAGTACCCTTGAGTGTTGAGGAGCTGGGATTAGACCCTGCAGGAGACCCTGAAAGTTATTTTGCAGGTTTCTGCCTCACAATATTAGGATTTATCCCTATGGAATGTCAATGACTGTCTGCATTCCTATTTGGGGCCAATTAGACCTCAAAGCTGGATTGCTTTCAAGCAAGGGCTCAGGGCAACAAAATAAATGCCAAGTCTAAATTCACTTAATCCTCAAGGAATAGAGAAAACTCTAATCTCTCAAAAACTAAAGGTATGGCAATTTGAAAATGCTGGAGAAGGCAATGCCCAACTCCTCTTTTTTTCAATTATTCAATTAATTAATTAATTTATTTATTTATGGCTGCGTTGGGTCTTCATCGCTGCGCACGGTCTTTTTCTAGCTGTGGCGAACGGGGGCTACTCTTGATTGCGGTGCACGGGCTTCTCATTGCGGTGGCTTCTCTTGTTGCGGGGCATGGGCTCTAGGTGCGCAGGCTTCGGTAGTTGTGGCTCGCGGGCTCTAGAGTGCAGGCTCAGTAGTTGTGGTGCACGGACTTAGTTGCTCTGCGGCATGTGGGATCTTCCCGGACCAGGGCTCGAACCCATGTCCCTGGCATTGGCAGGCAGATTCTTAACCACTGTGCCACCAGGGAAGTCCCCCAACTCCTCTTAAAATCCCAAAGGCCGTTTCTAAAACCTAAGTTATTCCTTCATACGCAAATGAGATTTCCAACCTTCCAAAGTACATTTCTATGAGAAAATAAAACATCATTCTTTGAAAAACAAATTCTTAAGTTGAACGATGATCTGATCTTTAATGAGGCTGGTGACAACTTACCTCAGGGCACAGGTGACAATGTGACAGTGGAAACTCAACTGCTTTTTAACATACCTCAGAGTTCCCACTCCCCTATCCCCTTATCTAAGCAGAGTGGAAGAAGTGAATTACATATTTATTCAGCATACATCTCATATCAAAGATTTTCATTCTCAGGTCTTAATGTAAACAACTGAGTAGCGAGGTATTCTATTTGTCCTCTGCAAAACAAATTCTCTTTAGGCCCACTAATTTCTTTTTCAGTCACTGACCTTCCACAGAGAAGTAGGTAACAAAGACTCTTCAGTGGCTTCCTGCTGTTCTGAGAACGAAACTCAAATTATTTCTCAGAATCTCCAGGCCCTGCATCACCTATTATCTGCCTCTTTCCAGGCTCCTTAACTCCTGTAACCACTCCCCCACATAGCTCACTAGACTCCATCCACGCTGGCTTGTTTTCTGTTCCTCAAACATCTCAAGTTTGTTTTTCTGCCTCAAGGCCTTGACTCTTACTCTTCTCTCGGCTCTTGACAAGGTAAACTGACAAGGTAAGCTCAATCTCTCTTCTTTCACGTCTCTGTTCAAAGGTCACCTTTGCTGGGAGGCCTTTCCAGAGCACCCTTACTAAATAGGCCGGTCCCAGTTCTCCATCTCACAGTATTTCCATCATTGTTGTCACTACCATCTATAAGGATCTTCTTCATTTGTTTCCTTGTTTATTGTCTATATCCTCTGGTGGAATATAACCTCTGTGAGACTCTAGAAGAACAAGGATCATGCCTCTTAAGGTTTATCATTGTGCGTAACACAGGGCCTGGCAAATAGAAGGTGCTCAACAGATTTCGTAAAATAAATTACTAAATGAATGAAGAATATATTTAAAGGCTGATAACTATGAATGTCAGTAACTTGAGAAAGTCTTTTTTTTTTCTAATTTTGAGATGTTTCTCTACAGCTGTTCATTTTTCAAAATTCTTTCTACATTTTCTGAAATCTGGTGACACCTGACAAATTGTTGTGCTAGTTCATGGCAATAAAAATATATCACTCAACCAATGGATTTAAGAAAAAATACTTTGAGGGGCCTCCCTGGTGGCGCAGTGGTTAAGAGTCCGCCTGCCGATGCAGGGGATACGGGTTCGTGCCCCGGTCTGGGAGGATCCCATATGCCGCGGAGCGGCTGGGCCCGTGAGCCATGGCCGCTGGGCCTGCGCATCCGGAGCCTGTGCTCCGCAACGGGAGAGGCCACAACAGTGAGAGGCCCGCATACCGCAAAAAGAAAAAAAAAAAAAAAATACTTTGAGGAGGTTGTAGTTTATTAAACATCAGTAAAATCAAACAATTTGAAAATTGGTTAGTCTCATTCCACTAATGTAAGTCAAATTACATGAAGAAAAGTAATTTAAAATGTAAAGAAATGAAAAAGAAGAGAATTCGACAGCAAACTGCAATTATGTTTACTAACATCAGAAATATCCAGTTTGATAACTTCTAGGTGTACTAGGTGGATTATCAAGTACACTTTGAGTAACATTCTAAGATTCAGAGCAAAATGCTTAAGACAAACTCATATCCACCTTTATCTTTTTTTCTGGCAAACATAAGTAGTTCATACTAGGGCAATGTTACCTTAGACTTGGTATCAGTAACAATTACCAAGGGAAAAAATGGCATAGTAACATAAACTCTTTTCTTTGAAACGGTTGGCAAGTTTGCACATCTTTCCAGAAAGGGTTGGCAAGAAAATTACAGATTTAGAAGGGTGGGCCTATTGGTATAAACCCCCTTTCCCTACTATATCCCATTTTTTAAAAGAACTAAAGTGAAGTCAGAAATTTACCAAATGAATGAGGGAAACTACAAATCACCTGTAAGCCATATAAGCCATATAACTAAACTGACGATCAACAGACTTTAATATTCTTGTGAAAACCACTTTCCTGAGAACATCACCTTAAATTCGATACTTTCATACCGCCCTTTTTTAAAGTGTGCTTATAAAAATGGCAGATTAAAAGCCTTGGGAATTTGAGGCTCTTATTTATCTATTTTAAAAACACATCATTTGATGTTGCAGCAGAAGCTACATGCTTTGTCTCACCGCCAAAAAAGTGCTCCCAGGACAGTAAAATTTAGCCATCATCTTCATTCACAACTTGGTTTCTTCTGAGATGATTGCCAATTCGTACAAAGTATGTCAATGGCAACACCTGGTCACACATCAAGCAAACAATTCTATCACTGTTAAGTATAAGGATATTAATAAAAACTTGCAGATAAGGGAGCTATATTTTTAAACGTAAAATGATGTCATAACTGCTTAATGGATGATTTCATTTTTCTCAGTTTTCAAACTTGAACACTGGATATAGCCTACTTCCAAGAACACAGCCGCCAAGGTCAGCATGTGCTAGCTCACTGTATCTGCCTCCACTTTCAGCTTCTTCATTCAATTTTCTTCACGCACTAATTAGCGCATGGAAGTGAGTAAACGAACCTCAGTGTGGGAGCTAACAGGGCAACTGCATGGGGAGACGGCGATATTGCTAGTGCTGTGTGAAATCAGCTTCAGCGCACTAATCCCCAATCCACAGAAAAGTCGTCTCTTTGACATGGTTTTTAAATTCTGCTTCTTGAGGGTATATACAAATATGAGATCTGAAGTAAGAAATTGTGGCTACTTTAAAAGAAAAAACAAAAACAAAAACAAAGGCAGGGGCCCTCCCAACAGAGACAGTTTTAAACTCCAGATTCAGTGTAACCACCTCTACATCAAGATATAGAACTATTCCATCACCACAAACATAAATTAGACAACTCAAGAGAAGGGAACAACTCAAGAGAAGAAAGGAAAGAAAATCTATTGTATTTATCCGTACTCTTCTTACCATGTTCTTGTTCCCATTCAGTGTGCTTAGTAACCAGCCTAAGCTAACTTGAGTGACTTTATCCCAAACCACTAGTCCTCTGACTACATTAAAACGATGAACACCCCAGTCTGCAGGAGAAACGGAGCCAGGCATCAATCTCTCTCTCTCCCTCTCTCTCTGCCTCTCTCTCTCTCTCTCTCTCTCTCTCTCTCTCTCTCTCTCTCTTTCTCTCCCCGGCCTGCTTGGCAGCGTGGGAAGAATCTGATTCAGGACCATGTGCTAGGATTAAACACAAACATACATACATACATTCTAAGTGGTTGTGGTTCTTGAACTAAGTTACTGAAAACTAGAAAGAAACTTTCAAGTTCCCCAGCTGGTATTTGCTAGAGGATCATTCCCATCACTTGCAGTACACCGTAATAGACTGTAAGCTTCCAAGAAAATCATTAGACAACTGTGATTAATCCAAAGAACCCAAGACTTTTAGAGATGAAGACGTTCAAAGCAGAGTTAACAGCTTCGAGGAAGAGAGGAGTGTGCTCCTGACTCGGGAGCCAGCAGCGGAGCCTACCAAGTTAGAAGATTATAGAGGAGGGACGGTTGGGAGGCACAAAGCAGAAACTCTTAGAAGGCAAGAGACAGTGGGGCCCGAGGCGGGCAGAGGAACCCCAGACCGTCAAGGGCAGCGACAGCCCGGAGGAGAAGATCTTAGAGGGATAACAAAGAAGCAAAGGAAAGCTAGGTACAGTGGTCCTCAAAGAACCCAGGCGACTGGCGGAGCCAGCGAGTCCGGGAGGTAGGGATGAGAAGGTGCAGGGATGAGGGCGCACAGCGGCAAGCGAGAGAAAATGGGTTGGGGGGGTGAGGGGACGTGCAAAGAGCGAAGGTAGTTCCCTGTCCCTCTGCCCCTGGTGCAGATCCCAACTCCTTACCGCGCGCCGCCTGGCCCCGCCGGGTCCCAGGGGCTCGGAGGCGGCTGATGGAGCCGCTGCGACTTCAGGACCCTGCCTCACCTTGTTTGCCGCGTCCCGGCGTCCCGCTGACCGTTTGCCGGCTGCTGCGCTCCGAGGGCCAAAGAGGTAGTCGCGCGGCGCAGCTGGGGCTCTGTCCGGCTGTGAGGCACCAGCCCTCAATCCTCCGCACCCCCTGCTCGCCCCGGTCACTTCGCCTCGCTCTCCCGCAGGCGGAGAGCACGGACCGTAACCCGAACGCCGCTCCACTTACTTCAAACGCCCCCGTCCCACGCTTCCCCGGAATAGGAGCGGAGCTTCTGCGGCCGCAGCGGCAGAGCCTCCGCCTGACCTCACCGGGGGGTGGGGGCGGGAGCCCAGTTGAGGAGGGGAGGGGGAGGGAGCGCGCGGGCGGGGGAAACATGGCGGCGGGGGTGGCCCCGGCGGCGCCTGCGCGGGAGGCGGGGGAGCTGGGGCTAGGACCGTGTGTAGGGTCCGAGCACAACTCCGCTGCAGCCGATGCGCGGCGAGGAGGGGCCCGGAGGCGGGGTGACCGCGCAGTGGCCCTCACGCCTCCGAAACCGGGACGCTCGGCTTTGAGCACACTTGGCTTCTAGTGCCCAGGGGACAGAAGAGGTGAAAACTGTCAAGTATCCAGGGACACAGTGCGCCCGCCAAGAGGAGGCCCCCCGGTGCTCCTGCCTGCAGTTGTCGCGGCCCCTCTTAGTCACAGGGGGCCCGGGCACAAGGTGTGCCCTCAAGCCTCTTCCCCTCGGTGGGGCGCGCACCTCGAAATCAGCCTGACCCGGGCTGTCACACAACTGTTCATCATTTCGGATGCGACGAGCGCTTCATCTCTGCCCTCCCTACGAGAGGTGCAGACGATTAAGAAAGTGGAAGAATAACAAATACGGCACTTCAGCATTTTACCGAGCGTCTGCTTAGAACCCAGCGCTGAATTATTCACTCACTTAACTCTCACAGCTACTCTACAAGGTCCACAGTAGTATTATCTCCATTTCACAAGTGACAAAACTGAGCCGTAAAGGTCAAACTAGTTGCCCAAGGTTACACAACTGGTAAGGGGCAGAGCAGGACCCAGGATCCCAAGCAGTGTGATTCCAGCGCCCAAGCTCTTAACCGCTGTGCAACGCGGCTTCCAAACTGGTGGAACTGCTATTCTGAGTCAGAATCTTGACTCTCTCCTCCCGGTTCTGTTAGCCAAGCCCCCAGCAAAAACCCCAGTCAAACCTGTTTTTCCCCTTTGCAGGTCTCCTATTCATTCTTTGCCTTCTTGACGGTTACAGCCTGGGGCCACCTTTTTACACCTCTTGCTTTGCCTTTTCTGCTTATAATTCCAGACTCCTCCTAGGAAAAATAATGGGAGCATGCTGTTAGCAACCAGTTTACTCACTGTTTTTTGTTTTGTTTTGTTTTTTGTTCTTTTTTAAGGAAGTGATGGGGTGAGTGTGGGGACTGTAGTTCTTTATGTTTCCTAATATTTCTCCCTTTGCCCACCAGTAAACTGATCAGGCATCTGAGATCTCAACATTGTTGACTTCGTATTTCAAATTCCATATACTGAAATTCTAGTAGTGCATTTTAAGTAACTTTGAAATTAATCAGTTACTCAAAAACTTGCAAGAACTAAAGCTATCACCACATTGTTGGGCTTTACCAAACTGGTAGTAAGGTAAGAAAGAACTCCAAGTGCACATGTAATTTACATTATTATCTTTTACCTGTCAGTGGATTCAACACGATTCATCTTTGTTAACAGGCGTGCATTCATTGGCTTCTCTGCTATGCTTATTCAATAATTGTCATCATATACCTGTGTTATACACAAAATGCCTATTAGGTGGAAAGCACCTGTTACAGGAGTTTACAGTCTCATTGAGATGTGTTTAAAGCAATTGATTTCAGCGTGTATGAAAAATCTAGCACGTTAAGTTAAAAATAAATAAGTAAATACAACTGAGTTGATATACATCCAAGTCATTGCTTCATCCCTGCCATAAAAAGGTTTAAGTGGGGTAGTTTTACAGTAAGTTCTCAAACAGAAATAACAGGAAAATGGGATAATCAGGTGTGGTCCTAGCAGCCCCAATTCACACTATTCACCCTTCGGATACATATCAAGGATGGGGGCGGTTACAGAATCTGCATCTGAACAATGGGATAGGAATAAGATACATTACAAATAGACTTATTCGGTAGGAATTAGTTGCTATTTGGGTTAGGATGCTTTGAAAAGTTAATCTAGTGGACAGAACACTGTGACTTGGAGTCAGAAGACACTTATGAGCTATGTCACATTAAGTTAACCCCATCACCTCTCTTGAGTGTGTTCTTCCTGAATTTAGAGTGGGGTAATAATGATATCGGCCTGATCTGCGTCACAGCATTGTTCTAGGTTTCAAAACAAAAAACGTCATGTGAAACTACCTTGTAAACCTGTAAAAAATATATATAAATGTAATGCAATGTTTTCATTAATATCAGACTGATTGGCCACTAGAAGCTAGGGATTTAATCGTGAAGGATGTTACAAGTTAACCTGGAGCCCAAAATGCAAAGAATTAGAAAAAGCATTTGGAATACAATAGTACAATAAAAATCTAAAGAATGGGGAGATGTAACAGAGGTTCAAGGAATAAGAAAACAAGTCAAAACAAAATATTAGTGGTGAAGAGAATACATAAAATGATGATGGCTATTATGGGCTGAATTTTACCCCCCCTCAAAATTCATATGTTGAAATCTTAACCCCTAGTATCTCAGAATGTAATGTTATTTGGAGATACATTATTTAAACAGGTAATTAAATTGAGGTCTTTAGAGTGGGCCCTAATCACACATGACTGTTGTCCTCATAAGAAGAGGAGATTCGGACACACATGGGCATACACACTACCATGTAAGGACATAGTGGGAAGGCGGCCATCTGCAAGCCAAGGAAAGAGGCCTCAGAGGAAACCAAACCTGTTGACACCTCGATCTCGGACACATAGCCTCTGTGAGAGCTGTGAGAAAATAAATTTCTGTTTACTGTTTATTGTTGTTTAAGCCATCCAGTCCATGGTACTTTGTTGTGCCTGCTCTAGCAAACTAATATAACAGTAAAAAATTTAAATGCCAGCTGGATATCCTCCATATTAGTTACTGTTAATTGCTGCCTAACAAATTGCTGAAACCTGGTACTGGCCTAAAACTACACACATGTATTACCTCAGTTTCTGGGGGTCAGGAGTCCAGGCATAGCTTAGCTGGGTGCGATGCTCAGAGTCTCACAAAACTACAGTCAAGGTGTTGGCCAGGTTGCGTTCACATGTGGAGCTCAGTCTTCTTTCAAGCTCATTCAGGTGGTTGTGGATTCAATTCCTCAGGGTTGTAGGACTGACACCCTGGGCATCTACAGGCTCTAGAGACTGCCCCCCTCCATAGTCAGCTTACAACAGGGCTGTTCGTTTTGTCATGGTCAGCAGAACTCTCTCCCCCAGAAGGGACTTTAATTACATCTTCAGAATCTCTTCACTGTTGTCATGTAAAGTAACCTAATCATCAGACTGGTCACCAAGCATATCCACAGGTCTCGACTACACTTAAAGGAGAAGGGAATGTACAGGGCGTGTACACTGGAGGGCAAGAATCTTGGAGGTCATCTTAGAATTCTGTCCACCATGTCCCCCAACAGTTTGACAAGACCAATTTAATTATATGTTTATAGAAATTCAACAAGACAGAGATCATGCAGGCAGATGTGGACACGCATGTACACACACCAAAGAGCACCCAGCCACAGCTGAGGCCTAGTCCCTCAGGAAGCATTTGCCAGCCTGCTGTGTGCCTAATAGATATGAAACCAAAGGGTTTCGATTGCATTAACTCTGATTAAAGAACAAATTGAAAAGTATTAGGACACCTTTTTTGACCTCTCTGCTCAATTTGCATTTCTTTGAAACACTCAGCTGGTCCATTATTGAATGGAACCGGTATTTATAGAGAGCCCACAGAGGGTCTGCTTAGCCCCTTACTCACTCCATAGAGTGAAATAAGGAACAGAATAAGAAGAAAAGTTTCTATTCCCCTGTGGCTCACAAAATAGTCTAGACAAGTCACCAAAACATATATATATGGTGGGATGGGGTGTGTGTTTAAATACAGAAATAAACACACACTCTCTAAGTGAAGAGAAACCAACATGTACTATCCTCTTAGTCAGATAAGTGAACTCTTAATTGGGCTTCAAGGAGAGGTCAAGATTGAGCTTGAAGCCAGGAAAGGATCTAAAGGATCTGTACAGATTTTCTTAACATCAAGGATGAAACTAGCCATAAACTACACTAACCAGATTTTGTGTGCAGGACTCTGGGAAGATTCTAACCCTGCCCTCTTCTGTCAAAATTTCAGAGCTAACTTCTCAACACAGCTCCTATGCACTTCATTCTTACAGGAGCTCAAATTTGGAGGATTAGAAGTCAAAAATGTCCTGGGTACTCTGGAATCAAAGCGTTCTAAAAATAGAACTATAGGATGAGTACAAAGGATACCACTGAGGGGTTTTAAGCGTAAGAGTGATAAGAGGCAATGTATGTTTGAGAGTCACCATGACTTCTCTGAGTTGGACAGGGGCAAAGGCAAAAGCAGGGGGACTGGTAAGAAGGCTGCAGTAGGCAGACAAGTGATGATGCAGCCTAGAATAGGGTGGTGGCAGTAGAGACAGAAAAAAAGGCAGATGGAACAGAGATATATTCAAGAGGATGACCCAGCAACTAGGAAGACCCATTCAACTAGATGAAAGATGATGTCATTTATTATCCTGGGAAAGATGGAAGCATTTAGGTTTTGGAGGAGGGTATTTTTCTGGGGCGGGGGGTGGATTGCATTCCATAAAGAGTTCCATTTGAGACATGTTTACCTTTGTCAGTGAGATATTCAAGAGGAGAGATCAAGCAGGCAGGAATTCATGCATCAAAGGCTCAGAATAGATTCTCTGCGATGAAGAGGCTTCATTGGCAGGCTTCTATAGGAAATGGTACACAACTGTTGTCTGTCTCCCCACCAACTTGCTAAAACATGATATACATAACAACCTGGATGTATCTCAGAATAATTATTCTAAGTGAAAGATGCCACACAAAATGGGTGCATACCTTATGATTCAATTTATATAAAATTCTAGAAAATGAAAATGAATCTATAGCAATAGAAAGCAGATCAGTGATTGCCTGGGGATGAGAACCTCAACTGTCCATTCATTCAACAAATATTTATTGAATGTTTCCCATATGCAAGGCCATGCTACACTCTATGAGAGACACAAAGAAATATAAGATCTGGTCTCAAAATTTATAAAATCGTTTTGAGGAGATATGTCAAAGCTCAGGTCACCACTATACCAAGCACATGTGATAAGTGTCATATGTGTGATACAAGCAATGGGAATTCATATAATCACTCTTTGTCATATCAGTAAATTGGAAATAAAGTCCCGACATCAGAAATTTAGTTAAATATATTATATGAGTATATAATTGAATACTCCACACTCTTTCAAAAACAATACATGATTTCATGTGTTGAAATGGAAAGATGTTTATGATAGGCTACAAAACAGTATTATGATTCTCCACCCACAATAAACACATATATATGCATACAGAGAAACAATTAGGAAACTATACAATAAGATAGTAACAGTGATTATCCTTTCATGTATAAGATTATGGAGGTTATTATATTCTTTTCCTTGTATGTACTTTCTGATTTTTCTGTACTGAGACTGGAAGAATAAAATAATGTAATTTTTTCTAATAAAGAGGAAAGGCCTTAGAGAAATTCTGATGCAGAGTCATGTTTTAGCCAAGTCATTTTTAAAATTTTTTTATTGAGGTTTAATTGACACATAACATTATATTAGTTTCAAGGATACAACATAAAATGAGTTGATATTTGCATACATTGGGAAATGGTCACCACAATAAGTCTAGTTAACATCAGTCACCATACATAGTTACAAAAATTATTTTTCTTTTTGTTTCTTGTGATGAGGACTTTTAAGATCTACTCTCTTAGCAATTTTCAAATATGCAGTACAATATTATTAACTATAGTCACCATGCTGTGCATTACATCCCCACGACTTATTTAGTTTATAACTCAAAGTTTGTACCTTTTGACCCCCTTCACCCACTTTGCCCCCCCACCCCCCTCCAGGCATGTCATTTCTAGATGGGACTATATCCACTAGAGATACAGAACTAGAGCAGGTAGTTAGAATACATTTCTAGAGAGATGGTAGTTAAAACAATGGAAATAATTAAGAAAACTCAGGGGAGCTTAGACTCACGGAAGACTTAGTTACCAGAGGAGACACCAAAAGAATGGGGAGAAAAAGAGATGGCCTCCAAGTGAGAAACAAGAAAACATCAGAACCAATGGAGAGGTAGCTGTGCTAAACGTAAGACAGTGAGGGGCACTTACTCTCACAGAGAGCATGGTAACACTCTCCAAGTAGAAGTTTCCAGAGCAAGTGTAGAATTTTAAAACTTATGATGCCTTTTAAAAAATTTACCACAATATTACCATATAAAAATAGTGTCATCTTTCTCAAATGCAAATCTAAATATGTCACTTAGTTTCAAACTGCTGCTTCTTTGCACATTAGATCTCACAGAAATCAGGAGACTGGGGCTGGAAAGGAACACAAAGACCATTTTGTCTTGGCACTTGATTTCACTGATGAGAAAATTGAGGCCCAGAGAATTAAACTGATTTGCCCAGGGTCACACAACCAGTGACTTAAATATAGTTAAAATGTTTCAGCTGTTTGTGCTAAAGGGGAATGCAGGAGGCTTGGTAAATGAATCCTTAGATATTCCACTAATCTCACTTTGTCAACAGTTTCAAGGTCCTCCTTTCACAACCTTTTCCTTTCCTGTAACTCTGGTTGGCCTGCTCTATCCCCCTTCTTTCCACCTTCCCCCTTCCTTTCTCCTAAACCTGTCTCTTCTGCAGTAACTGCTTTATTTTGCCAGGACTTTACCCATAGGATCATCATAATAAGAATGCCCTCTTCTTGCCATGCTAGCAAATAGCTTCTCCTTTTACCAGACTCAGCTCAAGTGTCACTTTCCCTAAGAAGCATTTTCTGTCCACCCAGGCGGTAATGCACACACCTCATTGCAGTGGTAAAGAGCAAGGTTTGTCTGGGTTTGAATTCAAGTTCTGCCACTCACTGTGACCTTGGGCAAATTACGGAATCTCTTTTTGCCCACTTGTAGTATTTTGTAACATGAGGATTCTAATAATTCCTTATCTATTGGATTTTCCTGAAGGCTTAATAAGTTACTATACATGAAAGCACTTAGAACCGTGCTTGGCACACAGGAAACTCTACAGAACTCTTAGGTACTATCATTATCTTGAACCCACGCCTCTCACCAGAGCACCTGAAATACTCTCTGGTATTTTGTAAATGCCTGCCTCTCTCTACTAGACTATAAGCAGTTAAGTGATACATAACATAATTACATGTGAAATATGATGTCAAAACTACTTTTGAAAGGACTTCCATGTCACTTCTTCCAGGCTGGCAGGTGAGCTCCCCTAAATACTATGTAACTTGGGTAAGTCTTTTACATTCACTGACTCTTCTCCAATCTATAAATGGGATAGTAACACTCACTATTCAACATGTCACAAATTGTGATGAATAGTGAATTAACGTTACTAAGGTACTTCAAGATGAAAAGCACTAAAGAACTGCACAGTGTTTTGTTTGTTTGTTTGTTTGTTTTGCGGTATGCGGGCCTCTCACTGTTGTGGCCTCTCCCGTTGCGGAGCACAGGCTCCGGACGCGCAGGCTCAGTGGCCATGGCTCATGGGCCCAGCTGCTCCGCGGCATGTGGGATCTTCCCAGACTGGGGCACGAACCCGTGTCCCCTGCATTGGCAGGCGGACCCCCAACCACCGCGCCACCAGGGAAGCCCTGCACAGTGTTTTTAACAGGGTTTGCCTTCTTTATTCCTGGAGATAGCAAATGTGACTATAGGAACTTTGTTTACAGGGAGGCTCAGCTTCTATTTTTTCAGGTTGACTTTCTTCTGATGTAACATTATATGTCCTTCTGGAGGGCTTGCCTAGAAATTTCAATGGCAATGTAAATAGCAGGAACTCCTTGGGAACAATGGTCCCTGTTTTGTAAACATGATATTGTTAGGGGTCTCTGCCTCTTATCATTAGGTGGGACCTGAACAGCATCTGATCAAGTTTCTTTTTCCAGTCCTTCATCCCAACAAAGTCTCCATTGCACCCGCAGTTGTTGATCTGTTTCAGTAACTGATTCTATCCAAAAGCCAAACCTTCCCTAATCAGCAGTGATGACTCCTCATGGCCGCTAACAGCCACAGCATGACTTCAGACTAGCCTCGGCCGCTGCTAACACCCACAAAATAAAGAACTCTAGAGCAGCACTCGCCAACAGAAATATAATGTGAGCCACAAACGTTACCTACATATGCAATTTTAAATTATCAAATAGCCACATTTTAAAAAGTAAAAAAAAGTGAAATTAATTTAATAATATATTTTATCGAATTCAATAAAGCCAAAATATTTTCAACATGTAATCATTACAAAAAAGAATCAATGAGATATTTTATATTACTCTTTTTTTGTACTAAGTCTTTGAAATCCAGTGTGTTTTTACACTTCAACACATCTTAATTTGGACTGGCCACATTCTGACTGCTCAGTAGCCACGTGTGGCTAGTGGCTACTGTACTGGACATGGTAGGTCTAGTGATTTGGTTTATTGACGTGAAGTAACCTAAAATTATAGACCTATATATACCAGAGAATGGTCTTCAGCAGCACTCCCCTCACACAATACCCTATGAGTGCAAGAAATGACATGGAAAGTGTAATTTTTCATTGTCTATACATTAAAGGTTTTGCTAAGTACCACTAACAAACTACAAAGGCACCATGTAGTAAGATGATACAATAGCAAATACGATAGTACAGAAAAATATGAAAATTCTAAAGGATTTAACTGCACATAAAAGACCAGCTATTACACTTCTGACCAATCAGATGAGAAATAGGCAGCAGGAATTACCCATTGCATTGAGTGTATCAAGTTTAGAACTGGAGACATTTAAAAAATAACAGCAATGCTTTGTCTGAATTTGTGATGATTTGGAATCACATGAATATTTTTAAGAAAAACAATGGTATTACTTTCAAGAATATAGAGAAATGCAAATTAGATTGTCAAAGAGTTGCTAGAAACCCTTGATAGACCCCCTCTATTGATCAGGAAGACAGTCAGCCAACAGTCATCCAATAATTCCTACGTGCTATTTCCTTTTCTCCCAGACAGCTTCTACTGCTCTTCAGGTCTCTGTTTAACGTTTTTCTTCAGGAGACCTTTTCTCATATCCTAGACTAGAATGGGTGTTTCCATAAAACTCCCAAAGCATCCCGTACTCAAATAATATCACCCCATTAATGTAAACCATTATTTGCTTTTCATGCTAGAATGTAAGCCCCGTGGAGGGATGAACTAGGTGTGTCTTGCTTGTTAGTGAACTCCAGTGTCTCAAATGAAGCCTGGCACACAAATATTATTGATTTAAGTTATTAACTCAAGTCACTAGTAAATATGTTTTGTTATGGACTAACTATATCAGCATATGAATTGTACCTAAAAGAGTGCATCAACAGTGTTTATTCTTCAAAGTACTTTACACTCTTCTAATACAATCTTACTTATAATACTAATGTTCTTGGCAATGTTCTTATTTTTCCATAGAAAGGGCAAAATCTCAGTTTTGGTCTAAATATTCTCAGATTCTCAACCAGTGGAGTGCACATTAATGAGGCTATCCTGTATATGATTAGATTATCCTTGGAACTTCATACCAGCCACTTCATCTCGGGGATTAAAGTTTCAGAATGTGATTTATCTACCTGACATAACTGATTTTAAGGAGGTGTCTCTTTTTAATTCAGGCCCTAAGTACTTTACCGAAATACAGAGTTTGGATATAAGCCCCAAATTGTTTAATACATTCACAGTATAGGAAATTGCATTTCAATTGAATTTTAATTTTCCTGGCATTCTTGGAAAAATTTTTTTTAACATCTATTTCCCTACAGCATGAAATATGTACAGCCAGGAGCTACTCCATTAAGCAGCCACACCCGTCTTGCCCAACTCTCACACGATGCTAATAATTAGCAGTGTAGCCTCAGGAATGTTACAAAGGTTCTGAACTCTTCCAAGTCTCCCATCTCTCTCCTCACCCCAACCTACTCAAGGACATTTTTGCTTGCCATTCTTTGGTTTGACATACACTACTGTTTTGCTTATTACTCTTAAAGACTAGAGTTAGTATTTGTTGAGTGCTATGGTGGACCAGGTACTGTGGTAGGCCCTTTAGAAACATTATCTCACTTAATGCTCACAGCAATCCTATGAGGTAAGTGCCATCAGTGTTCTTATTTCACAGAGGTGCTATCTGAAGCACACAAGGTTAAATAACTCCCATAAGGATTCACAGGTATTAAGAGGCAGAGCTGGATTTTGATCCTGAGCAGGCTGGCTCCAGAATCTAGGCTACATTATTTTGATGAAAATGTTGGTATTCTGGTGCCACCCAAGGGAGAGCTCCCCTCTGCCTTGCTCTGGCCTTCTCATTGGAAAATTTAAAAAAAAAACTATATTACTTTTACTCAAGATACTTGGGTATATATCAAATCATCATGTTATACACCTTAAACTTACATAATGTTATATGTCAATTAGATATCAATAAAGCTAAAAAAATTTTTTAAAGATACTTTGGGTATAGATATAGTAAAAAGAATGTCTGTTAGGTTTTTTTCAATTTAAGTTGTACTCTCATTCCTCTTCCTAAATTCTACCTACCTTTTTTATGTATTTGAAAATCACTACAACAGACTTTTTTCCAACATGAAACAGTTTATAGGATATTTATTACCATGATCCTTGTTACAGACAGCTTTTTTTCCTCTGCTCAAACTTCATCTAAAAATTGAGCTATATGAATGGGAGGTATACAATTTTTGAGTTGGAAAAGATCTTAGAAAGGATCCAACCTCCTCATCTTAAAGGCAAAGATCCCTCGGTCAAGACTGAATATGCCAGGCCTTTAGTTCATTAATTCATTAATTCTGCAAATATTTATTGAGTACCTACTATGTGTTCTACATGGTACAGAAGAGACAATTATCCCTTTAAGAGCTTATATACTAGTAGGGGGAATAAGATAATAAGCAAGCAAACAATTGAATAAGTAAGATAATTCCAGGTAAAAAGAAGTGTTTTGAAGAAAATAAAATGAAGAAATGGGATAGTGAGTGATCTGAGATGGGAGGAGCTATTTCTGAGGGATGGTCAGGAAATACTGCTCTTAAGAAGTAAAATTTGCACTGAGCCTTGAATGAAGAGAAGAAGCCACCCAAGCAAAGATCTGAAGGAAAGTCATTGCAAAGAGGAAATGGCAAGTGAAAAGCCCTGAGGTGGGAATGAATTTGATGGATTAAAGGAATAGAAAAATAGCCATTATAGGTGAAAAACAGTAAACTAGGGGTTGAGCGGTAAAGTATGATATCGTGAAAACGTGGATAAAAACAAAATCGCTGAGGGCCTGTGGTCTGTGTCAAGGAATTTTAATATTATTCTAAATGTAATAAGAAGCCATGGGAAATGTTGGAACAAGGCAGTGATATGATGTCTTAGTTTTTTACATTGTAATATTAAGTGGTGCTAAAGCCTTAAATCAGAGTCCAATAGCTATAACTCATCATTAGCTCTCAGTTGTATACATAATTGCCTGACCATGAGTTGAGTTTAATATCAATGTTTTGAGAAAATAATGGAAATTTTTAGAAATGATAGCAACTACAGTTATAGTAATGGCCCCCATTGAATTACACCTCCCTGGACCCATTGCCTTCCTATACTTCTTTAACACATTGACTCTGAGCTTGGCCTCCCACATTGACTCTGTGACTCGCTTTGACCAATGGGACATGAGCAAGACGTCACAAGCAGAGGTTTGAAAAGCACTTAGGCATTGGAACTTGCTCTCCCTTGTTGCTGGTGGAACCCAGCAACCATGTGAAGAAGTTCAGGGTAACCTGCTGGAATGTGAGTGACACTTGGCCCAGATTCTTCCATCACCCCTGCTGACAGCCAGCCAACTGCCACCAGACGAATGAATGAACCCAACCACAAACATAGACCCTGCTGGCACCCAGCCCAGCTACAGCCAGCCCAAACTGTCACATCACAGGCTAGTGAGCAAGTCAAACATTTTAAGCCACTAAATTTTGGGGTAATTTATTGTGCAGAAATGAGTAACTGAGGCAGCTATATAAATAGAATCCCATTTTAATAAGCTTAAAGGCAACCAAAATTTGTGCATTACCATATCCAAACTACTTTTAAGTTACACTTTGTAAAATGATTCAATCAGTTTCAAGGTGCTTAAGGCAGTTTAAAATGATAAATTCACAAAATATCAATGATACAATATTTTAAAAACCATTCCAGATTTATTAATATTATAGTTACTCCTGTTCAGATATTCAAATGCAGTTACTATACATAAACATCATTCCAAAGGGATACATCTTTATTAGTTTAGTGGCTATTTCTAGGGAAGGGACTTGTAAATCCACCTCATTCATGCAATTAGCTTTTTTCTTTAATTTAATTTTTGAATAACAAATAATTTTTATTTGGTTCAAAACCAAAAAAATCATAAAATGATATCCAGTTAAAACTTCTTCCCATTTCTGTCCTATCCACCTAGTACCCCCTTCCCACATAACCATTATTATTCATTTCTTATATATCCTTCCAGAGTTTATATTTTTTTTATTCAAGAACTAAAACAGCAAAACCATATTTGTATGTGTTTTAAAGTAATAAATGGCAAAAAAAAGGGGAGGATATAATGGTATTTGTTAAAAGAGAACTCTTTCTGCACAGGTTGGTTGCCATTCTCTTTGCCATCAATTTTTGCTTGGGTTTTATCAACTAAGTTAATTGAAGAAGTATTTGTTGAGTCTCCTCTCAAGCACAATTCTAGGTGCTGGCTCTATATGTAGCCCAGGTAAGAACATCATCAATATACTATGGTGAAACCAAAAGTAGGTTTTAATGGATGGCTCTAATTTCTCAATAAAACAATAATTTTTATAAATGTAGTAGTCTCTAACCAAGAAATCCAAATTTTTCTACTGAACATGTTAAAGGAAATTGAATATTTAGAAAGCAACTGATCAAAACATAAACAGCTGGAAAGAGCAAACATGAAGTCAAAGAAAAGAAAAATACAAGAAACATGAGAAAACAGCTTTAGGAATGTCCATAGTTACTAGTTTTCAACCACCAGGAACATGTCCAACCAAAACTAAGATTTAAATGCCTTCAGGGAAAAAGGAGTTTCAACACTTAGCAGCTTCATTACTAAGAAAGTATCTGACCTAAATTCACAGGAGAACCACTCATATTTTAAGTTACCTCATAGTAATCTATTTCTCAAGCTTATAAATATATTGGTGATGTGATGGACTCGAAAGCATTTTAAAACAAAGACCACACACGGAACTTTAATATTAACTTGTACTGAGATAACAAACTAACTAACTAAAAACTAAATAATGTATGTCCCATGAGAAGTCACAACCCAAAGCTACAACACAGCATAATGCTGCATAAAAAGCCAGAAGGCAGGCTTGGTCAACCATGAGATCACCACTTGCATTTTTATGCAAATACTCTCCCAGTATTTGAAAGAACTTTCACAACTGAAATCAGTTCAAACAAATATGTCCACAACGTCCTTTAATAGCCTTCAGGGTTTAACATTTTATTCTCAAGTGAATACTTTTCCACACATCATTGTGATTACAGTCAGTTTTGATGTTGAAAGCAAACAGGTCTTGAAAGCAGATGTTTTCAAAATGTAGTTAATATATAAAGTTTCTCAGCTCTGCAACTTTTTTTCTATTATCCTTATAATAGAACTAGTTGGGGGACTTCCCTGGTGGCTCAGTGGTTAAGAATCCGCCTGCCAATGCAGGGGACACAGGTTCAAGCCCTGGTCCAGGAAGATCCCACATGCCGCGGAGCAATTAAGCCCGTGCGCCACAACTACTGAGTCTGCACTCTAGAGCCCTTGAGCCACAACTACTGACCCCGCATGCCACAACTACTGAAGCCCATGCGCCTAGAGCCCGTGCTCCGCAACAAGAGAAGCCACCGCAATGAGAAGCCCACGCGCCGCAATCAAGAGTAGCCCCCGCTCGCCACAACTAGAGAAAGCCCACGCGCAGCAACAAAGACCCAATGCAGCCAAAAATAAATAAATAAATATTTTAAAAAGAACTAGGAGGGAGGAAAGGGTAGAGATGCTATTAATGGATTAGTTTGAAAGAAAACATGACATAAGCAAATGATGCCCTTCAATGGAGTGAAATTCATGCAACTTCATATTGGACAACTGTGCTAGGGTTCTCCCGAGAGACAGAAGCAATAAGATATATATACACACACACACACACACACACACATACAACATATAAGTTTATATATACATATTATATACAAGATTATATGTTATATATATAAATTAGATATATTATATATGTGAGAGAGAGGTTGATTGATTGATATAAGGAATTGATTCACACAGTTGTGGAGGTGCACAGGCTAGAGACCCAAGGAAGAGTTGATGTTGAAGTTCAAGTCAATCTCCTGGCAGAATTCCTCCTTCCTGGAAGGAGGTCAAAATTTGTCCTATTAAGGCCTTCAAATGACTGGATGAGGCCCACCCACATTACTGAGAGTAACACGCTTTACTCAAAGTCTACTCATTTAAATATTAATCTCATCTCCAAAATGTCTCGTGAGCAATATCTAGAATAATACTTGACCAAATATCTGGGTATCTAGGCCTAGCCAAGACGATACATAAAATTGACTATCACAACAATGAATCCTCAACAAATATTTCTTAAGCAGTACAGATGTTCCTGGAAAACGGTACATAAAATGAATTTTTGTAGATAGAAGCCCCATGAGACTTCTCAAACTAACGCTACTTTTAATCTGCAGCTCGGCCCTGCTAGTCCCTGAGGCATTCCAAAAGGGCAATAACCCAATAAACAGTCACACTCAGCCAGCAAAGGCTCAAGACCTAGAGGACTGGTAGTTGAGAGAAGTCTTGCTCTTCTTAAACCGGCAGACCAGAAGTGAAGCCTGCACATGCTCACATTAGTTCTCCTTCTAATCCCCAGTGGGTTTGCTCAGTCTAGAAAAGTGGCCTCTTGCCTTGGATTCTTTTTTTTTTTAATGTTAAGTCAAGGTTTTTGTTTTTTATTTTTATTTATTTATTTGGCTGCACCGGGTCTTAGCTGTGGCATGCGGGATCTTTCATTGCGGCATGCAGGATCTTTAGTTGCGTCTTGTGAACTCCTAGTTGTGGCATGTGGGATCTCATTCCCTGATCAGGGATGGAACCTGGGCCCCCTGCAGTGGGAGTGCAGAGTCTTAGCCACTGGACCACCAGGGAAGTCCCCTGCCTTGGATTCTTGCTTTGCACTCCAGTTCCTCAATTTGAGGCTCAATGCCTGCCCTGACCTCAACTTACTTGACCAGAGACCAAATGTTCTCAGTAGCCCATGAACTGGGGCTGCTTCAGCAAACCAAGAGCAACTATCTGCCTGATTCCAAACAGCAGCACATGGATGTTCTTCAGTGCTCGGGTTTGCTGTGTCCCTTTGAACACTTAATTTGGGTTCTGAACCCAATTCCAATGTGTGTTTCTGTGTTTGTGTGGCAGTGGTGGTGGGGGGGAGGTTATCCCTCAAAGCAGCAAGCAATTCTCCAGACACCAGCTGGCTGTCCTACAATTCAACTCAATTCTGACACTAACCACCCAGAGATAGCATCAGATTCTGTAAGTTAAGGGCTCAGTCCCACAAAACTGCCCCCTCCCCCAACTTCAGGTTATCACCTGTGCTTCTGACTAACCAGCTGTAGATTGTAGGTTCCAACAACCTTCTCCTTGGGATCAGTTAATTTAATAGAGCGGCTCACAGAACTTGGGAGAAACACATTACTAGATTTTACTGGATTACCAGTTTATGATAAGAGAATATAACTCAGGAACAGCCAGATGGAAGAGATGCACAGGGAAAGGTATGGGGAAAGGGCAAGGAGCTTCCATGCCCTCTCCAGGCTGCCACTCTCCCCAAATCTCCCATGTTTACCAACCCAGAAGGTTTCTGAACTCTGACCTTCTAGGTTTTTCTGGATGCTTCATTACACGTGCATGAATGATTAAATCATTGGCCAATGACCACTGATTCAACCTCCAGGCCCTCTCCCCCGCCGCTGGACATCAAGGGGTGGGGCTGAAAGTTCCAACCCTTTAATCACATGGTTGGCTCTCCTGGCAACCTACTCCCATTCTCAGACAGGGTCGAAAAGTCACTTCATTGACATAACAAAAGACACCTTTATTGCTCTCCTCCCAGAAAATTCCAAGGGTTTTAGCAGCTCAGTTCCAGAAACTGGAATGAAGACCAAATATATATTTCTTGTTAGAAATCACAGTATCACAACACTATTTGGAATGCTTTCTCCCCCAGAACTCATTCCGTTTCAATTTCCATATCCTTGGGAGCCATTATACAGACTGTTAAATTCTCCTGTCCTTCCTCAGGTTCCACCGCTTCCCCACTAGCCTGTGCCTGCTTGCACAGTTTATGGCAGTAGAAGAAAAGGAAAAAAAGTAAAAGTGAATCCTATCTATTCTGCAAGATCAAATTCCTGAATATCATATTTTCACAGAACTGAGTATATATCAGATTTGAGTATGGATTCAGCTACATCTTGTAGAACAAAAGTATGAAAAGTATGCACTATAAACAAGAATACAATCATAATATTTCTGCTAATAAGTCTCAGTTATTTTGACCCTACTGCAAAGGGACTTTCTTTGCATGAGAATCACATATTCTAAAATTATGATCTTAATAGCAAAATGAGCTAAAAATATTTTTAAGTTTTAAGAAAAATTGATCATGAAATTATTTTTTAAATATCTGTAAAGCATATTAAACCAGGTTGTCTAAGCGCGTCTCGCCTGTAAATCAAACACCTCTGAAAGATACCTTTTTTTCTCCACTGATGTATATTTTTAAAAATACTAGAAGACAGTTTTAACATTAACTTGTATTTATGTTACTAGATACCTACCAGTCATTCCTTGCTTTGTGTGTCTGTGTGTGTATGTGTGTGTGTGTGTGTTCCCTCAGGGCAGCAAGACATGTCACATAATTTTTATTAGTTAGCACTCCCCCACCCTGGGCTACCATGATTGACTTATCTAGACAGAATTCAGATTTGAGCAAGCATTAAGAACCCACTGGGCAGGAAAATGGGATCAAGAAGTACATACTCTCACCAGAGGCAATAGGAAACTCCAGGCCTAAAATGGTGAGCTGAGCCAGAAAGGATGTCAGTCAGCCATAGACCAAATGCCAAAGGAAAACCTAGGGAAAAGATCAAATCCTGAAGGGGTCAGAGATGGGAATGATCAAAATCAGAGTACAGAGCCAAAGGAGAGAAACAGGGAGACAAGATCAAATCAGGAATAATTAGGGGCAAGAGAAGCCACATCAATTGACTAGAATTGTCCTCTAGCTATTGGGGACGGCTTCAGAGAGGCCCACAAAGGTGTGTTGAAAAGAAGGGCAGGTAAGTCAGCCCAATGTAAAGTGTCAGGAATGAGGTGGATTAATATTTCCTATGGTACCTTTCACAAAGTAAATTCTCAGTTAATATTAACTGAGCTAGTCAAGCAATAATTAGGTACACACAATCCTGGTGGTCAGAAAGTTAATGTGGCATATTAGCATGCGCAAGAATAAAATAGACCAAAGTTTAAAGCACACCATTGGTAAGCCATGGGACTTTTTTTTACGACAGTAAAAAGAACTGCTTCAGAGTCTGACAGCCTAAGACCAGATTTGAAGAGGTACATGGAAGAAGGAAAGAAAGAGAAGCTCCTACATATTGAATACCAATGCCCTTGTGTACTTTGCTTACTTCAATTGCCCAAGGGCTATGAGGTATTCGCGATTTTACAGATGAGGAATCTGGAGGAAGGTTAAGTACCTTTCCTAAGGTCATGCAGACAGAATTCAAATGCAGATCTGATTCCAGTATCCATGCTGTTTTTGAATATTCCGCCCTCCACCTTACGAACCAGGTTGGGAAGGAGCACAGACTAGTCAATGGAAAATCTGAGAGAGCAGTACCCTGTCAAGAGAAGAACAGGAAGGATCTCTGGAGGAGAGGGATTGTCACTTCTTGAAAAGATACTGCAATTTAACTCTACTCCTTGTGACTTTGTGACTTGCAGTAACCAAACCATGATCCAGGTAGCAATGACTACTATTTACTGAAAATTTACTCTGTACTCACACCCTATGCTAGATACATATATTAAGCATTATCATTTCCAAAGCATTTTCATAGTCCTTGTTTCATCTGGCCAAGACAAGGACTCAGATACATGGAAGAAAGCCAGATTTCAGAAATGGGAAACAAGTTAGGGCAACAATGATAACCTCATACTGAAAACTATATGGCTAGGCTGGAACTGCCTGGCTTCCTCCTGTCTAAAATCAGAATTGGTCCAGGGACTCAGGCGGGATTGAATCTGCAGGTGGGAGGCCAAGTAACCCTTGACTTGCAGGAAGAAAAGCAACAAGGCTATCAAATACACAGCACCTGATGGCGATTTCATTCAAAACTATCAGGCAGCTCTATCCAAAGAAAACAAAAACACTAATTAGAAAAGATACACGCACCCCTATGTTCATAGCAGCATTATTTACAATTGCCAAGATATGGAAGCAACCTAAGTGCCCATCAATAGATGGATGGATAAAGAATATGTGGTACATATGCAATGGAATATTACTCAGTCATATGAAACAATGAAATCTTACCATTTGCGACAACATGGATGGACCTAGCGGGTAATATGCTAAGTGAAATAAGTCAGACAGAGAAAGACAAATACCATATGATGTTGCTTATATGTGGAATCCAAAAAGCAAAACAAGTGAACAAACATAACAAGACAGAAACAGAATTATAGATACAGAGAACAAACAGGTGACTGCCAGAGGGGAGGGTGCGGGAGGAGGAAAGAAATAGGTGAGCGAGATTAAGAGGTACTGTTGAACAGCCTCAAGGTATCGAATCTCAGCTCTGCCACATTCCAGCTGTGCCATCTTGGGCAAGTATCTTCACTTCTCTGAGCTTCAGTTTTTTTCACAGGTTAAGTGGGGATAATAACAGTAGCTACCACATTCACATGGGGTTGTTGTGAAGATTCAATGACAGCATGTAGAAAAACCCTTTACAACAAGTGCTTAACACACAATAAGCGCAACGTAAATGACAGCTTTTAAAATTTTATCTGTATTCACATTCACCCAGCTACTGATTCATTCTCCGCACTGTAGCTAAAGCGGCATTTTCCAAAATAAATATGGTCACATCCTCCCCACCACCACCGTACACAAGGACCCACAGAACTTTCTAATGGATTGCCATTGCCCTTAGGATAACGTCAAAACTCCCTAACATAGATTAGAAAAAGTAGTGCATGAATTTCTGCAGCATGAAGCCAGAACTGTTTCCCACTATACTCTCTAGAAACTTCCTGCTACCTCACTGGCCTTCTCTTAGTCCCTTTCACTCAACCTGCTCCCTCCCACCCCAGGGCCATGTTCTACCTGCCTGGATGCTCCTAATCCTTTTTTTTTTTTTTTTTGAGATGTTGGGGGTAGGAGTTTATTAATTTATTTATTTATGTTTGGCTGTGTTGGGTCTTCGTTTCTGTGCGAGGGCTTTCTCTAGTTGTGGCGAGCGGGGGCCACTCCTCATTGCCAAGTGCGGGCCTCTCACTATCGCGGCCTCTCTTGTTGTGGAGCACATGCTCCAGACGCACAGGCTCAGCGGCCATGGCTCACGGGCCTAGTTGTTCCACGGCATGTGGGATCTTCCCGGACCAGGGCTCGAACCCATGTTCCCTGCATTGGCAGGCAGACTCTCAACCACTGCGCCACCAGGGAAGCCCCCCAATCATTTTTCCTAACTGCTCCCCATCCTTCAGTTCTCAGCTCAAACCATACTTCCCCAAAGAACATTTTCCTGACTGGTCAAAGATTTATGAATGCTCTCAAATTGTCACATACCTCTCCTGTATTGCATATATCACAGTTTCTGTTCTTATTTCTTTGTGTGATTATAGGCTTAGTGTCTGCGTCCCCTACCTGACTATGAGCTCTGTAACATTAAGGAACTTGTTTTTGATCACTGCTACCTGAGCAGCAGGTAGTATGTATCTGGCACATAATAAGTACTCAAGAAATTGCTAGACTCAATGAATGAAAGAATGACTAAACCTAACTTGCTGTGTAGAAGGATCAAATGGAAGGAAAAAGAAATTGAAAGTTGAAACCATAAGATTGAAGATCACATTGTAAAATGGTCTGGGCCTTGAAACAGTTATGAGGCTGTGGAAGCAAAAGCTCTTAGACCAAAATCATGTTTAAAGGAAAATAAGACAGAAAAAGATGGAGTTTAGGCTAATGGAAAAAGCAGGAAGGAAGGGGGAGGACGTTGAATCCACTGGATCAAGACAATTAAACAGGACTTTTTAAAGTTGGGAGGCTATGTGTGTACACATGCACACTTTATAGTCTTCTCACTTTCCAGGTTTTAAAAAAAACACTCCCAAGTTATTTTTGATAGGAAAAGAAAAATCTGGGAAAAAAAAGAGAGTTCCTGAGTTTGGGATTGACATGTACACACTGCTACATTTAAAATGGATAACCAACAAGGACCTACTGTACAGTATAAGGAACTATATCCAATATCTTGTAATAACCTATAATGAAAAGAACCTGAAAAAGAATATATATATATATATATATATATATATATATATATATATATAAACTGAATCACTTTGCTGTACACCTGAAACTATCACAACATTGTTAATCAACTATGCTCCAAAATAAAATAAAAAGTTTAAAAAAAAGGAGAGTTCCTGGAGCAGGAGAGAGAGCAATACCCACCTGGCTTTCTGTACTGCCAGCCTCATTTCCAGGGACTTGATGCCTCTTCCTACATTTTCCCTTTCTTTTCATTTTTTTTTTTTTTTTTTGCTATACGCGGGCCTCTCACTGTTGTGGCCTCTCCCGTTGTGGAGCACAGGCTCCGGACGCGCAGGCTCAGCGGCCATGGCTCACGGGCCCAGCCGCTTCCGCGGCATGTGGGATCTTCCCGAATCGGGGCATGAACCCGCGTTTCCTGCATCGGCAGGCGGACTCTCAACCACTGCACCACCAGGGAAGCCCCCCTTTCTTTCTTTCTTTTTTTTTTTTTTAAACCTTTCTTTGGGGCTTCCCTGGTGGTGCAGTGGTTGGGAATCTGCCTGCCAATGCAGGGGACATGGGTTCGAGCCCTGGTCTGGGAAGATCCCACAGGCCTCGGAGCAACTAAGCCCGTGAGCCACAATTACTGAGCCTGCGCGTCTGGAGCCTGTGCTCCGCAGCGGGAGAGGCCGCGACAGTGAGAGGCCCGCGCACCGCGATGAAAAGTGGCCCCCGGTCCCCACAACGGGAGAAAGCCCTCGCACAGAAACGAAGACCCAACACAGCCAAAAATAAATAAATAAATTTAAAGCCTTTCTTTGTTTTTCAATAAAACTGCTAGAATGACCCAGCTCTGTACTGGAAGATTTACCTTCAAAATTCTGCACATCCAAGTCAAAGCACTCTCCTCCCCATCCCTAGTGTTCTTGATCTGCCTCATCTATGCTATTTAGATTTGGTCCCTAAGTGTCCTGAAAGCAGCTGCCATTTGGCCCTTGCCCAGCAATTCTGTTAGCTTCTCACTAACCACATCACCACCTTTGGTGGGAAGGTCCAGGGCTGCTTCATGGTCCAGTCCAGGGATTTTCAAACCATAGAATGAGACCCAGTAGTGAATTTACTGGGTCAAGATGAGACTATTTTTTAATGGAATGAAACAGAATGGAAAAATAAATATCAGAGTGCATTGCACATAGTAAGGTGTGTCTTGTAAAACTTTCTAAATTCAATCATGTCTGTATGTATTTGGTTATGATGTAAAATATATATCTTGCCTTGGGTCATGGTTAAAAATGTTTGACAGCTACTGTGATTTAGTGTTGCCTCAGCGTGCTAGGCCATATAGTGTTCAGTGTATGAATCAGACAAGCAATTTTCCCCCAAGGGTTTAGTTCAGTAGTTTAGCCTTTATGTAAATAACTCTGATATAAGATAGACAGTAATAAGTATCATAAGACAGCCATAAATAAAGTTTACAGATAATGATAATAACTTAGCCTCTATAATAATAAAATGCTATTTATAATGTTTATTGAGCACATTTGTGCCAGGCAATGTGCTAAGTACTTTACAGGCATTAGCTCATTCAGTCCTCTTAACAACACTATGAAATAGGCCCCATTCTCACCCTCATGTTATAGAAGTAAAAATGGAGCCTCAGAGACATTAAGCAACTTGTCCTGGTTCCCATAGTTGGTTCCATGCCAGAACCAGGACTGAACAGCAGTGTCATTTGAGTTCAACACCCATGTTCTTATGCCACTGCATGCAACCATCTTGATAATCTGACCATTGCCCTTCCCCCATTGTTCTAATAATACCTATTAATAATATTTCTACTTCTACTACCTCTAATGGTACCAATAAAATATTCACGGTAGACCCTTCCTATTATCAGATCGTTACATCTAAGTTTTCAGGCCACAGCAAATTCTCAAAACAAAGTCCCCTCGCTACTCATTAGTTGCAAAATCTAATAATAAGAGAACTTCTCTTATCATAAGCCTCCAATTCCAAAACAAAAACAAAGAAGGAGGGAGGTGATCATTATGTGGTATGTCCTTGGTTACCTAACAGAGTTGACTCTTTAGGTCTTTGGGTCCATAAGCATGAGTAGGTGGACATTAATACTTTTCCTTAAGGCAATCAACTAATTCCTGCATAAGTATTCTTTTACCTCCAGGGAGTTCACTGTAAATGTAAATGGTGTTTAAGCTACTAAATATTAACATGCTTAGTTCATTAAATCTTCTTAGGAATAATTTGTACCAAGGGAGGGTCTGTTAACATCCATATGCCTACCTCAGTGTCTGCCAGGGTTGTATGTGGTACCCAAAGAAACACTGGTCAAGCCCTCCCCACGGCACAGCCTGAGTGTGAATGCTGCTACATGGGGCACCTGCTGCCAGGTCTGGACAGCCAGTCATAGGAGCACTTGAGTGCTGAATTTGAGAGGTCCTAGTGGATGGGGCCTCTTGAAAAAAACTGGCTGAGAAAACTGCAAAGAAGAAAAGGGAAAAGGAGGCACGGACTACCACTTGAATTATCCTTATATGATACTCTTTTTTTCAAAATGCCTCCAGATCACTGTAATTTTTAATTATTAAATATCAGATACCTTTAAATAAATCTTTAATTACATGCAAATTAGAAAGCATACTCACAACACCCGTGAACCCACTGTCCAGCAAAGAGATGCTGGAAATCTGGTTTTGGACTCTGCATTTGGGGCAAATCTGTTATCTGGTTTGGTTTTGATCTAGATCCTTGGAGGGCTGAATAGACAATGCCCACAACAACATCATTTTGGTTTTTCTGTACTTGTGCATGACCAAGGCACAGCATTTGGAACTATTATGGGTGTCAAAATATTGTTTCAAATATAGGTAGGCATTCTAGATGATATATGAACTAAGAATTCCCTTATTATTGCAAGAATAAAATGCTGCACTATAAATAAGAGTTATATAAATGAGCTGTTAAGTTTATATACAAGTACAATGATTATGACAATCAAATAGTTAAGCAGGGAAATAGATTAAGAATATGAATATTAAATAAGAGTATATTCACTAAATAAGTCTATGAAGAAAATTATATACTTTTTGAGCTAATGAATGTTATAAAAATTAAATAATTCAAGGTCAAGTAGGATAGATTAGATTATATAATTCTAATATTTTTGAACTATTTAGTATACTTGTATTTCTAACATGAAACAAAATAATCTTCAAGGACTGAATGTAATTTTCAGGTATCTAATTCCATTTAGACCAGGGGTCCCCAACCCCCAGGCCGCATACTGGTACCAGTCCGCGGCCTGTTAGGAGCCAGGCTGCACAGCAGGAGGTGAACAGCGGGTGAGCAAGTGAAGCTTCATCTGCTGCTCCCCATCGCTCACATTACCACCTGAACCCTTCCCCGGCCCCCCCGCCCTGCCCCCCCTGCCCCGTGGAAAAACTGTCTTCGATGAAACCATTACCTGGTGCCAAAAAGGTTGGGGACTGCAGATTTAGAACATAAGCCTTTCAAGAAAAAGTTCCTTTTGAGAATCTTTTACATTTTGTGAGTTTTAATTAAGAATGGAATATCAGGGAGTTCCCTGGTGGCCTAGTGGTTAGGACTCCATGCTTTCAGTGTGGAGGCCAGGGTTTGATCCCTGGTTGGGGAACCATCCCGCATGCCATGCAATGCGGCCAAAATACAAAAATAAATAAATAAATAGAAATTAAGAAAAAAACAGTTTAAATAAAAAGCTTTAAAAAAAAGAATGGAATATCAACTTTATCACCTGAAAATTTCACAAGAAAAAACTCCCAAATCACCTATGACAAAGCATCTTCGATTCTCTAGGCAAAAGAGAATATAAAGAGTAAAGAAGAAAATACTAAATACAATTGAGGCACCCTAAAAATACCTTGTCTTTGCACAGACCTCAGTGGACAGTGACTATCTATTTAGTTTCACTAACGTGCAGTTCAGTGTCCACAGAAGCAATCTAGCAGTTGACAGGGTTTTAAAAAAAAACTTGTTCCTGTTCTGAATGTAAAAAAAAATTTAATTCTAAAATATTAACTAATCGAAGTGTAGCAAGCATTGATTTTAAAAATGAAGTTTCAGGTTTGTTCTTATATCTCACAAGTTCATTCTAAAATGGTGATATTTGGTTTGGGCTGAATATTGATGTTACACTAGGTTTTCAGTATTTTGTATTTGTCAATCTCATTGCTATTTATTGTTTTACCACATATTACTTAGCCTTGCTTATAAACGAACTTTCCATGGATGATATTAACTAGTCCTCTTGCTTTTTTCACTCAACATTATCTTTATGAGATTTGTTTTCTTTGCTATATCATACTCCAATCTGTGTGAATGTCTGAATTTATTGATCCATCCTGTCAATGGATATTGAGGTTGTTTCTCATTTTGTTTCTTTACTATTTTTGGCAAAGCTTCTCTGCATATTCCTGTACATGCCTCTTTATGTACATGTGCAAGAGTCCTAGAGTGTATTACTAGGAGTTGAACCTCTGGGTCATAGGGGATATGCATCTTTTTTTTTTTTTGGCTGCACCACGCAGCTTGCAGGATATTAGTTCCTTGACCAGGGATTGAACCCAGGCCCCCCCTCAGTGGAAGCGTGGAGTCCTAACCACCACTGGACCGCCAGGGAATTCCCAGGGGATGTGCATCTTTAGTACATAATGCCAATGTTTTTTTCCAAAGTGGTAGCACTTAATTATACTCCAATCACAGCATCCATATCTATTCTTCCTCTGTAACTTTATAGCAATCTTGTGATACTACTAAGGCTTACAGAGAGAAGCAGCAAGGAATTGTGAAAAGAGAATTATTATGGGTGCCAGAAAATCCTCTACTAATTTCCTTTTAGAAGAGCTGCTGAACGTTTCTGGGTGTCACTTTATTCACGTCTCAAATGAAGTATTTGGACAAGGAGACCTTTGTGAAATTTCTTTCAGCTCTAAAATTCTTTTATCTCCACTTTACAGTTGGGAATACTGAGACAGAATGATAATTTGCTTTGCCTGAAGTCGTATAGCATATCAGTGGGGCTCAAGTTCCTCATGTGTAAAAAGGGGCTAGACTATACAATCTTACATGTCACTGCCTATTTTATGGTCTGGACTGAGAGTCTATGGTTGCAGGGCCAACATTAACCACCATGCATTAATTGATCCATTACTATAAACATGAATTAAATACATACTATGTGCAAGGCAGGCATCATAGATACCAAGGAGCTAAGGGGACATGCCCTCTGTTTTTGAGGCACTCAAAAGATAACAGAAGAGATAGATGGGTAAACCAGGACCTATCTGCTATAGTGAGATAAGTGCTGTGATCAAGATGTGCACCCATCACAGCAGGAGGGGTGGAAGGGGGAACCAGGGAACACTTATTGAAGTAAATGAAAGCTCCATGAGAGCCTGGACTAGCACTTTTGCCTGCCTTGTATCTAGTACATACTATTGATATTTTCCCAGTATCTAGTATAGTACCTGGCACAGAATAGTCCCTCAATAAATATTTATGAAATGAATGAAGAATAACAATACTTTATCGTCCTGAAACATTTTTACAAAATGCTGCTATATACATTATCCTAATTGAGCTTATCAGGTCCTTTTGGTACAATCAAAACAGATGGGGTTGAGAAACAGTCCCTGGAATGGCAAGTATTAGAAGAGATTAAGGAAAACCTGATAAAGTCATTGTTATTTTAGCTATATGAAATCTGATCTTCTTAGCAGGTGTTTCTTACACACGACAGAAGGTTAAATCTGAAATGGATTAAAAAAAAATCCCTCTCCAATACAGTGTCCTTCATCACACCTTACTTGCCAAAACAACTGTCTCCCATTAAATGCATGAGGCACTCTCTTCCACATTGCTGTCCTGCCTGTTTTGCCTGTATATGCTCAAGAAATCAGAAAACAGATGTAGGGCTAATTGCCGTGAAAAATCAATGCCTGTCATTTTCTATTTTTATCATGACAATGAATGCTGGATTGTTGCATCTGAACACAAGAATAGGAATTATTCATGTAGAAGAAATCAAACATGAAACAAAGAGCAGCTCTGTAGGAAGAACGGGGTTGAACATTTCTGAACTAGAACCACTGCCTGAGATAGCCCCTCAATTTTCCATTCCTACCTTCTTTTTCTGCAGAGTTGAACTGCTCCCTGGGAGCTTTTTTTTTTTTTTTATTGTTTTTGATCTTAGTATTTACCCAAACAGGGTCTCCGGGAAAGGGTGGAAGCAGTGAGTGTCTGCTGCTTTTCCAATCTACATAGTTCTCTTTGGTTATCTTGGCTCTTAGCACCTTGTGTTTCTCCCTCCCAGCCCTTACTATAGTTCCAGCTCACCCAGGGGTGAGGATCTAAAATCAGCATATGAAGTGAAAAGAGCAGAGTGAAAATTACCATTATTCATCATTTAAGTCTGTCTGGATGGATGACATTTGAACTCCTAAAAGCCAAATGATAATCAAGTTATCCCACAGATTTACTTCCTGAATTTCAATGTTTACTGTTTTTAAAGTAATTACACTTATATGTGCATTTCATTAAAAACAGGTACCACAAAGGAGGATGAGATAATGAGTGAATTTTGTTTTCTTTTTCACACTTTCCTGTAGTTTTTTAAGTGTTCTACAATGATTATATCTTGTTTTTAAAATCAGAAAAAGATGTTTGAAATATTAAGTATCACACAGTCTAATTCCCATTTTAAGCTACTTTAACCTCTTTAGGATTACAAGGACTCAGTATTACACGGTTTAGGATTGTGATAAAAGTTGAGAGACACTATTTGAAAAAGTGACTGTGATCATTCCAAATATTTAAAGTGTGAAAGAGTATTATTTGATTGATTCAAACTTGGTGCCACTCTTAATCAAAGCCAATCTCTTTCAACTGGACAAAATACATTCTCATTGCTTTAATAAGAAGGTCACCTCTTGACTTAAGTTTGTCCTGAGTTCCATTCACCACTCTGAGGTAGGTACCATTTCCAGGATGTCATAAATGAGGGGTTTGTTAAGGATGGGGGGGGGGAAAGAGGGAGATGAGCCACACTGCTTAGTTTCCACACATTCAAAGTGTGACTATCACCTTCCCATCACTCACCCCTTAACTTTTAGTACTTTGACATTCTGACATAGAAAATTTCCTTGAGGATTTAGCTATCACTTGTATAATCCACACTCTCCAACTGTTCTATATGCAAATATGTACAAGGAGAAATAAGAAAAAGCTGATCCACAAAGGTAAAAGGCTGTAGAATGATGGCAGCTTCCTCATCTCCCCTCAGGTCAAGCACTGCTTGATACATATACATCCTTTTACAGATAAGGTTCATTGCCCCTATCTGCCAGATATCCCACTGAATTAGAGGACTACTGTACTTACAAAATAAAGGAATGGAATTAGATCAAATATGATGTCATGGGAAGCACAGTGGGCTGACCTGAGTTCTGAGCTCCACTACCAAGTATAACTTTGGGTTAATTGTTCAATTAGAAAGTTGAGCCGGAACTCTATAGGCCATGTGAGTTCTAAAGTTCCATTATTTATCAGATTGCAACTTGTAAGCTTATCACAGTAACAACTCTGTTTAGTAAATAATTAGTTTTCTTTAGCAGCACTGGGATTTTTGCATGATGCCCATAATTCACATCATTCTGGCATTAGATAAATATTCCTACTATTGAAACATAAGCCTCTTGTAGTCAGTGGCAGATTTGGGATGTAGCTGTATTATCTTCAGCTGTGATCCTCTTAGGGCTACCTAGCTCTACAAGGTCAATTCTCTGACATGGGTCTTGCAAGGTCTACCCAGGTTCTGCCGTAAGCACTCTATAATTTAAGCTGGAAAACCACTACCCGATGTAATAACTCACTATCTAGCACAGACTGAGAGAAACTGCTACTTCATTTAGAATGAAACAAAAAAATTTAAATTGCTATCATATGCCTTTTAACTTGAAAGTACTGGCCAAAATGGTAACACGCAATCTAATTAAACTACTATTTACAGTTTGCAGTAGGAATTTTGGGGCTTCATGGATTCCAAGTGGATCAATCCCAAATCTCTAGCTCTGTGTCCAGCCCAGAACCATCTCCTGAGCTTTAGACCAATATAATCCAGCTGCTGATTGGATGTCTCTCCCACTTTTCTGCCCACAGACACTTAAAATCAATGTATCCCAAACTGAACTCATCATCTCCTGCTCTTGCATCCCAAATCTGCTGCTCTTTCTTTGCGTAAGATCTAAAGAACAGGACTGCCATTGTCTTGGGGGCTTATGTTTTAAACCTCAGCATGTCAGCTTTGACTGCCCTCTCTCGTGCCTAATCAGTTGTCAAGTCTTGTCAAGTCAAGTCAATCCCACGTTCAGCGTCTCTCCCATCCATCTTCTCCTCCCCATGTCTATTTCCCTGCCCCCTAGTTTAGACCCTATTCACTCCCAGCTATACTTCGGAAGTGATCTTCTAACTGGTCTCCATGATTTCAGTCTGTACCCTTTCCCCTTCAATCCATAGCTCACACTGCTATCAGAAAAACTGCAAAGACTTAAGATTTATACTCTTCTACCCCCAAACTTTCAGAGGCTCCCTTATGCCTGTTGAATATTGGTTTTCAGACTTAAAAAAAAATCGCAACTGATTATCAATTAATTAAAAAGGTTGATTTAAGCATCTGCCATGGCGACTTCAACCTTGACTCCTGGCTCAATACTGATGGAAGTAACCTGTTTAACAGCCTCAGAAGGGCTGTGCAAGGTAATGAGGTCGCTTGTGGATCCTCATCTGAAATCAATCCCAAGTCTCAGAACCCCTCACCACAAAGAGTTTTCCTTGTAGTTATTCTTAGAGTCTTGGTGGGCATCCGAACTAGTCCTTTCACTTTGAGATTCTTATACTTTGGGCCTCTGATCAAGTCAGCACATACCTTCTCCAAAGATTTTGTGTTGCGGCTGGTTAAGGTAATTCTAATTCGGTGAGTCGCCACTTCTGGCACCAGGGGAGTCTTTCAGGGGTCTTGAAAAGCCATGGCTGCAGCGTGGCTTCCTGACCAGGTGGACCAGCACTCTGCAGCAGCAGTGACCACATCTGCCTCGAAGAACCAGACTTTTAAAAATATTCCAAATCAGATGAATGCTTTCGTAGACAAAAATCTGACACAGACCCCAATGTATAAAACAGATAAAAATTATATTTTATTAATATGAATTTATTTTCTAAGTTAAAAATCATTACATTTATGGATCATAAAGTCAATCAGTGAGGAAAAATGAGGCTCTTCTGATAAACACAAAAATCTAAAATCAAGGGTAAGGAAACCAGATTCTTTTTTTAAAACATTTTTATTGGAGTATAGTTGATTTACACTGTTGTGTTATTTTCAGGTGTATAGCAAAGTGAATCTGTTATACATATACATATATCCACTCCTTTTTAGATTCTTTTCCCATATTGGCCATTACAGAGTACTGAGTAGAGTTCCCTGTGCTATACAGTAGGTCCTTATTAGTTATCTGTTTTATATGTAGTAGTGTGTATATGTCAATCCCAGTCTTCCAATTTATCCCTCCCCTCCCTTACCCCCTGGTAACCACGGGAACTACATTCTTATACTAGCATTCAATTTATTTTTTTAATTTTTATTTTGGTTGTACAGTATTGAGAAAATTCTTACAGTTAAGTAGCGGCAAATGCTAACAGTTTTAACAGTTCATCTTGCAAGAGATCTTATTTGCACAAGAATGCAAAAGTAGCTTTACTATAAGGTCTGCCACAAAATAAGTCAAGTGGTAGCATAAATTATTTTAATGTTTCTCATATGTTAATATTTGTGTATTACATATTAAAACATGTAATGTATTATAGTTTCAAAATATATATTTCAACAAATATTTTTAATGTAGAAAATTAAATCAAATATCTATGGAACGCCTAAAACATGTGTATAGAATCTTTGAGTTCGTGAAACAAGTTGAAACTCTTGCCACAAAGAAAGTGCTTGGTGGGACTTCCCTGGTGGTGCAGTGGTTAAGACTCCACGCTCCCAGTGCAGGGGGGCCCGGGTTTGATCCCTGGTCAGGGAACTAGATCCCACATGCATGCTGCAACTAAGAGTTCCCATGCCACAACTAAGGAGCCTGCATGCTGCAACTAAGGAGCCCAAGAGCTGCAACTAAGGAGCCCGCCTGCCACAACTAAGACCTGGCACAAGCAAATAAATAAATTAATGAAATAAATTTTTTTAAAAAAGAAAGTGCTTGGTGATCTAGCCTCAATCTATTCTTCTGAACTTCTTGCCCTCTACTGCTTTTCACACAATCTTAAAAAGAATGAAAACCTATGTTATGTTTTCGAGATTATTAGTATTAGAATACATGTGGAAGAAAACATACTAAATACAGAAAGAATGAAATGGAGAAAAATTACCCCAAATCCCTCCATCCAGGGCTGACTACCACAAATGTTTTATTATAATTTCTTTCAATCTTTTACCTTTCATAGTAAGATGGATAGTTATAGAGAACTGTGTCAGGCACTTAAATAGATTATCTCATTTCACACTCACAAACACCCTATTAGGCATTCATGTCATTCATTACATTGAACACTGAGGAAACAGAGGATCAAATAGGTTGAGTAACTTGCCCAAGGTCACACAGTAAAGTGCAGAGATGGTCTTCAATTCACTATCTGCCTGACTCTAGAGACTATGGACTTAACCACAACATTGTAGTATTGCTTCCCTTTCCATGCCCTCTTTCTCTTTCTTTAGCTCTGCCACTTTAATGTTCTTTGAAGACATCTTCCTCTGCTTGTGCCATTTCCTTTGCTAAGATTTCCCTTTTCCCCTTTTCTGCTTAGCCAAAGCCTAGTGACCATTCAAATGCCACCTAGTCTTCAAATCTTCTCTAATCCACCCTCAGCTCTCCTCGTAGAACTCCCGATGCTCTTTCCTGTACTCCATCTACTTCTCCTCCTGTCTCAACCTCCTTGCCTTCCCCTGCCTCCCACACTGTAATACAGACAGCAGGGCTTTACTGTGTTTGTCGGTGCTGAGTGACTCGTGGCCCCACTCCAGTTCCCACGCTTTGGACCTGGGGCTGAGCAGTTACTCCAGGATGCAGCTACACTGGGCTGGAGGCTTGGCCCTCTGATACAAAGTGAAACGGAAGCTCCTGTGCACACAAGTCAAACAAATCATTCCTTCTGTGATGTAGGCAGAGCCAATCTGCCACCCCTCCTCCCAGGGTTGCATGTTGCATTTTTCACTTCTTCTTTTTTTTTAAATTTAATTTTTATTTTTGGCTGTGTTGGGTCTTTGTTGCTGCACGCGGGTTTTCTCTAGTTGCGGTGAGCGGGGGCTACTCTTCGTTGCGGTGCATGGGCTTCTCATTGCAGTGGCTTCTCTGTTGTGGCGCACGGGCTTCAGTAGTTGTGGCACGCGGGCTCAGTAGTTGTGGCTCACGGGCTCTAGAGTGCAGGCTCAGCAGTTGTGGCACACGGGCTTAGCTGCTCCACGGCATGTGGGATCCTCCTGGACCAGGGCTTGAACCCCTGTCCCCTGCACTGGCAGGTGGATTCTTAACCATTGTGCCACCAGGGAAGCCCAATTTTTCACTTCTTTTCCCCTCAAGGCTACCCTTGACATACTTTGAAAAGGATTTCCTCTTGATAAAGTCATTCACAATGTGAGATAATGCCAGCTTTGCGATCTGCCCCCGGTTCTACAAAGGCCGCCCTGGTAGCTAAACAAGTTTTCTTTGCTTTATTACAAAGTTTTTGTGGCCCCATAAGGAGGCCATTGCAACTGAAAAGCAATGCTCTGGATCGGAGATTATGAAACCTAGTTCCATGGAACTGTGCTTCTGAGCTCACAAGTCATCCCTAGGGGTCCTTGAAAGAAGGTGTGGACATGTTTATCTAATCCACTTGGTTAAGGGTGAGAGCAAGAGATTATCTGTACACATGCCAACTGGAACGTGGCCTCAAGCGACTGGGACTGGAAACCATGAACCTTCTGGATGCATGCCATTTATAGAAAGACAATTTGCCAATGTATTTCTGATACACCACATCCTTACTACAGGGATGTGGGAAAATGTGAATCTGCAGCCTGAACTTTGTCCTAAATTCAAGACCCATATGTCCAACTGCCTAGAGACATCTTTACCTAGGTGTATGACAAACGTATCAAATTTCACACGTCGAAATGAGCCCCTGATACTCCCTCTAACCTAGGGAACCCCGATCTTCCAGTTGTTCAGATCATTCTTACCTCTTTTCTTTTTTCTCACAGTCCACATCTGGTCCAGAGTAAATCCTGCTGGCCCTAAGGCCAGAGGTTGACCACTGTTCACCATCCCATTGCCACCATTCTGTCCCAGATCACCACCTTTTCTCTTCTGCATTATCATAATGGCCTGCTGACAGGTTTCCCTACTCTCCCCTAGCCCATAATTCAGTCTATTCTCTACACAGCAGTCAGGGTGACATTGTTGGAACTTAACAGAATCGACTCAAAACCCTCCAGGGACTTTTTATTTCGCTCACAGTGAAAGTCTCTCTGTTCCTTGAACATGCCAAGCCCACTCCCACCTCAGGGCTCTGCACTTGCTCCTTCCTCCACCTGGAAGGCTTTTTCACCAGCTCTCCACAGGGTTACCTTCTCCATCTCCTTCGAGTCTTTACTTAAAATTCATTTTCTCATCTTTTTCTCATCACCTTCCCCAGCCACACTTTATAAAATTGCAAAACAAATATCCTGATATCTCCAATCTCCCTTCCCTGTTTTTTTTTTTTTTTTTTTTTTTTTTTTTATGGTACGCAGCCCTCTCACTGTTGTGGCCTCTCCCGCTGCGGAGCACGGGCTCCGGACGTGCAGGCTCAGCGGCCATGGCTCACGGGCCCAGCCGCTCCGCGGCATGTGGGATCTTCCCGGACCGGGGCACGAACCCGTGTCCCCTGCATCGGCAGGCGGACTCTCAACCACTGCGCCACCAGGGAAGCCCCTCCCTTCCCTGTTTTACTGCTCTTCTTAGGACTATCATTAGCTAAGAAACTATGCATTTTACAGTATTTATCGTGATAGCTGGTTGACTACTTCACTAGAATGTTAGTTCCATGCAGGCAGAAAATATTATCTGTTTTATTCAGTGCTGTGTCAGTAGTGCCAGAACAGTGCCTGCACATAGTAGTCACTCAACAAATGCTTGCTAAGTGAATGGATGTCTAATGAATGAAAGATTCCACATCTGGATGAAGAATGGATTCACCCTAGTTTAATGATTTTCAAACTACGAACAGAGCCCCCAGTGACCCCTTACAAGGAGAAGGGAAGGGACCCTAGGGGGTAAAACTCTAGACCCACTAGTCCCTTGCTTTTAACCAGAGCAGACCCAAGTCTTACATATTGGTCTTCCACGACAACCTTGTTTTTGAAAAAAAACACTACTTGGATGGGTTTTTAAGAACTGTTTGAAAATGACTACCCCAAATCTAAAGAAATCTGATAACCTCTTCAGGCTAAGAATGATGAGCTGCTTCAGGGGATGGATATATCAGGTACTTCTCTAGTTCCATCATCCTCTAACTGGGCTCTGACGATGTAGCCCAGGTGTCCCAAAGAATGCCACAGGAGCTAAGCATAGCACATTTTCCTGAGAAGAAACTTTACCCCAAATTTGGGAGCAAATACTAGTATGCTACTGAAACAATGGATGGAGCAGAATAAAAACTTCTCATGAATTTAAAAAGTAAAACACAAGCTTAAACAGAAATTGTGTATCTGCATGAAGCCACTTCAAACTGCTCATTGACTTGCCGGAGGATCCACGTATAGTTTCTCCACCATTAAGAAAAGAAGAATTGTTTGAGAAGCACTATATCCAGGTGATCTGGATGGGAGGAAGAAGCAGCCGAGAAATAAAGAGATGTCATCAAGATGGCCTAAAAGTACAAGACAAGCTTACCTAGGTAGGCTCCTTACAGTAATGCTTTAATTTAACATTGGCCTGGAACTTTGTGCTGATCAGGTAGGATGTTCTAAGCCCTCTCTGTACACTGTACAGATGCCATTAGAAAATATGTCATAGTCAGAGCCTTTATTTTTCTTGCTGCACTAGGAAACAGCATCAGATTTCCTATAGGTCAGGGCCTATGGATAGGATAGCTTCCCCTGGGAGGCCTGGGCCAATGGATAGAACAGCAAAACCTAGAATTGTGGTGAAGTATTTATTTCATTCTGTACGTATGTATTAAGCACCTACTCCATACTCAGTACTGAGATTAAAAAGTAAAAAGTACATTGTTTTTTAAACATGAGATTTTTTTTAACAATTACCATGATTATAGTTATCTAACCAACTAAAACTGTGTTAATATTAATTAGGGACGGTGATAGCTGCAAAACCTATGTACATCTTAGGTGTTCCCACTTATTAGTAAGTCTGAGAGCCCCCACTGGATATGATAAGCCTGTAGCTAGGAAGCATAATTTTCACTAGCAACATTTTCCACAGTAGCTATATTCATGCTGGATTTATAATATTTATTGGTGCTTAGGAAGGAAAGTATCAGAGTCATGAATGAGGAGATGGTTGATCTCTACAATTGATCTATATGGCTACTCCATATTAGGAAATAATAAAGGAGAGCTCTAGATTGAAAAAAAAAAAACAACAGGAGCTCCGAGTTCTTCTACTAGCTCTGCCATTAAATCACTGTGCCACTTCACCTCTCTCGGCCTCGGTTTCCTCATCTATAAAATGAGGGCTTTGGTGGATGAGATCCCCTCCGATGTTCCTTTTAGCTCTGACATTCTATGAGTCTATAAAACCCACATTCACAGCCAAACCACTCAGTGCAGGTATATATTCTGAAATAGTCAACAAACACCAGCAACATGTAAGGACTAGAAGTGAGTGAATGAGTAGTCAGGGAGAGCCCCATTAAACAAATGGACCTTGCTCATCGATCTCATTTTCAACAGACAAGAGCAAGAATTCAAAGTCCAAGAAACAGCTCTGTCTCACCCTTTCTCACACCCCATTCCAATGCAAGATTACTCTTCAGCACTTCAGAAGTCAAATAAGGGACTGTCAACAAATCCAAATCTAACCTAATGAGCCCCACAAGGCTGGTTGGTGGATGAGGGGAAAGCACTGAACAGAATGTGAACAATTATACTTAAAGATTTAGATATGATTGGATTTAAGGCTACCTTGGCTAGTATTGGTCTAAACAAAAAGTGAGGAAGACCATGGGGCCTAGGCAGGAGGGCAAGAAAACATGCATGGCAAAAGAAGTGGATGGTTACCCAGTCTTTGGTTGCTGTCTGGCCACACATACACTTGACCTCCTTTCAGTTTGAATTTTTTAAAGACTGTACTACCAAATAATACAGGGCCAGAGCTGGAGGGCTCCTAGAGAGGGTCTAGGCCAGGGCTCCAACTGGTAGCAGGTGGGCCTAATTCAGCACGTCTTGTTGAGACCAACACAGATCTAAAATAATTTAGATTTTTGAGGACCTTTGAGATGAGCACAGACTCTCCTGTTCCTCTAGATCGCCACCACTCCTGGACTTACACCAAGCAGCTTGGCCCCAAAACACTCCTGAGTTTGACCTAAGACTCAGAGACCAGACCTTTCCATGACACCATGGCTGCCGTTCAGTCTCCCTCCCTTTATAGGCACCCTCCCAAGTCTCAGCCTCAACTTGGCTTCCAGCAGCTTTCCAAAACTAAACAATCAGTCCCAACCTTTTCTGAGAAGAGACTTAATGAGAAGGCACTTAATTTGGACCTGACAGTGGTCCCCCTGCACTTCCACTCCAGCCAATATAGGAAGCACTTTGAAGTGAGCCTGCACACTAAGCACTGGAAACAGGGGACTGCTGCAGGCCAGGGTGGGATAAGGTAGGTTCTTCAGTGCTCTAGGAAGAGCCACAGTACCAGAGCCTCTGTATATTTGCAATTCACTAGAAGGCAGGTCCATGCAAGGGGTTTTACTAACTGAGGTATTAAAAAACAAAACCACAAAAGACCCTGTGACAGGAAGCTACCACCTGGAAAGAAGGCAAGATAGTAGGTCCCTAGGAGGCACTTCATTTGCATTTTTTCAGGATGCCTGCCATGTTTCCCCAATTGTCCTGGAAATGCCCATATTCAAGCACTATGTCACACTGTCAGATCATTTGTACTAATTCGTTCTTTTTTAATTTATTTATTTGTTTATTAATTATTTATTTTTGGCTGCCTTGGGTCTTCGTTGCTGCGCGTAGGCTTTCTCTAGTTGCGGCGAGTGGGGGCTACTCTTTGTTGTGGTGCGCAGGCTTCTCATTGTGGTGGCTTCTCTTGTTGTGGAGCATGGGCTCTAGGCACGCGGGCTTCAGTAGTTGCGGCACACGGGCTCAGTAGTTGTGGCTCACAGGCCCTAGAGTGCAGGCTCAGTAGTTGTGGCGCACAGGCTTAGTTGCTCCGCAGCATGTGGGATCTTCCCAGAGCAGGGCTCGAACCCGTGTCCCCTGCATTGGCAGATGGATTCTTAACCACTGTGCAACCAGGGAAGCCCCTAAATTTATTTATTTTTTATTTATTTATTTTTGGCTGCATTGGGTCTTCGTTGCTGCACGTGGGCTTTCTCTAGTTGTGGCGAGTGGGGGCTACTCTTTGTTGTGGTGTGCAGGCTTCTCATTGCGGCGTCTTCTCTTGTTGTGGAGCACAGGCTCTAGGCGCACGGGCTTTAGTAGTTGTGGCACGTGGGCTCAGTAGTTGCGGCTCGCGGGCTCTGGAGCGCAGGCTCAGTAGTGTGGCTCACAGGTTTAGATGCTCTGCGGCATGTGGGATCTTCCTGGACCAGGGATTGAACCCATATCCCCTGCATTGGCAGGCGGATTCCCAATCACTACACTACCAGGGAAGTCCCCATTTGTACTAATTTGTTGTTCAAAAACTGTAATTACCATCCTTAGACATATATCTACACAGAAGAAAGAGACAGCCCAGGCAATATTTATTTGGCAAGGAAACAGACAAAAGTACCTTTTTTTTCTTTCTTCCTCTCTAGTTTCCTTTTCTTCAAATTCATTCTTTATGTCTAACAAAGGGCTGGCTTATGTTGTCACCCTCATTTCAAACTAAGACATTAGAATCTATGCTTGGCAGTGATGGAGGCTGGAGTAGAGAAGATAAAGTTGATAACTTATTATTTAAATCAAAAGATGAAAACTGGAGGCCTACAGACATGTTCTGTGTGGCCCACACAGTGACTTGCGTAATTTTTAAAAAGCTACTAACATTTGAAAAGTGGGAGGTTTTACCTAAAAATCCATACTTCTATTGTTCCTATTGTAGAAAAGATCAATGAAACTAAGAGCTGGTTCTTTGAAAAGATAAACAAAATTGATAGACCTTTAGCTAGACTCGTAAAAAAAAAAGACAGGGCCCAAATAAAAAATCAGAAATGAAAAAGGATAAGTTACAACCAACACCACAGAAATACAAAGGAACTCTCCTGGTTCCCCTTCCAATAAAAGAATGGGAAGATGAGTTAAGTACTCACTCTGAATCATGATTGTGATTGTCGATACCAGTCCGAGTTAGTGTTACAGAGAATAGCCCTTAACATTTCCCAATCCAGAGCCTAAAGGGCTACACCACCATGTCTGCCATTATTACTATCATCTTCATTATCTTCATCAGGTGATAAATCCTTTCATTATAGCAATGGATCATAAGAGACTACTATGAACAACCATATGCCAATAAAATGGACAACCTAGAAGAAATGGACAAACTCCTAGAAATGTATGATCTCCCAAGACTGAACCAGGAAGAAATAGAAAATATGAACAGACCAATTACCAGTAATGAAATTGAATCAGTAATTTAAAAAAACTCCCAACAAACAAAAGTTTAGGATCAGATGGCTTCACAGGTGAATTCTACCAAATATTTAGAGAATAGTTATCACCTATGCTTCTCAAACAATTTCAAAAAATTTCAGAGGAAGGAACACTTCCAAACTCATTCAATAAGGCTACCATCACCCTGATATCAAAATGAGACAAAGAGGGCTTTCCTGGTGGCGCAGTGGTTGAGAGTCCGCCTGCCGATGCAGGGGACATGGGTTCGTGCCCCGGTCCGGGAAGATCCCACATGCCGTGGAGTGGCTGGGCCCGTGAGCCATGGCCACTGAGCCTGCGCATCCAGAGCCTGTGCTCCGCAATGGGAGAGGCCACAAAAGTGAGAGGCCCGCATACTGCAAAAAAAAAAAAAAAAATGAGACAAAGATATCACAAAAAAAGAAATTACAGGCCACTATCACTGATGAACATAGATGCAAAAATCCTCAACAAAATATTCGCAAACCAAATCCAACAAAACACTGAAAGGATCATACACCATGATCAAGTGGGATTTATCCCAGGGATGCAAGTATTTTTCAATATCCACAAATCAATCAATGTGATACACCACATCAACAAATTGAAGAGTACAAATCATATGCTCATTTCAATAGATGCAGAAAAAGCTGTGGACAAAATCCAACATCCATTTATAATAAAAATTCTCCAGAAAGTGGGCACAGAGGGGACATACCTCAATATAATAAATGCCATATAATAAATATGTAAGCCTACAGCTAACATCATACTCAACTGTGAAAAGCTGAAAGTATTTCTTCTAAGATTAGGAATAAGACAAGGATGCTCACTCTTACCACTTTTATTCAACATACCATTGAACGTCCTAGCCATAGCAATCAGACAAGAAAAAGAAATAAAAAGAATCCAAATTGGAAAGGAAGGAGTACAATTATCAGTGTTTGCAGATGACATGATACTCTACATAGAAAATCCAAAAAACTGCTAGAGCACATCCATGAATTCAGTAAAACTGCAGGATACAAAATTAATACACAAAAATCTTTGACATAAATCATAGCAATATTTTTTGGATCTGTCTCCTAAAGCAAAGGAAATAAAAGCAAAAATAAACAAATGGAGCCTAATTAAACTTAGAAGCTTTTGCACAACAAAGGAAACCATTGACAAAATGAAAAGATAACCTACTGAATGGGAGAAAATATTTGCAAATGATATGACTGATTAGGGGTTAATATCCAAAATATATAAACAGCTCATACAACTCAACATCAAAAAAGCAAAAAACCCAATTAAAAAATGGGCAGAAGACCTGAATAGACATTTTCCCAAAGAAGACATACAGATGACTAACAGGCACGTGAAAAGATGCTCAACATCAGTAATCACTCGAGAAATGCAAATTAAAACCACAATGAGGCATCACTTCACACCTGTCAGAATGACTATCACCAAAAAGAACACAAATAACAAATGTTGGTGAGGATAGGAAGAAAAGGGAACTCTTGTACACTCTTGGTAGGAATGTAAATTGGTGAAGCCACTGTGTAAAACAGTATGGAGGTTTCTCAAAAAACTGAAAATAGAACTACCATATAGCCCAGCAATTCTACTCCTGGGTATAAATCCCCCAAGAAAGAAAACACTAATTCGAAAAGATACATACACCTCAGTGTTCATAGCAGCATTATTTACGACAGCCAAGATATAGAGGCCACCTAAATGTCCATCAACAGATGAATGGATAAAGAAGATGTAATACATATATCATAAATATATATATATATATAATATATAAAATGTTGGCTATATTCCCTGTGCTGCACAATATATCCTTGTAACTTATTTTATACATAGTAGTTTGTACCTCTTAATCCCCAACCCCTATCTTGTCCCTCCCTCCTTCCCTCTCCCCACTGGTAACCACTAGTTTGTTTTCTACATCTGCGAGTCTGTTTCTTTTTTTGCTATATTCACTAGCTTGTTTTATTTTTTATATTCCACACATAAGTGATATTATACAGTATTTGTCTTTCTCTGTCTGCCTTATTTCACTAAACATAATACCCTCCAAGTCCATCCATGTTATTGCAAATGGCAAATTTTCATTCTTTTTTATAGCTGAGTAGTATTCCAGTGTGTGTGAGTGTGTGTGAGTGTGTGTGTGTGTGTATACACACCACATCTTCTTTATCTATTTGCCACCAAAAAACTACTAGAGCACATCAATGAATCCCAGATCTTCTTATAATGAACATTGTAATTACACTGGGCTCACCCAGATAATCCTGGATGATTGCCGCATATCAAGATCCTTAACTTAGGGAATCCCCTGGTGGTCCAGTGGTTAGGACCCCATGCTTTCATTGCTGAGGGCGTGGGTTCAATCCCTGGTTGGGGGACTAAGATCCCGCAAAAAAAAAAAAAAAAGAAAGAAAAAGAAAAATAATTTTTAAAAAAAGAAGAGATCCTTAACGTAGTCACACCTGCAAAGTCTCCTTTGCCATATAAGGTAACATTCCCAGCTTGTAGCATGGACATATTGGGGAGGGGAGCATTATTCAGCCTAAAACAATAGATAAGGAGATTGGGGCCCAGAAAGGGGTAGTGACCTGTCCCAGGTCACATACCTATTTAGCAACAGGGCAGAGCCTAGCCCCTATACCTCTTGACTTTCCAACCACTACTCACTACACAATCTTTTCAGGATTAAGCTCTGTGTCTTCCAAGGTAACAATTAACTAATCTGATAAACCATCTTAAAATGGTTAGAGCATGGTAATCAGGAACTCCATTCTTATCCAAAACGATATCTGGATATTTTGGCATGGCCTTCCAGAGTTACTTTAATAGTGGAAACTTAAGAGCAGATCAAGCAGAGAGGGTCAATAGGAGCGACATAGAGAAGAGGTGGACCCGAATGGAGTTCTCAAGATGATCCAGAGTGGCCAAGGCTGAGCTGATCAACAGGATTGTATACTCTTGTTGAGAATTCTGAAGATTGCTTTATACAAGTAGGATATAGAGTGCAGTACAATCAATATGTGATCAAATTAATAGTTAGCATCCAATTAGCAACCATTACAGATCTAAGGAAATAGATATGTTTCAGCAGGAAACATACATAAAATAAAACATAGCGGTATTGACATATTCATGGACAGTGAATCAAATTAAATTCTTATCGAGACAGATGCAATTTTCCCTTAATGACATTTAATAAGAGATTTTTAAAAAGATCTTTTGAAATACAGTAGCATGGTGAGTACCGTATTCATAAATAATTTCCATCATACTTAAGCAGAAACCATAAATCTCATATTCATGACAAATTGAATTCTATGCTTCCTAACCTGGCTGTGAATGAGTATGGTTGTGACTTTACCAAGAACATAGTAGGAATACAGAAAACTCTCATTTTCCATTTATTCTGATTACCACATAGAAAGCATAAATTCTATTTACAGTAAAGAGCCATAACAAAGAAGCTCTCTACCTTTTGGTTACAGTTAAATTCACACTAAGTATAAAATTATTGATTGCTGCCCAGATATATGCTACAAAGCTCGAAAGATCAATGAATTTAAATGGCGCCAACTGTAGTGAACATCAAATCAGCCAAAAAATTTAGTACACTGCCTCCCTAAAGGGGAATTATCATCAGACTCAACACTTTATCTCTGTGGGCAGACGTGTCCGTACAGAAACGATGCATTCCTCTCTACAGACAAGCTGTAGAAATCCAGTTTATATATTCTATTACTAACAAAGAATTCACAATGAAAACAAAAAATAATCTTTTGAAGAAAGTGACGGGGCCTCCAAACAAAACAAAACCAGATTTGGTACCTTCGTACATATATGTGATTCCCAAACTCAGATTCTTATTGCTTCTCCTCCAAGTTAACCAGCTACCACTTAACCCAGTAATTGGAGACACTTAATCCCTCCTTTGAGGGTTCCAGGCCCCATCCTTTTTTCAAACCCAAGATATACTCTCTTGAATCACTGCAAACCCTATCATGGCTCCAGGAGCTGACAGCACTTCTTTAAAAAGCCCCCTTTCCCCTGCTGTGTGGGAAAAGTCTACATTCTCTCTAAGCCTCAATTTCCTACCCTGAAAAATGGGGATCAGAAAACAATAATATCTCATTGGTTTATTGTGAGAATGAAAGATGGAACTTTTACAGAGAACTTGGTTCAGTGCCTGCCACGCAGAGAGTGATTATAAAAAGGTGACATTAGATAAACAACAAAGACCTACTGTATAGCACAGGGAACTATATTCAATATCTTGTAATAACCTATAATGGAAAAGTATCTGAAAAAGAATGTGTGTGTGTGTGTGTGTGTGTGTGTGTGTGTATATATATAACTGAATCACTTTGCTGTACACCTGAAACTAACACAACATTGTAAATCAACTATACTTCAGTAAAAAGAAAATTTTTAAGGTAACAATAATAACAAAACAGTAATAATCATGAGTTTTCTCCATTACTTTCTCCTATTGGGCAGATGAAATCCTCGCACTTGCTGTGTTTCCATCAACTTAGATACAATCATCCCTCTCTCTAATTCCAGGTTTCTCTGTAGAGTCTTTTACTTGGCCAGCACTATCCCTCATATCTGGCCAGAACATAACTTCTGGCTGACTGCCCATCAATCTTTACAGGATCAAATGAATGCATGCAAAGCCCACATCTACACTGACATAAAAATCATGGAATTTTAGAGCTGGAAGGGACCTTTGGGTTTCCCAACTCAGATTGTCCTGTGGTCCAGGATAGTGTTGAAATTCTTTGCCCAGAGAGCAGGTGGGGGAAGGGCAAAGCAGAAGTCAGGAGTCAGTTTAAAGTTCTGCTTTACTTGGATGTTTGGAAAGAACAATCAAGCCCAATTTTTTCCTATTACAGAGGAGGAATCTAAGAGCCAGAGAGGTTATGTGATTTGCTCCAAATCATACAAAAAGTTAGTGGCAGAGCTTGAATTAGCATCCAAATCTTCTGGCTCCCAATCCTGTGCTCCAGTGCTCTTCCCCATACACCTTGCTGCCCCGGGGGTCCTATCCTTATACTTGAATAGACTCTGTTGAGCTCAAGACCGTTAAAAAAGCTTACTATGGCTGGCCTTACAATTTGAGTTGGCTCTTTTAAGCAGCCATGCCCTCCTTAAAAGGATAAATTTTCAACTGTTTGACTCATTTACACCAGGACCGTATCCTATTCAGCTCTGAACTATGCTGGCCACTGGTTCTGCTATTTCTCCCATTCTGTACCCTCCGAGTCTTTTACACCTACACAATATTATTTTGTTCTTGATAATAACCCATGTTTTCTCTCAAATGTACCTAGCACAGTGTCTGGCCCTCAGTAAGTATTCATTGAATTACTGCAGACTAAGGGACCAAATGAATAGCTACAAGTTTGTGTCTCCATAGTGGAAATGAAGCCTCATGCCTCCCTGGGTAACAATCAGTCTAGACTGACCCAGTCATCAGGATCTTCCTACCACTTAGGCAACTGTGAGGACTGGGGAGATGAGACTCAGCGAGCTTAGAGCAGGCAAGGATGATTCCACAAGCTGAAGACCAGTGGCGGGTGATAGAGCTCCCAAGACACTTGTTTTGATCTTAAGGGATTGACACATTTTGACTTGGTGATCTCCGGACTAAAGTCTTTTTACATTCTACCTTTTCTTCATTGGGCATTGTTAGCAGAGCACCTGGCAAATAGCAGGCATGCACTCCACAAAGTTGTGAACTCAACTTCCCCTTGCTTCTTCAAACTCCTCCCTCAAACCCCATTCCCTGCCAACATGTGACTGAGGTCATATGGATTAGAGTTACCCCTAAATTTTACAAATAATTTTTTTAAAGTAGTTATGTATTCAGTATTTTATTTATTTATTTTGGGCTGTGTTGGGTCTTCGTTTCTGTGCGAGGGCTTTCTCTAGCTGCGGCAAGCGGGGGCCACTCCTCATCGCCGTGTACGGGCCTCTCACTGTTGCGGCCTCTCTCGTTGCGGAGCACAGGCTCCAGACGCGCAGGCTCAGCAGTTGTGGCGCACGGGCCCAGTTGCTCCGTGGCACTGTGGGATCCTCCCAGACCAGGGCCCGAACCCGTGTCCCCTGCATTGGCAGGCAGACTCTCAACCACCGCGCCACCAGGGAAGCCCACCCCTAAATTTGAAAACAAATAATAAAAATGTTCCTCAGCATTACTACCTTTTTTGTTACGCTAGATTTTTTTTTTCAGGGCTGAGCTTTAATTTTTGTTTTGTTGACTTGGGAATTTTATTTTCTCCATTGCCTGATACCTAAGGCCTTGTCTGTCCTAAGCAGTGTACATGCAGGGAGTCATCTGAGTTTCAGCAATCCTTCCCTCCAACCTCTGCCTTGACTTGCACTATGTGGTTTATAAGCAGGATGCTAGTAAAGCGCAGGGCTTTGGCAGCAGCTAAGATGTGGTTTCAACTCCTAGGTCTATCCCTTACTTCCCAGCTCTGTGCCTTTAAGCAAGTTACTTCACCTCTTTGTGCCTAAGATTACTAATCTGTAAAATAAGAATAAAAATACCTACCAGTGGTACAATAAAAAATATATTTGAACTTTGTCCCTGATTCCTGTCACAAAGCTCCTAAAACCCTTGGAATTTTGTGAGGGACAGGAGTGTCTTTGTTGTTCCTAATGAGCCCTTTTCAACACCTGAGTTTATGCAAATGACTGACTCCAGGTGGGGGCCCCTGAATAGCTTCAGGATGGAGGCTGGTCACCAGAAAAACCAAAGTGATTGGAGGGTTGGAACTTCCAGCCCTACTACCTGGCCTCCAGAGATGGGAGGAGGGACTGAAGATTGAGTTCTATAAAAACTCTTGGAATAACCAACAAGGACCTACTGTGTAGCACAGGGAACCATACTCAATGCCATGTAATAACCTGTAATGGAAGAGAATGTAAAAAAGAAAAATATATATATATACACACACACATATATATATATGAAACTGAATGACCTTGCTGTACACCTGAAACTAATACAACATTGTAAATCAACTATATTTCAGTAAAATTTTTAAAAGATAAAGTGTTGATAGAAAAAAAAAAAAACTCTTGGGAAAGGAAACTCAGAGAGCTTCCACACTGGTGAACACATTGATGTGCTTGGAAAGTGGCACACCCAGAGAGGACATAGATGCTCTGTGCTCCCCCATCCAGCCCTTGCCCTATGCATCTCTTCCATTTGGCTCTTCCTGAGTTCCATCCACTATGATAAACCATAATCATAAGTAAGGTGCTTATGTAAAGTAAGGGGCTTAAGGTAAGTAAAGAGTTCTGTGAGTCATTTTAGTGAACTATCAAACCTGAAGGGGGAAGTTGTGGGAACACCTGAATTGGGTAGTCAACCAGGCAAAAGGGCCGATCACCTATGGACCCCATGTGCAGCTGGCTTCTGAAGTGAAGGCAGTCTTGTGGAACTGAGCCCTTAACCAGTGAAGTCTGGGCTGATTCTGGGTAGTGACTGTCAAAATTGAATCCAATAGTTGGACACCCAGTTGCTGTCAGAGGATTAGAAGAATGGTTGGTGTTGGAAAAGATACCACATATTTGATGTCAAAAGAAAAAACCACATAGAGTCGTTGTGAGGATTAAATAAAATGGTCTGTGACATACAGTGAGTGATTAATAAAAAGCAGCTCTTACTATTACTTGCATGTCTGTGCTTCTTCAATAGGTCCTAAATACCACTCGATGTCTTCTGCTGGACCTGGAATCCCACCTGGAACACCAGCCAGCTTGGCTAGGTCCCTCAGTCCCCATCTAACTCTAGCAACTCCTTTTCCTCTTGGACTAGACCTGTCCCTCTCTCCCTAGTTAGTAGCTGAAGTCCTGCTGAAACTGGACAGACATCTCTACCCACTCATCTATAGCCATGTGCCTACCTCTTAGTTCTATCTGTGCTACTAAGCCCAAACCAGCAGATGAGACCCTCTGGACATAAATAACTGCCCAATTCAAGATGAAATTTGCCCCATCTTCTTGGACGCTGGGACTTAGATAGCTGGCCGCCCTCCTTGGATGAGAGTCTTAACCCTGCTTCAGCTCAGCCTTGGCCTCCTCCCCATTCCTGCTGAGTCTCAGCATGCCTCACAGCTGAGTACATATGGGTTTGACTTAAAAGGCAGAACAAGACAGTAAGGTAAGGATGGTCTCATGACTTTCAGAGCTACTTACACTCCAAAGGGTCTTAAAATCGACTTCAAAAAGAATCTAAGATCATGTACTAATCTTCCTGGGATGTTCAAGAAGATCAGCTTTTGTCTAAAAAATCACAGATCTTTTCCATATGATTCACATATTACCAGAATTTTCTGACTCCTTTTGAAAGTCTAGATATTCCAGCTAAAAATTTAAAATACCACACTTTCTGCTAACACCCCCAGGGAAGAAGTGCATAGAAAGGACCATTGAGACCATTATGACTCCCCTGCAACAAGAATCTGCTTGTCTGAGACCCCACCACAGGAGGCAGGATGAATGGTACTTCTCTGTTGATTTTTTTAAAGAATCCTAATCCAATTACCTTCAGCTTCCAAAGTCAAAATAAGACTTTCCTGGACAAAGACAGAAGTGAATTCATTTGGACAAGTGAAGTCTGTTCAATTCGAAACCAAACCTCAAACCGTCATGCATATGTATCTTTCTTTATATAACAGACTTGTTTCTAAATGTGCTGCACGTGAAAAGTCTTTTTAAAAATAAATTGACCCATATTTAAAGCACACCAGAGGACCTTGCTATTTAAAGGAATTTCTGTGAGTCATTTTGTAGAGCAAATAACCACCCATTAATTCATTTGTGAAATCTGATGTCCACACATTGCTTTCACTTTAAGAGAAAAAATGGTAACATATTTTCTACTGATTCCCAGAAGCACAAGATCATGACCAATAGATTATGCCAGAATTTTGCCATATCCACATTGTAACTATAATCAGCTGAAAGATCTGTCTCAGTTCCTGGTCACTGACTCACAGTGCCAGAGAGTCTGAAAGGGCCTTGGAGATCAGAATCCCACTCTGCGATGTATCAAAATAAGCTTCCATCCCATGGTCAAGATCATGAAAAATGACCGAGCTGGCCACAAAGATATTTTTATGTCTAATTATGAGCACAGAGATTACAGATCACATACCAGATAAAGGTATATATTCTAATCCAGGAGATAAAATGCCAGGCACCTGCGCCAAAGGTGGCATCCAAGATGGCTTCGGGACACTCAGGTGCCAGTGTAATCAACAACGTGTGAGCAGGCAAACACACCAGAGTCCCCAGGAAACTGCAGCCAAGGTATCTAGAGGAGGTGTCCTAGAGCCAGTAGGGAGAGAGCTGCAAGGTAATTTAGGGTTGCTGAGCTGGAGGGCATTTAGAAGGGGTAAGATGGGGGGAGAGTTTTTGCCCCGCTTTCCCAGGCAGCCAGTACCCTGCCACATTCACAGCCCTAAGCTTTTCTGTTTCTCACAACTTCTTTGTACTTTTTGACACTTCAGAAGCCACAGGTATCCAAAAGTCCCTTATTTCCCTACAACTCTCTCCCAGCCTGCTCCCAGCCTACCCAATAATCAAACACTGCAATTTCCTCATCTTCATTAACATATACTACAAAACTCGAATTATGGGAATGATTTTGCCCACTCTAAACAGGATTTATGTATACGCTCCCTCCTTCCATCATGGATTTAGGATAACTTTCACTTTAAAAACACGATACAACAAAAGGAAAATATAAACACAAACTAACATTTGTGATGAAACACAATTTTATAATGGCAATTTTAAGGGGTGAGGAAGAGACCAAAGCAATATGGCTCCTTATATAGCTTATCTACAGTTACAGTTATAACTATATATATCCTTATATAGTTATTCAGTTATGTAGCTTATCTGGTGATCTGGGTACAGGGATGTAGCTGAGAGGATCCTGGGGAATAAATGGTTAACTTATAGCTGGGACTCTCCCTCTCAAATATCAACTGTCTCCTGTGGCTTTTGCCTGGAGAACAGGGGCACTCTGGATTGGGCCTGTAATTGGGGAGGGGAGATTTCCCCTTAGGCGGTATATAATGAAGTGCCAGACTGAGTGGCAGTCAGTGCTAGCAGGTGATCAGAGGCAGAACCATCAGAGGGAGCTGGGTTTCCTGGTGCAGCCACAGAAGAGGCTGGGATTCTGCAAGTCTCAGTTGCCCTCTGACAATGAAGGGAGAGCTTCTCTTACTTATTTTCCACCACTCTTAGTGATCACGCTTACCCTCCCAGAGCCTTTGCAAAAGGGAGGCCTGCTTCCCATCCAGTCACCCAGGAAATGAATGAACATCCGCTGTCATGAAAATTTCAGAAAATTAAATATAAATCTTTACACATGAAGATTGCAAACATTTGGCCCTTTTGGGTCCAGAGGAGCATTGCTCTATCATGTCTTCAGTGATTAGAATTACACGTTGTTCACTGGGAGGGAATCAACTGCTCCTAAAAGGAGCTACTGTTGTCTGTGGCCCAGGTAAACTACACCTGTAACTTGCTCAGGTGCACTGAGTCTTGGCAGAACTGATATTCAAGAGTCCTGAAGTGCATATGGAGTCATAGGCTGGTTTCCCTGCATAATCCATGTATCCGCCTAAAGGTACCATTTCTCACCCTACCTGTGACCCTACCTGAGACCACTAGCACATGTATCCAACACAGTTCTCTCCAAAAAGACATATCATAATACAATACTGCCAATAATAAAAAAAGTAACACTTCTGTAGCACTTCCTATATGCCAAGAACTGTCTAAGCTCTTTACATACATTAAATCATTTAATCCTTACATGAGGTAAATACTGCTATTATTGCCCATTTCATAGATGAGGAAGCTGAGGCACAGAAATAAACAAATTGCGCTGGGTTTCACAATTAGTACATGGCAAAGCTGAAATTCCAACCCAAGCTATCTGGCTCCAGAGTCTCTGCTTCTAATATCTATGCTATACTCTCCAATCTGTACAGCAAGAGGCAAAGGACTAACCTGTGTCACTCACATTGCCCCAGGTAGCGTGGAATATACAGCCCAGATAGCAGGGCTATTCTCAGGAGAAGACAGACCAGGACACCAACTACATGGTATGATTTGAAAAGAACTGGGCAGAATCTCCTGCCCCAAAGTATCTCCCAACTCTTGCAAAAATATCACAAGTTTCCACCATTAGAAAGTCACTTCACTACTTCTTAAAGGCTTTTCCATTTTTAAGAAACCCCTATGAAAAGGTAAATATCACTGGGCAAGGTATCCCTTAAATCATTATCAGGCATCTACAGTATGATTTTTTAAAAGTTCATTGAACTTACACTCATAAGTGTTGGGTTCTAGTTCTGACTGCCAATTTCTACCTGTGTGACCTTGGGTACGGCACATAAATTCTCTGGGTCTTGGTTTCTTTATCTGTTAAATGGCAATGCTAACATCTGATACAACTCCCTCATAGGATTGTTGCAGGAATTTAATGGATGCAAAAGAGTTTAATGAATGCAAAAGGACAACACAACTGTAAGGTATTAATGTGATCAGCTAAACTTCTGGAAGGATTAGATAAATTAGTTGACAACCAGAGAAATGTATGCAGCCAGTTTAAGATGGACAGACAGAAAAGGCATGGTGCAAAAAGAATTCTGGCCCAGGCAATTCAAAACTATCCACCTGGGCAGAAATGACTGCCACCTGACTGGGTCTCTTTCAGGCATGCTCATACCTTCCCATGAGTCTCCACTGCCTTGGCCTTGGCTCTTCTTGTCTTTGACTCCTGTAACTGGACACTCTTTGGCTCAGTATTTCAGGCCCCGGGGCCCCCGGGCTTGGCTGTAGCTCTGGCCCTAGTGCTATTTCTTGACTTTCTCTGCTCATGTGTTGCTCCTGACAGCAGATGTACTCCACTCCATCCGCACCTGTGACCTAGCATGCCTTCCCGCTGACTGACTTCTTCAACTCAAGGAGACCGCAGTTACACCAGGACCCTCGAAGCTTGCTTCTCTGCCTCAACCGATAAGAATCTATTAAGTGCCTACTATCTTAAAGGCACAGTGCCCTTTCTACCAGGCAAGTGGATCCTATAGCTACAGCAGGGAGCTGGAAGTGATAGGTAGGGCAAAGGGGCACCAAGATGGAGGACAGGAACATGGAAAAGTATGACAGCAAGTAAAAAAAGTAAAAGATAGTCTTTGGGGTTTCCCTGGTGGCGCAGTGGGTGAGAGTCCGCCTGCCGATGCAGGGGACACGGGTTCGTGCCCCGGTCCGGGAAGATCCCACATGCCACGGAGTGGCTGGGCCCGTGAGCCATGGCCGCTGAGCCTGCGCGTCCAGAGCCTGTGTTCCGCAACAGGAGAGGCCACAACAGTGAGAGGCCCACATATCGCAAAAAAAAAAAAAAAAAAAGATAGTCTTTGTCTGCTTTACTCTTTTTCAGAAAACACTATAACTGTTGTAGAGGTAACTATTAATTAAGCACCTACTCTGTGCTACACACTTGGAATATACAGATGAAAGGCATGTTTCCTGACCTCAAAAGGCTTGCAATACAATGGGGGAGGTGGGCAAGCAAAGAGACAAGAGTTTCCGCAGGGGCCCAAGCACCTCTAAGGAAATACTGTTTTGAAAGAAATCTCTCTTTGGTCACTGGTTTGTCCTATAAAGGCCTTAAGTAAAACATGATTATAATATATCAGTTTAAATTTATGTGCCAATGCTTTGTTGGAAATATAAATTGTGATGGGCTACTTTTTTTATGCTATGTACATTTTCCCCTCATTTTTAAAAACTTTTTTATTGGGATATAGCACGCATACAGTAAAGTGCACAAATCTTAAGTGAATGGCTCAGTAGACTTTTCCTTATATGTATACCAAAGTAACTACCACCCAGATCAAGTTATAAAATATAATAACACACCAGAAGCTTCCCTTGTGCCACAAGATCAATCACAACTCTATCACAATGAGGTAAACCACTATTTTGATTTTCATGTAGTAGGCTTTCTTTAAGCACTGGTGAGTTATATTTGTTTGGAGAGCTCTACCTTCTAAATCCTGGATCTCCCTTGGTATACTTCGACAGCCCAGTCACTAAATATTGGGTTGGCCCAAAAATTCTTTCGGGTTTTTCATATGCTGTTATGGGAAAACCCGAACGAACTTTTTGGTCAGCCCAATATTGTGTCACCCTTGATGTGCTTAGGTTACCCAGACCCTAATTCTCTGGTTATGCCTCCTCCCCATAACCATTAGGACAATATCCAGTATTCACCAAAAGGAGGAACATCCCAAGCAACAGAACATAAATAGGGCCTGTACCATTATTGGAACCCACTGACAAAGAGTTATTACTTTGCTAGATGGCCACGAAAGGATGCATCTTCATTGACAGTCCATGGGCTATTATTAGGACTACTCCACTTAATCTGTTACTCTGCTAACAGCATGCCTTACTTGGAGCAGAAATAAAATGTCACCCTTACTCCCCATCTTGGTTAGGGAATGTACCCTTGTTTTCCCTGCTGGAACTCAGGAAAATGGAAGGTATCATCAGAGCCTGCTTGTCCTCTATCCATAGGCTGGGAATCTGTGTCTTACTCTAAAGGTACACTCACCTAACAGGAAAGACTTCTCCTTGCTTCATCTCTAAAACTAGGAAGTGAGTACTTAATCAAACCCAATACACAACAGAGGCAATCATTGCTATAATGAAGGTCCATATATGGCACAATGGGAAACTAAAGGAAGGAGAATCGGAGTTATGGAAGACTTCCCAGAGGAAGCTAGGCTTAAGTTGACTTAAAAAAGGGAACAGCCACAGCAAAGGCTTGGATATATCAAAGGACATGGTATTATCAGGCCATTCATGTAGCTCAGTGCTGCTGATTAAAAGGATGGACAGGCAGAGAGATGAACCTAGAGAAGAAGGTAAAGATCATGAAGGGACTTATATGCTCTAAAAGAAGTTTAGATTTATACAATATGCAATGAAGAATCACTAACTCTTTTTGAGCTGGAGAGGGACCCAATCAGATTTATATTTTTAAAAAAAATTATTCTGCCAGCAGTATGGAAAACTTAATAGGATAGGGGTGAGATTGAGGACTACTGGAATGATCCATGTGGGACATGGTGAGGTACCTATAGGATATCCAGGCAGAGAGATTACAGAGGCAGTTGAAAATGTAGAACTAGAACTTAAAAGAGCGATCTTGGCTGAAGGTAGGGTTGGGAGGGGGGGTCATCTGTATATAAATGATAGTGGTTTAGACTGCCTAGGAAGAGAATACAGGACAGAGTACATGGTCAAGTACAAAGTTGCCTTGGGAAACAGCAACAATGAAAATTCCAGCCAAAGAAGAGGAGCCAGAGAATGAGATAAGAGGTAAAAGAAAAAAAACAAGGACAGAGAAGATTGTCACAGTAGTCAAAGGAGGGAAGATTTTCAAGGAGGGAGTGGTTGATATTTCATATGCTGTAAAGTGTTGCAAGACAAGAGAAGTATACATTGGTCTGGCAATATGAAGGTCACCGGTGACCTCAATGAGAACAGTATCAGTGCTAGATCACACCACACTGAGGAGTGAATAGGGAGCAAGGAAGCAGAGGCAGCCAGTTTAGAAGCTTAGCCAGAGTTAGGAAGAAAAGAAATAGAATAACTGGAGGGTGAATTTGCTACAGACTAAATGTTTGCGCCTCCTCGCAAATTCCTATGTTGAAATCCTCACCCCTAAGGTGATGGTATTTTGAGGTGGGGCCTTTGGTAGGTGATTAATCCATGAGGGCAGCCCTCATGAATTGGATTAGTGCCTTTCTTATAAAAGAGGCCCTAGAGAGCTCCCTTGACCCTTCTGCCATGTGAGGACACAGCGAGAAGACAGCCATGTATGAACCACAAAGCAAGATCAACATAAAGGTTTCTCTCAGGTTCTAAGGAGCTCCCTGAACTCTCTAGGTGGAAGAGAAAAAGTAAATATATAAATAATGCATTTACCATTTGTTATAAATGTAGAGAAATGGATGGAAAGTTAGAATGCTACAGAAATCATTTGTGTAGGCCTTTGTTTTATATATCCATAAAGTTAAACAAAAACACACAACCTATGCTAAGGTAAGTTACAAATTATTGCTGTCCCTAGGATTCTACCTAATTGATATATAGATAACATTTTAAAAATCCCTCGTGGTAGTAATTTACTAACAGAGAAAAATCAAGTCAATTGTAATAGCCTATAAATTAACACATTACTTATTAAGCAAATTTTGCCTCCAAGTATATCAAAACATCTCAAACATCTGCACAATGCGGGTTGGGAAGTTTGGTAATTAAAACTGAGAACTAAAACACTCATGGAACAGTCATATGGTTGGCCAATAAATGTTTATTGAGCATCTACTATGAGCCAGCCATTGCTCTAGTCACTGGACACTGACAAAAAATAGATGTGTCGATTTGTGTAATTCCTTCTGGAACCTGATCAACACGGTTAGAAGAACTGCTGCCATTTCCAAACTATTTGGATTTGTGGCCATGTCTATTTTAAGGCCATATTTACCTTACTATACTAAAGACATGGAATATTAGAGCTGAAGGGACCTTAAAGAATCACCAGCCTATCCTATCCCATTTCACAGATGGCAAACTTGAAGGGTTGAGAAGTCTAAAATAAATTTTTAGAGCCAGGACTAGAACCCAGAACCACAATTCTGATTCAGTGCTTGCTCTACCAATGAAAATCAATCAATAAAACCACATCTCTCCCCCAACACCCCCACTTGCCTCCATCTCTTTTGATCAGTTTTTCGGTGATCAGTTCTGCATTTTTCTCTAAAATAAACAGCAAAGTTTCTATGACCCATGGGCACTTGGCCCAGATTTAAAACATGGAGCTTAACAATTGCAAGCATCTCTCGTCAGTGGATGGGGCGGGGCGGGGCGGGGGTGGGAGACACTTGGCAAAGATCGCCTAGCTTTGGGCATTTAGCTGAAACGTCTAAAATTCCAGGAAGATGCTGGGGATGTTTTGTCTCTATTGTCTGGCTGCTAGAAAGAAGAATGTGTCGTCTTAAAATTTCTATTCAGAATTTTAATTAAATTGTGGCCTGTGGCAAAATAGAAAGACATTAAAATCAAATGCTAGTATTTCTTTGTTTATTTTATGGCTCTCATCTCTAACTAGTTCTCACTGAAATAATTAAATGTCTTTTCAGCAAATGGACTGTTCAGGCTGTTTAGTTTAATGTTTCTTATAACCTGGCAAGTAAGTGCTTTATAATTCAGTTGATTTCTGCTCTTCCCCGCACTGCGCCCCCCCCCCACCATATATGTTCTTTTCTCCTCTCTCCCCACACAGGCAGACTTGAAGGTTTCTGCAGATCAGAGCAGCATTAATGCACCTATGGGCCAAAGCATCCTCAGATAGACTGGAGGAGATTGTAGGAGGCTGAGCACATTGCATTTGACATTAATGGGTCAGAGATGCTTCTAGATTGAAATTGGTGAAGGTGGCGAGGACATACAATGTAGTCAATGAGGCCTCTTGGTCCGAGATTGATGCCTGAAATCTCTTATTTACTGACCCACTGTATTGCACGAAGGGAAAGCTGCTTTTTAAAAAGTATAGGATCCATATGGGGAAGGAGACAATTTACCTGGATAGTGTGTGCGTGTGGTGGGATGCTGTTTTTCTCTTTAGTAAAACACTATTATGGACACTTTGGGGATAAAAGACAAAGCCCCAGGGCACAGGCTGAAATGGGGATATTTAGCCAAAGGAGGTCTAATTGCCTACATTATAAAGTAAAAGTAGGTCTTTTAGGGGTAAAGAGATTGTTCTTAGGCACAATTATTTTATCCTTTCCCTGAACAGAGCCCCACCCCAGAAAAAAGAGATGGAAAGGGGGAACAAGAAGAGAGGTCAGAGATGGTAGAAGACTAACTTTGTAATTCTGATGGCTAACTTCTAATGAGTGTTTACTGTGTTCTTCCAGGCACTGGGCTAAGTGCCTTTCCCCATTATCTCATGGAATATTCCCAACAGTCTTATAAAATAGGGACCATTAGTCTCCTCACTTTACAGATCTGAAAATTGTGGTTTAACAATATTAAATGACTTACCGAAGATCTCATAACTACTAAGTGGTAGAGTTGGCGTTCATATTTGTCATCCACGTCCTCCTACAAATGAAAAGGGAAAATGGTGTGAATATTTAAAATCTGGGCCTACAAACAGTTAGGCTCACTTAATCTGAATAATAATGATGGTGATAATGATTGTGATAATGCTGGCAAAAGGTGACAGACAGTGGGCACTTATTATGTGCCACCCATTGTGCTAAGCACTTTATACAGCCAGTTCATTTAATCCTCATAACAATTTTTTGGGGAAAATATTTATATTCACTCCACTGTGCAAATTAAAAAAACAAAATCTTCGAGGCTAAATAACTTGCCCAGTTTTACATAGCTAGGTAGTAGAAAAGCTGGAGAGTAAAAGCAGACTCCTACTGCGTGGTAGGACTCCAGGGCCTAAGGAGAGATGGAATTACCAGTATGGCACTCCCTCTAGTGAGATGTGGCTCAGAATCTTTTGGAATCCTGATATTTAATTGACAAATTTTACACTGCTCCCCATTCTATGCTATGATCTATTCTGAAAAAAGTAAGTCTTGGGACACTTATGCCTCACACAGTAGAGACTTAAAGTCAAGAAATATTAGGTGAATAAATGGATGAAGGAATGAATGGAGTCTAATCAGTAGTTTTCAGGTTTTTCATTCTGTGGCCCTGTAAGCTCCCTGTCTCTATGATGAGTCGAAACCTTGCACTTGAGTTTTGCATGCACCAAAGATTTGAATAATAAAAGGTAATGAATAAGAGAAAGGACTTATTTGTCCTTAGATAAACGAAATGTGGAAAAACCAAAAAGGAAATAGCTCTCCCAAGGCCCTCATTGCCTTGGGAGGGAGAAATCTGCTGTGGGGACCAGGCATCTAGGGAAAGAAGAATACAAAGAGGAAGCATAGTATGGGAGCTAATAAGGAACTAACATTTTCTATATCTACTAGGTACCGGGTCTTTTTATATACCATAACTCATTTAATCCTCACAACTATCCTGGGAGGCAGGTGATGTTATCTCCATTTTATAAATTAGAAGATCAAGGCTCATAAATTAAGTAACTTCCACAAAATCTCACATGTAGGAAGGGGTGGAGTCGAGGTTCCATCTCTGTTCTGACTCTTTCTAGAACACTCACTGCCTCTTCAAGTAGAGAGCTGAAAATACAAGGGCATTTTAATTGACTGAGGAAAATAAAATGCTTCAGGTTTAGAAAGACAAAAGATATGGTGAAGAACTTGTGGAAAGGCCCAAACCCAGAAAAATGAGATTTTGGGAAGCTGGAAGACAGACCTTGACTGAATGAGGTAATCTTTAGGAAAGAGGTAAAACCTCGATTCCAAATTCTCTACTGTGTTACCCATATTTCCTCACCTGGTAATTGTAGCAACTCAGTGTGGAGCAAAAGAGTGACAACTGTACCCAGGTAGACAAACTAGAGGCAGCAATGCAAGATGGTGGGAAGTAAAGATACTAGTGTCCCCAAGACCCCTTGCTCAGAGACCTTTCCCCAGCCTTTGGATGGCAGAAGGCAATGGCAGGGCCCGCTGCCAGCCCCCAACATCTTCCTCCTCACCCCTCTTGACTTCATTCCTGATAATCTGGTCTTGCACATACAGCTACCAACAATTCAGTTTTTTGAAGCCTCACAGCTTTTGGTTTTCTTATCAAGTCACATGAGTCAAATCTAGGTCTAGGAAGTAAACACTGTTCCCTGCATCTCAAATAGCTACTCTACTTACATTATTCCATGTCTCCAAGAAGCACGTGTCAAGACAAGATTAAATGTGGAAAGCTTTTATTAGGAGAAATGACTGTGTGAAAGAAAATAGAGAGGGAGCTGTGAGGGAAGCCTGACCCTGAGGGAGGGAGATAGGAGAGGTTGGATGGAAGCAGTCAAGACTATCAGGCAGTCTAAGGAAGCTTCTGCAAGACCTTGAACCAAAGTCTGCCTTAGTACCCCACTGTATTCAGTCATGGGAGGGAACAGCCCAAGGGAAAGTGCCAGAACACAGCAGCTGAGGCCCTCAGTCAATTTTGCTCCCTATTATAGATGGTCTGCCAGGCACACTCTAATGGGCCCCCAACAAAACCCCTGCCTCCTCAATTCATAAGTACTCCTGCAAATCCCAGCTCCAACTTCTTTTTTTAAGGGAAGCCTTTCCTGATTCCAACCCCACTCCTAGGTGAGGTAAACTTACTTTTTGATACGCTCTCATAAAAATATGTTTCCTTCACAGAACTTGGATCAGTTTGTACTTATATATTCATTACTATGATTATTAATGACTATCTCTCTTGCTGAATTTTAAACACCATGAGAGCAGGGACCATGACTGCCTTGTTCACTGCTTTATCCTTAGTACCTACCATAGTGACTAGCAGTAGATACTCAATGAATATATTTTGAACGAATGGATGTGAGTGAAGAAATGTCAAAGAATAGATAAGAGTCATATAATCAATTCTAATCCCAAACCTACTGGAAACTATATAAGGCCCAGGACTAGGATAAAGGGAACATAGCTTGAAATGGCGAGAGTGAATAGGTAGGTTCAAGGTGAGGATGGTAACAGAAGATTCTTAGGTTGACATAAGCAAATACCAGCTGTGGCTGGTGCCTGCTAGGCCAAACTAACTGAGACTCATGACTCATGTCAGGTAAATTAAGGTAAAAAAGAAAGAGTGAATGTGCTTGGGGGAGGTGAGACAGATCATGAATGTAAACCAAATGAACAACACCCCCTTACTTGATAAAATAGGCTGGTCCAGGAAATGTGGGATTGGGGCTGTAGCAGACACACAAAGAGCCAGGATAGCGGAAACCATGGCAAGGCAGGAGCCCAGTCACACACAATAGCCTCGAGGAGTTCTCCTGAGAACTGAGGTTGTATCAACAAAGTCTGTAGATCTTGGCCAGGTTTTTAGCTCAGTTCTTCCCTTGTGGCCTCTCCTAGCCTTAGAGGGCCTATCTTCTCTGATGACTAGGGCTGGGATTATGTGGTGTTAGTCACTGTCTAACAACTGCATCTGTTGACAGCCCTACAGTCGCCCAGGACCACTTGGAATTTTACCTTTCTAAGCCTCGGCTTTTTCCTTTCAAAAAGGGGGATAAAATTTAATCTTGAAGGATGAGTAGATTAGGATTAGAAAGAATAATATTAGATTACTTATAATAATATGTAATGGGGTCTAATGTGGTTCCATACAAACTCTCATTATTTTTATACCAAAATATAAAATTAAATTTAAACCAAGCAAAATTTTCCCTATGACTCCACTGCTGAAGAAAAATGGCTTTGGATACACAATATACACAAAATCTTTAGAAAATCTTGTTAAAAATCCCTGATCTAGTTGACTCAGTATTGGCCTGTATGTCAGAGGATGTAGAAAATCATAGAATTCTTGGATCTCTCAGCTGAGGGAGTCCTTCAAGATTAGTCCTGTTTGCATTAGTGAGCTGTGAGAAAGCTGGGGAAAATCATTGATTGTCAAGATCCTGTGTGTCTGGGATTCCTCACAGAATTAAGTGGGACATTGGAAGACCATTGCTAGAATTCACTGTCTTCTCACTAGCTAGAGCAAAATGTGAATTTATTCCACAGCCAGTGTAACAGGGATAAAGCTAATTTCAATCTGGGACTAAGGTATAAACTCATTTATATTTGTTAGAAGAGTCATGCTGTATCATTAGGGTAATGAGTCAGCCAAAGCTACTGAAAATCACATAGTTAATCTGCTCTAATTTTTGATTGTAGTTGAGTGGTTATATGGTCCTAAAAGTCCAGAGTCTTGTTCTATTCTTATCTATTTTACTGACTCACTGAGTTGAGGGCGCTAATTCAACCTTTCTGTGTCTCTTTCATCATCGGTAAAATCTGAGCTACAAATATTTAACTGTTTACAAAGCCATTTTTACTTCATCAGTGTCATTCACAGCATAATATACCACCTCCTCAGTCAAAATAATAATGCTTTTGTTCAAATGCATTAACTCCAAGGGTAGACTTCAATTGAATTTGATGATTATTTCTTGGAACCTAGCACAGTGGGAACACGAGTCAGAATAAAATACAGAATAAAATTCCCATCCTAAAATGGTGATTCACAAACACCAGTCCACAGACTTTGACTAGTCTGTGACAATGTTTCCACAAGGCAAGATGTTAAAAAAAAAAAGCCCAAAGAAAGTTTCATGACTCTAAATTTATATTCAATTTAAAAGAATTTCCTTTACTACAAATTTCTTATATTTCTGTTCCAGTTTTTTTTTTCTTGGCACTGAAATGTTCCTTATTTTATGGTGCCAGCTTGTCTCTTTTTAACACCCTCACTTAGCAAAACAAAAAAGTGGCAACTCTAGCTCATTCAGTTTTTTTCTTTCAGTTTTGTTGGCCCATTAACTCAAAATGTATGAGAACCAGGCTTACCACCTACTTAAGGAATGTGATTAATCCGGTTTACAGTTTAGTCAAGAAAATTGCTTAAATTTGTTATTTAAAAGTTGCTGTTCTGGGAATTGTTTGTGTTTATAGTTAGAAGCTCCAAAAAAGGAAAACAGATTTTGAGCTCAAGCTACTGCTAAAAACAAAACAACAATAAAAGGAGCAAAGCCAATAATGACCAAATAGTGCCTGGCACATAGAAGACCTTCAATAAATATTTGTTGAATAAGTAAATAAAGTATCAAATGAAACAAACATAGTTTCAAGCAATACCTAGCCAGCAGCTACTGGGGAGAAAAAAAAAAGAAGACTGATAAGCAAGAGGAGGATTTTCACTCTTTGGTGAGAACAACATGGAAAATTTTCTTTTTAATTTTTCACTTCAATTAGTGGTAATTCCTGAGTATTATGCCCTCAGCCTAGGAAAGGCCTGTATCTCATTTTTCTCTCTCGCCAAGAGGAAATAAAAGAGGTGGTCAGAGGAAACTGAAAACATTTAGGAAATTATTTAAACTCATAGTAGTTAGAGACAGAGACTTTAGAAATCACCCAACCCATTCCCTTCTATTTACAGATCAGGAAACTGGCTCAGAGAAACTCGCCCAAGTTGCCCAGGGTTGGACCATGAGAACAAAACCAAGATACTTCTGCCACCTAGCAGTAGTATACACCCTAACTGCAGGGGGAAGATAAGCATCCTTTCAAAGGCCTCTTGAATATTCAAACTAAAAACTTAAAAGTTCTACAATAGTTTCAAAGATCAGAGGAAACAGGCATAAAGATAGTAAATGTTCAAATTAGAATCCCTGAAGGAGAGATAGTATTCTGGGGCTAGTGTGTTGTGGAAGAGCAAAGGTCCAGAGACTGGAGAGGGTATGATGTGTTTGGGGAATGTTGAGGGGCAGTGAGTTAGAAATGACTTGTGAATACATCTGCCATCTTCAGGATTTCTCCTTTTATAGCACACATCAACTAGATTAAGCAAGGAGCTCTTACTATTGACCAGCCACTAGCATGTGGAACTAGTCTTGCTCAACTGAAGCTCACATTAAAAATTATATCCATGCTATTACCGACAAAGATACACTGACAAAATATAAAATAGCATATTGATTCAATGGAGTGTTGTTATTTGTACTGCAAAGGACTGGAAACAAAACAAATGTCCATAAATCAGGGACTGCTTGAATAAACTATGGTACATCCACACAATGGGTACCATACAGCTGTTTAAGAAAATAAAAGAATGAGGAAGACTTCTATATACTGACATGGCTTATCTCTACAAGTGATTATTATGAGAAAAATCAAGGGTAAAACAATGCTTGTAATATGCCACCTTTTGAGTAGCCAACTCTGAAGGGAAACACACATCCACACATCCACTTATATTTTCAAAGAGAAACAAAGGTTGGACTAAAACAGTAACTAATAAAGATGCTTATCTATAGGGGGAGGGAGGGGCCAGGGTAGAAGAGGCAGGGTGGCCTTGAGACTTCCTTGAATATACCTTGTTATATACTTTGACTTTGGAACAAAAATAATCAAAAAAAAAAACCCCACAAACCTTAAAAGTAGAAAGCAAATTGAGACAAGCTTAATTTTATACTAAATTGGTAACAAACCTGTATAGAGAAAATAATTATTTCAACTTGACTTTGAAATACAGAATTTTGACTGCACACCCCTAACTGGATATATTCCCAGGACTACAAACAAATGCTAAACTGCATTCAGTAGTTTTATTGTTAAAGGTAATATTGTTATTTTTATTTCGGAACAATTATAGGTAACTATGTCAATTCTAAGAACCAAGATGTTTAAAATAAGAGAAAGGAGACTGAAGTGTAAATTCAAAGAAGTAAAAATTGTTATCTTAAATTTGAATTGGAAATACCACTATAACTTTTTTTTTTTAAAACAAAAAGGTAATTTCTAGCCTGACCACTGAAAAGACCTAGAAAGCAATGGCCATCTAATAGCAATAAGCACCCTGGCACACAATTGTAATCTCTGAATATCATTCCCCACTAAATAAAACCAAGATTCCTTAGAGAAATGGCTGGCTCCAGGTCTGGGGCAGGAGCTGTACTAGAATGAGCTTGGGATGTCTCCTTGTGCTAGAAAGCAAGTAAGTTATCAGCAACTACTATGGTCACGTCAAAAGGCCTCAGAAGCCAACTTTAATGGGGCTCCCATTGGCTTAATATGGAACAATTTGGGTATCAAAGTGAAAAATCACTATGATTTATTGAAGCACAACAAATACATAAAAATCCATGAATTCATAATAAAAACACATTAGATAATAAAAAACACATTAGTCACCAGTGGAGCTTACTAGGACACCAAATCATTCTGAAAATTGATAAGTAAAAGGGAAGAGCCAGGTAGCTGTCCTACCTTTCCTATAAGAACTGTACTTCAGGGTAGCTACATAGTTGATGAGGGAAATTTCTTCATTAGTATATTTCTAGTGTAAAAATTCAGAAGGGAACTCCCTGGTGGTCCAGTGGTTAGGACTCTGCACTTTCACTGCCGAGCGTCCATGTTCAATCCCTGGTCAGGGAACTAAAATCCCACAAGCTGCACAGTGCAGTGCAGCCAAAAAAAACAAAACAAAACAAAATGCAGAAGAAATGACAGCATTGGAAAATCACCAATCTCCTACTTCTAATGAAATAATGGATCTAGGCAATGAGCATCAGTGGATGCTGAAATCATTAGGTTAAAGGTTGATGGGTCACTTCATAATTCAGGAATCAGGCTGACACTACCTGACCCGAACTGATCAATCTTAATATTATAAAAAGTGAGATAACCAGACACTATATGCCTCCTGATGTGCTCCAATAAGGGATAAACAACACCACCCATGAGGGATTCTAAACTTAAAAAGTAAACCCGAATCAAATCAAATCTTTAGGGGGAAGAAAATAACAGTCATGAAAACAGAGTTTTATTGGTATTTGATTAAGGAGTGAAAGAACAAAACAATTCTCACAGCTGGGGACACTTCACTGCCCCCAACACCACTCCTGTAGACTCAGTCTGCTCCAAGCTCTGGAACAAATCCTGTTTACTCATTAAGGGGAAATTAAGGAGCCCGAGTTCCATAAGTCAAAATGACTGCATGCAGTCAATCTGGCTGTTGACCCTGCTATAACATTATGCCTTGTACCCCAAATTGAACTATGGCTGCTTGCCTTAGTTGCTATGCCCAAGTTTCTAACTGGTTAATTTTACTTCTGCCTCAGTTGCTTTGAAATAGGGGATCTGCTTTGCTCTTACCAATATTACTAAAGACTAGAGCCTTGACCTTGAATCCCAACCCACGCCCTGTTGCTGACCACCTACTAGTACCCTCTGTCTTGCCCACTCCCAGGCTGCCTGATTTGAACTGCTTCCCAGCTTACTAAGTGTTTCTTGACTTAAAAATCTTGTGTAAAATTGACCTATACTGTTAAAATTCAGATTAAATATTACACCATGTATTGTTAACTCAAAACATCTTGAGGGAAGTTGGTGATATTATTCTGGTTTTTGTTTTGTTTTGTTTTTCTTTTTAGCTCTTAGCTTTTATTTAAAAAAATTTTTTTTTACATCTATATTGGAGTATAACTGCTTTACATTGCTGTGTTAGTTGCTGCTGTTTGACAAAGTGAATCAGCTATACATATACATACATCCCCATATCTCCTCCCTCTTGCATCTCCCTCCCACACTCCCTAGCTCACCCCTTTAGGTGTTCACAAAGGACCAAGCTGATCTCCCTGTGCTATGCGGCTGCTTCCCACTAGCTATCTATTTTACATTTGGTAGTGTATATATGTCCATGCCACTCCCTCACTTTGTCCCAGCATACACTTCCCCCTCCCCATGTCCCCAAGTCCATGCTCTACGTCTGTGTCTTTATTCCTGTCCTACATTTAGGTTCTTCAGAAACATTTTTTTATTCCATATATATGTGTTAGCATACGGTATTTCTTTTTCTCTTTCTGACTTACTACACTCTGTATGACAGACTCTAGGTCCATCCACCTCACTACAAATAACTCATTTTTGTTTCTTCTTATGCCTGAGTAATATTCCATTGTATATATGTGCCACATCTTCTTTACCCGTTCATCTGTCAATGGACACTAAGGTAGCTTCCATGTCCTGGTTATTGTAAATAGTGCTACAATGAACACTGTGGTACATGACTCTTTTTGACTTATGGATTTCTCAGGGTATATGCCAAGTAGTGGGATTGCTGGGTTGTACGTTAGTTCTATTTTTACTTTTTTAAGGAACCTCCATACTGTTCTCCATAGGGCTGTATCAATTTACATTCCCACCAACAGTGCAAGAGGGTTCCCTTTTCTCCACACCCTCTCCAGCATTTATTGCTTGTAGACTTTTTGATGATGGCCATTCTGAATGGTGTGAGGTGATACCGCCTTGCAGTTCTGATTTGCATTTCTCTAACGATTAGTGATGATGCGCATCCTTTCATGTGTTTGTTGGCAATCTGTATATCTTCTTTGGAGAAATGTCTATTTAGGTCTTCTGCCCATTTTTGGATTGGGTTGTTTTTTTGATATTGAGCTGCATGAGCTGCTTGTATATTTTGGAGATTAATCCTTTGTCAGTTGCTTCATTTGAAAATCTTTTCTCCCATTCTGAGGGTTGTCTTTTTGCCTTGTTTATGGTTTCCTTTGCTGTGCAAAAGCTTTTAAGTTTCATTAGGTCCCATTTGTTTATTTATTTTTTTAATTTCCATTTCTCTAGGAGGTGGGTAAAAAAGGATCTTGCTGTGATTTATGTCATAGACTGTTCTGCCTATGTTTTCCTCTAAGAGTTTTATGCTGTCTGGCCTTACATTTAGATCTTTAATCCATTTTGAGTTTATTTTTGTGTATGGTGTTAGGGAGTGTTCTAATTTCATTCTTTTACTGGTAGCTGTCCAGTTTTCCCAGTACCACTTATTGAAGAGGCTGTCTTTTCTCCATTGTATATTCTTCCCTCCTTTATCAAAGATAAGGTGACCGTATGTGCGCGGGTTTATCTCTGGGTTTTCTATCCTGTTCCACTATATTTCTGTTTTTGTGCCAGAAGCATACTGTCTTGATTACTGTAGCTTTGTAGTATAGTCTGAAGTCCAAGAGACAGATTCCTCCAGCTCTGTTTTTCTTTCTCAAGATTGTTTTGGCTATTCGGTTTTTTTTGTGTTTCCATACAAATTGTGAACTTATTTGTTCTAGTTCTGTGAAAAATGCCACTGGTAGTTTGATAGGGATTGCACTGAATCTGTAGATTGCTTTGGGTAGTATAGTCATTTCCACAATGTTGATTCTTCCAATCCAAGAAAATGGTGTATCTCTCCATCTGTTTATATCATCTTTAATTACTTTCATCAGTGTCTTATAGTTTTCTGCATACAGGTCTTTTGTCTCCTTAGGTAGGTTTATTCCTAGGTATTTTATTCTTTTTGTTGCAATGGTAAATGGGAGAGTTTCCTTAATTTCTCTTTCAGATTTTTCATCGTTAGTGTTTAGGAATGCAAGAGATTTCTGTGGATTAATTTTGTAACCTGGTACTTTACCAAATTCATTGATTAGCTCTATTAGTTTTCTGGTAGTATCTTTAGGATTCTCTATGTGTACTATCAATCATGTCATCTGCAAACAGTGACAGTTTTACTTCTTCTTTTCCAATTTGGATTCCTTTTATTTCTTTTTCTTCTCTAATTGCTGTGGTGAAAACTTCCAAAACTATGTTGAATAATAATGGTGAGAGTGGGCAACCTGGTCTTGTTCCTGATATTAGAGGAAATGGTTTCAGTTTTTCACCACTGAGAATGATGTTGGCTGTGGGTTTGTTGTATATGGGCTACATTATGTTGAGGTAAGTACCCGCTATGCCTACCTTTTGGAGAGTTTTTATCATAAATGGGTGTTGAATTTTGTCAAAAGCATTTTCTGCATCTATTGAGATGATCATATGGTTTTTCTCCCTCAATTTGTTAATATGGTGCATCACATTGATTGATTTGCATATACTGAAGAATCCTTGCATTCCTGGGATAAACCTCACTTGATCATGGTGTATGATCCTTCTAATGTGCTGCTGAATTCCATTTGCTAGTATTTTGTTGAGAATTTTTGCATCTATGTTCATGAGTGATATTGGCCTGTAGTTTTCTTTTTCTGTAATATCTTTGGCTTTGGCATCAGGGTGATGGTGGCCTCGTAGAATGAGTTTGAGAGTGTTCCTCCCTCTGCTATATTTTGGAAGAGTTTGAGAAGGATAGGTGTTAGCTCTTCTCTAAATGTTTGATAGAATTTGCCTGTGAAGCCATCTGGTCCTGGGCTTTGTTTGTTGGAAGATTTTTAATCACAGTTTCAATTTCAGTGCTTGTGATTGGTCTGTTTATATTTTCTATTTCTTCCTGGTTCAGTCTCAGAAGGTTTTGCTTTTCTAAGAATTTATCCATTTCTTCCAGGTTGTCCATTTTATTGGCATATATTTGCTTGTAGTAATCTCTCATGAACATTTGTATTTCTGCAGGGTCAGTTGTTACTTCTTTTTCATTTCTAATTCTAGTGATTTGAGTCTTCTCCCTTTTTTCCTTGATGAGTCTGGCTAATGTTTTATCAATTTTGTTTATCTTCTCAAAAAAACAGCTTTTAGTTTATTGATCTTTGCTATCATTTCCTTCATTTCTTTTTCATTTATTTCTGATCTGATCTTTATGATTTCTTTCTGTTTGCTAACTTTGCGGGTTTTTTGTTCTTCTTTCTCTAATTGCTTTAGGTATAAGTTAGGTTGTTTATTGAGATTTTTCTTGTTTCTTGAGGTAGGATTGTATTGCTATAAACGTCCCTCTTAGAAGTGCTTTTGCCACATCCCATAGGTTTTGGGTCATTGTGTTCTCATTGTCATTTGTTTCTAGGTATTTTTTGATTTCCTGTTTGATTTCTTCAGTGATCTCTTGGTTATTCAGTAGTGTATTGTTCAGCCTCCATGTGTTTGTATTTTTTACAGCTTTTTTCCTGTAATTGATATCTAGTTTCATAGCATTGTTGTCAGAAAAGATACTTGATATAATTTCAGTTTTCTTAAATTTACCAAGGCTTGATTTGTGCCCCAAGATATGGTCTATCCTGGAGAATATCCCATGAGCACTTGAGAAGAAAGTGTATTCTGTTGGTTTTGGATGGAATGTCCTATAAATATCAATTAAATCCATCTTGTTTAATGTTTCATTTAAAGCTTGTGTTTCCTTATTTATTTTCATTTTGGATGATCTGTCCACTGGTGAACGTGGGGTGTTAAAGTCCCCTATTACTGTGTTACTGTCGATTTCCCCTTTTATGGCTGTTAGCATTTGCCTTATGTATTGAGGTGCTCCTATGTTGGGTGCATAAATATTTATAATTGTTATATCTTCTTCTTGGATCGATCCCTTGATCATCATGTAGTGTCCTTCTTTGTCTCTTGTAATAGTCTTTATTTTAAAGTCTATTTTGTCTGATATGAGAATTGTTTTTCCAGCTTTCTTTTGATTTCCATTTGCATGGAATATCTTTTTCCATCCCCTCACTTTCAGTCTGTGTCTCTAGGTCTGAAGTGGGTCTCTTGTAGACAGCATATATATGGGTCTTGTTTTTGTATCCATTCAGCCAGTCTGTGTTTTGGTGGGAGCATTTAATCCATTTACATTTAAGGTAATTATTGATATGTATGTTCCTATTACCATTTTCTTATTGTTTTGGGTTTGTTATTGTAGGTCTTTTCCTTTTCTTGTGTTTCCTGCCTAGAGAAGTTACTTTAGCATTTGTTGTAAAGCTGGTTTGGTGGTGCTGAATTCTCTTAGCTTTTCATGTCTGTAAAGGTTTTAATTTCTCCGTCAAATCTGAATGAGATCCTTGCTGGGTAGAGTAATCTTGGTTGTACGTTTTTCCCTTTCATCACTTTAAATATATCTTGCCACTCCCTTCTGGCTTGCAGAGTTTCTGCTGAAAGATCAGCTGTTAACCTTACAGGGATTCCTTTGTATGTTATTTGTTGCTTTTCCCTTGCTGCTGTTAATATTTTTTCTGTGTATTTAATTTCTGATAGTTTGATTAATATGTGTCTTGGCATGTTTCTCCTTGGATTTATCCTGTATGGGACTCTCTGTGCTTCCTGGACTTGACTGAGTATTTCCTTTCCCATATTAGGGAAGTTTACAACTATAATCTCTTCAAATATTTTCAGTCCCTTTCTTTTTTTCTTCTTCTTCTGGGACCCCTATATTTCAAATGTTGGTGCATTTAACATTGTCCCAGAGGCGTCTGAGACAGTCCTCAAGTCTTTTCATTCTTTTTTCTTTATTCTGCTCTGTGGTAGTTATTTCCACTATTTTAGCTTCCAGGTCCCTTATCCGTTCTTCTGTCTCAGTTATTCTGCTACTGATTCCTTCTAGAGAATTTTTAATTTCATTTACTGTGTTGTTCATCAATGTTTGTTTGCTCTTTAGTTCTTCTAGTTCCTTATTAAATGTTTCTTATATTTTCTCCATTCTATTTCCAAGATTTGGGATCATCTTTACTATCATTACTCTGAATTTTTTTTCAGGTAGACTGCCTATTTCCTTTTCTTGTGTTTGGTCTGTTGGGTTTTTACCTTGCTCCTTCATGTGCTGTGTATTTCTCTGTCTTCTCATTTTGCTTAACTTACTGTGTTTGGGGTCTCCTTTTCGCAGGCTGCAGGTTCATAGGTCCCGTTGTTTTTGGTGTCTGCCCCCAGTGGCTAAGGTTGGTTCAGTGGGTTGCGTAGGCTTCCTGTTGGAGCAGACTGGTGACTGTGTTCTGATGGATGAGGTTGGATATTGTGTTTCTGGTGGGCAGGACTGCGTCTGGTGGTGTGTTTTGGGGTGTCTGTGACCTTATTATGATTTTAGGTAACCTCTCTGCTAATGGGTGTGTTTGTGTTCCTGTCTTGTTAGTTGTTTGGCATAGGGTGTCCAACACTGTAGCTTGCTGGTCGTTGAGTGGAGCTGGGTCTTAGCGTTGAAATGGAGATCTCTGGGAAAGCATTTGCCATTTAATATTACGTGGGGCTGGGAGATCTCTGGTGGACATATATCCTGAACTCGGCTCTTCTACCTCAGAGGCACAGGCCTGACACTCAGCTGGAGCACCAAGACCCTGTTAGCCATACGGCTCAGAAGAAAAGTGAGAAAAAAAGAAGAAAGAAAGAAAGAAAGAAAGAAAGAAAGAAAGAAAGAAAGGAAGGAAGGAAGGAGGGAAGGAAGGAGGAAAGAAAGAAGGAAAGAAAATAAAATAAAGTTATTAAAATAAAAAATAATTATTAAAAATTAAAAAGTAATAAAAAAAGAAAAAAGAAAGAAGAGAGCAATCCACGAATGATAACAAGCGCTAAAAACTATACTAAAACAAAACAAAGCAAAACTAAAAATGGGCAGACAGAACCCTAGGAGAAATTATAAAAGCAAAGCTATACAGACAAAATCATACAAAGAAGCATACACATACACACTCACAAAAAGAGAAAAAGGAACAAAATATATATATCGTTGCTCCCAAAGTCCACCTCCTGAATTTGGGATGATTCGGTGTCTATTCAGGTATTCCACAGATGCAGGGTACATTAAATTGATTGTGGAGATTTAATCCGCTGCTTCTGAGGCTGCTGGGAGAGATTTCCCTTTCTCTTCTTTGTTCCTACAGCTCGTAGGGTTCAGCTTTGGATTTGGCCCCGCCCTTGCATGTAGGTTGCCTGCAGGCGTCTGTTCTTCGCTCAGAGAGGACGGGGTTAAAGGAGCAGCTGATTCGGGGGCTCTGGCTCACTCAGGCCGGGGGGAGGGAGGGGTACGGATGTGGGGCAAGCCTGCAGCGGCAGAAGCCGGCGTGATGTTGCACCAGCCTGAGGCGCGCCATGCGTTCTCCCGGGGAAGTTGTCCCTGGATCACAGGACACTAGCAGTGGTGGACTGCACAGGCTCCCAGGAGGGCAGGTGTGGAGAGTGACCTGTGCTTGCACACAGGCTTCTTGATGGCGCAGCAGCAGCCTTAGCGTCTCATGACCGTCTCTCGGGTCCACGTTGATAGCCGCCGCTCACGCCCGTCTCTGGAGCTCCTTTAAGTGGCGCTCTGAATCCCCTCTCCTCGTGCACCAGGAAACAAAGAGGCAAGAAAAAGTCTCTTGCCTCTTCGGCAGCTCCTGACTTTTTCCCGGACTCCCTACCGGCTAGCCATGGCGCACTAGCCCCCTTCAGGCTGTGTTCACGCAGCCAACCCCAGTCCTCTCCCTGGCATCCGACCTCCGAAGCCCAAGCCTCAGCTCCCAGCCCCGCCCGCCCCGGCGGGTGAGCAGACAAGCCTCTCGGGCTGGTGAGTGCTGGTTGGCACTGATCCTCTGTGCAGGAATCTCTCCACTTTGCCCTCCGCACCCCTGTCACTGTGCTCTCCTCCGTGGCTCCGAAGCTTCCCCCTCCACCACCCGCAGTCTCCGCCCGCGAAGGAGCTTCCTAGTGTGTGGAAACCTTTCCTCCTTCACAACTCCCTCCCAGAGGTGCAGGTCCCGTCCCTATCCTTTTGTCTCTTTTGTCTTTTGCCCTACCCAGGTACGTGGGGGAATTTCTTGCCTTTTGGGAAGTCTGAGGTCTTCTGCCAGCGTTCAGTAGGTGTTCTGTAGGAGTTGTTCCACGTGTAGATGTATTTCTGATGTATCTGTGGGGAGGAAGGTGATCTCTGCGTCTTACTCCTCCACCATCTTGAAGGTCCTCTATTCTGGTTTTGAAATGGAACAAAAACAATATGTGAAACACTTGTTTTGGCCCCAGATCATATGTGGGGCAGCACTGCCACAGGCATCCTTAATCTATGTTCCTTAGGTGAGGAATAGTAGCCTCATCCCAGAATTCTGCTGCAAGCTACTTAGCACATGTTGCCATTCTCTCCAAACCTTGAGTCCTTCCCTTTTTCTTTTGTCACTGCTATAGCTTCCCTTCCATCTCTTGCTTCTCCAGTCCCTTCTACCCATGCTCTGATGGGAATGCTTTTTCCTCTTTCTGCCTTTAAAAGCTTCAGCAACCATGTCAGTCTCCCAGCAGTTGCTTAGTGCTTTGACTCCATGGGTATGCCCTTCTTTTATTTACTTTTATGATTTTTATTATAAAGTAAAACAAATAAGGAAGCTACACAGATGTGTGGCTTAACAGATTCATATAAAGCAACACTTATAAACATTATCAGATCAAGAAATATGTAGATCTTTATCAGTTACCCCAGAAGCCCCTCCATGTGCACTGCCCAGATTACAAGCCTCTCCCTTTACCCATAATATGTAACTATTCACTTTTATAGTAATCACTTCCTTGTCTTAAAAAAAATAGTTTTATCATCCAAATGTGCATCCCTATATTTTAGTCTTCCCTGTTTTAAAAATTAGATATACTTTTAAGTCTTTTTAACCTATAGGTTCTCCCCCCATTCGTCTCTTTTCCTTATCATTTATCTGTTGAAACATCCAGGCTATTTGACTAATAGTGTTTCCCAGTCTGGATTTTGCTGGTGGTGTGCCAATCAGTTGGTATCTTAATGAACTTAACTTTGCCTTCCTCACTTCCCTCCCATCTTGCTGGGGCTCGTATGCAGCTGCAGGAGCTCTGTGGGAGCTTTCCTCAGTCCACACTCCAGCATGACTGATTGAAAAGCCAGCTCCCCTGCTCCCAGCTGCTCCCAGCTAGGGCTCCATCTGGCTGTTTAAGTGGCTAGCTGATATCTGGAGCTCATCGATGTGCCTCCAGTGTCCACCTCGTTCTTTCTGGTAATTTTCATGGGAGGCACATTTTGACTCCTGAGACATGGAAAAGTAGAAACTGAAGAATTCAGAGTTTCACTGCACCTTAAGGTTCAGGGAACTCCATTCCCTCCCATTGCTGGCCAATTTCTAGTGGTGCATTTGGGGGATTAAGCAATGTACAAAGCCTCAGCTGAGTTCCTAAATATGGGCTAGGCTGGTTAGAATCCTGAGTGTTTGGTATCTTTTAAAGGTATTTTGTATGTTTAAATATACTTTGTAAAGCTTAAAAGAAAAAATCATAAATGTAACCGTATTTCAGTCACACTCTGAGTTAAGTTAGGGTTTTGTAGGCCCACCTGATGCCTAATCAAATATAGCATTGTTTGTGTGAGAAACCAAATGCCAAATTCCAAACATGCCACTTACAAAATGTGGGAATAAATCCCTTTTATAAATTTGAAGGTTGCCTGAATGGTCAATTATAACATTTTAGGTTCCGGTTGATGCAAAGCTGGAACCTGAAATTATCTTCCTGAGGTCTTTTCCTAACGAAGGCTTACATAGTCTTATCCCTAAGCATCTCCTCAAATGACTTAAAGTATCATTTCTTTGTCCATATCCAAATAACAGAAAATAATGATTCTCTTTCTGTGATGTAAAAGGAAGGCCAAGAAGATTATTGCTTCAGGAAACTAATGTCCAAAATTTTGACCACCACAGAGAAGGTCACAGTACTCACCAACTCCCTAAAAACTAGAAGCCAGCACTGTTATTATACAAACCGAGCAGCTCTCTGGGGGAAACAACCCCTCCCTGCAAACGTTCTAAATTTCAGAGCAATACTACATGGAATTATTTAGGACTTAAATGTCAATCAGTGGCAGCTGGGAAATTTTTAGATTTTGAAATGTGATAGTCTCCATTTGCTTGCATCCGGTTAATAGTCTCTGTTCCACTTTAAAAGCATCACATCAAAGATAGAGGCAAAATGTAATAATAACAGAAAAAGATTGATTTCATTCTGGAGCCTCATGGTAATAATTCTTTAGTTTCTTAGACTCGTTACAAATTAAATTGGGTCCAAGAACACCAACTCATTTTTTAAGGCCTTTCAAATAAGCCAAATAAGGGTATTCAGCCAAGACTCATTCATATTCACACTTCTAGGACACTCTGATTTGATAATACATGTTCCATACAATGCAGTAATGGTTAAATCAGAGGTCTACAGAGGCTTGAGCCTCATGTAACAGAGCTGCAATTTAAAGCAGCATGGCCTTTGAGCACTATAGCAATAGCACCTGCTATCTTATTTTAATAAGACCCAGGAGATGTTCTGGAGGTTTCTATCTTACTAAATTTTCACTTCAAGTTCTAGCTCTGTTTAATATTCTTGTAATGTGAGAAGGGAGCAAAAGACTTTAGCAAAGCTAGGAAGATTCAAAATTTGCTACGGAAATACCAGACAGTCCAGGAGAAAATGTTAGGATGGAAATATAAATATGTTATGCTCTCCCTATCTTAGTGTGTTATTATAAGAAATAATACAAAAGTGTAGATAGTTAAAAGACCACTTGGCATGTGTACTTAATTATCTCTTGCATTCATTAAAAGAAAAACATTTAGTAACTTAAATAAATTACATACTTTGTGATCAACAGAAGTGACATGATGTTTATATCAAAATATAAAGAAGGCTTCAAAACTAGAGTTTTATAATTTAGTAATTATACAGAAGTTGAACAAAAAAATACAGTTTTTCTAATAGATATTTACAAATTTTGCATATAATTAAAAATACACACTTATTTCAAGTACAAATGGAATTATTTAAAAATTGATGCTGCAGTAGGTAATAAAGAAAGTATCAGAACACACCAAAGAATCAATGTCCTACTGACCTCATTAGAAAAGAATAATAAAAATAACTTTAAAAGTACAATGGAGGGCTTCCCTGGTGGTGCAGTGGTTGAGAGTCTGCCTGCCGATGCAGGGGACACGGGTTCGTGCCCTGGTCCGGGAAGATCCCACACGCCGCGGAGCGGCTGGGCCCGTGAGCCATGGCCGCTGAGCCTGCGCGTCCGGAGCCTGTGCTCTGCAACGGGAGAGGCCACAACAGTGAGAGGCCCGCGTACCACAAAAAAAAAAAAAAAATAGTACAATGGAAATGAAGAACACTTGTAAATGACTTATTGGCCAAAAGGAAGAAATCATAATGGAGATTAGTCAATGCACAAAACTGAAAGTGAAAGCACTATGAATCACAAACCAGGGGGATATAGCTAAAGCAGTAGTTATAAGTAAATTTATTCCTCAGATACTAATCTCTGAAAGAAAGATTTAAAATAATTAGTGAACATGTACAACTCAAAATGTTAGAAAGATTAGAAATTAATAAAGATTGCAGAAGTTAATAAAATAGTTTTTATTTAAATATAGTAAAGATATACAACAAAACTAAAAGCTTATACTCTGGAAAGACTAATAAACTTTAGGAAGAGACTTGGCAGAAACTTTGACCTCCTCAAGCTGATTTTGTCCTCAGGACATTTTATGGTATCTGTTAAGCCTGTGAAAGGTAATATAAAACTCACTATATAAAGATTAGTTTGGGACCCGCCCAGGAGAGTGTCCCAAGAATATCTGTCATGAATACATTTAATAAGATAGGGGAAAAGATGGAGAAAACAGATGAAAAGAAGGAGAATTTCACCAGAGTCAAAACACACACACACCTTTAAATGACAATTATAAGATTGAAAAATATAGTATCTGAAATTAAAATATATAAGGGTAGGGAAAAAATATTGTCATTATATTCAAATGACATGATTGGATTGTCTGCATATAAGGAGCTAAGAAGAGATATCAGCAAGTTGTTGGAAAAAAGTTTAAAATAAAAATATCTGTCGCATCCCTATACACAAAAAGCAGATAGAATATATGAATTACAATGAAGTTTAAACTTTAAAAATAGCAACAAAATTATAATATATGGTTAATTTTATATGTCACCTTGACTGGTCCAAGGGATGACCAGATAGCTGGTAAAACATTATTTCTGGATCAGTGTATGAGGGTGCTGCCAGAAGAGATTAGCATTTGAATCAGTAGACTGAGTAAAGAGATCTGCCCTCACCCAATGTGGGTGGGAATTTTCCAATCTGTTGAGGGCCCAAACAGAATAAAAAAAGAAAAGAAAGACAAATTACCTTTCCTCTTGAGCTGGGATGTCCATTTTTTTTCCTGCCCTTGGACTTCAGAGCTCCTAGACCTTGGGACTTCAGACTCTGGGACTTACACCAGCAGCCACCCCATTCTCAGGCCTTTGGCCTCAGATTGGGAGTTAAACCATCAGTTCCCCTGGTTCTCAGGCCTTTGTACTCAGACTGAATTATACCACTGGCTGTCCTGGCTCTTCAGTTTGCAGACAGCAGACTGGGTGACTTCTCAGCCTCCATAACCATGAGAGCCAATTCCTATAACAAATCTCCTTTTATCTACATATATTTATGCATATGTATATCTATATCAACATAGATACAGATATAGATATATCCTATTATTTCTGTTTCTTTGGAGAGCCCTAATACAGTATCTAGGAATAAATCAAACAAAATATGTACAAGACCTTGGTGGGGGGGGGGAATAATAAAACTTTACTGAAAAACAAAAGAAGAACTTTAAAAAGAGAATACTATACCATGTCTGTGAATGAGATGACTCAATGTCATAAAGATGTCAATGCAATCTTTATCAAAATACCAATGGCATTTTTCAAAGAACTAGAACAAATAATTCTAAAATTTGTGTAGAAATAGAGAAGACCCCAAATAGCCAAAACAATCTTGAGAAAGAAGAACAGAGCTGGAGGTATCATACTCTCTGACTTCAGACTATACTACAAAGCTACAGCAATCAAAACAGTATGGTACTGTCACAATAACAGACACACAGATCAATGCAAGAGAACAGAGAGCCCAGAAATAAACCCACACACTTATGGTCAATTAATCTACAACAAAGGAGGCAAGACTATACAACAGAGAAAAGACAGTCTCTTCAATAAGTGGTGCTGGGAAAACTGGACAGCTACATGTAAAAGAATGAAATTAGAACATTCTCTAACATCATATGCAAAAATAAATTGGATTAAAGACCTAAATGTAAGACCAGAAACCATAAAAATCCTAGAAGAAAACATAAGCAGAACACTCTTTGACATAAATCGCAGCAATATTGTTTTGGATCTGTCTCCTAAGACAAAGGAAACAAAAGCAAAAATAAATAAATGGGACCTAATTAAACTTAAAAGCCTTTGCATAGCAAAGGCTACCATTGACAAAATGAAAAGACAAGCTAACGAATGGGAGAAAATATTTGCAAATGACATGACCAATAAGAGATTAATATCCAACATATATAAATAACTCATACAACTCAATATCAAAAAAAACAACCCAATTAAAAAATGGACAGAAGACCTGAATAGACATTTTTCCAAAAAAGACATACAGATGGCCAACAGGCACATGAAAATATGCTCAACATCGCTAATCATCAGAGAAATGCAAATCAAAACCACAATGAGATATCACTTCACATCAGTCAGAATGATTATCATCAAAAAGATCACAAATAACAAATGTTGGCTAGGATGTGGAGAAAAAGGAACCCATGTACACTGTTGGTGGTAATGTAAATTGGTGCAGCCACTGTGGAAAACAGTATGGAGGTTCCTCAAAAAAATAAAAATAGAACTGCCATATGAACCTGTAATTCCATTGCTGGGTATATATCTGAAAAGAACCCACTAATTTGAAAAGATACATACACCCCAATGTTCACAGCAGCATGATTTACAATTGCCAAGATATGGAAACAACCTAAGTGTCCATCAACAGATGAATGGATAAAGAAGATGTGGTACATATATATACAATGGAATATTACTCAGCCATAAAATGAATGAAATAACGCCATTTGCAACAACATGGATGGACTTGGAGAGTAATATGCTTAGTGAAATAAGTCAGACAGAGGAAGACAAATACTGCATATAATCACTTATATGTGGGATCTAAAAAGTAAAACAAACTATGAATATAACAAAAAAGAAACAGACTCAGATACAAAAAACAAATTAGTAGTTATCACTGGGGAGAGGGAAGTGGGGAGGGTCAAGATAAGGGTAGGGGATTAAGAGGTGCAAACTACTATGTATAAAATAAGTAAGTTACAAGGATATACTGTACAGCACAGGAAATACAGCCAATATTTTATAATAACTATAAATGGAGTATAATATATAAAATTTTTGAATCATTATGCTGTACACCTGAAACTAATACAATAATGTAAATCAACTGTATCTTAATAAAAACTGAAAAAATGATAAAAGACTGGGATTGGCAGAGTGGTTTAAAAAAAACTTAACCCAGCTATTGGCTGTCTACAAGAAACTCACCAAAAATAGTAAAAAAAAATAAATAAATAAAACTAAATGTCCATCAACAGGAGAAAAGATCAACTGTGGCATATTATATCGTACAATGGAATTTCATTTAACACTAGTGACATGAATGAATAAAGCTCAATGTATCTGCATGGATGAATTTAATAACAGTGTGGTGATTTATAAAAAAATAGCAAGTTGCAGAAGGTTAAATATAGGGTGGTACCACTGGTAATGTTTGAAACCTGCAAAAGAATATTGTTTATGGATACAGTCATAGGTGTTAAAAGTATGACAGCATACATAAGGATGATAAACACTGAATTCAGGGTCCTGGGCTGCTGTTGCACAACTCCAGGGAGCCTAATCCACATTATATGCCAGAGAATTGTATTCCACGGAGAGGCATTCATAGACTGGAAAGGAGGAAGAAGTATCCAGGGGGCTTCAGTTGTACCTATAATGTATAATTTCTTAAAAATAATAAATAAAAAGAAATGAAGAAAGCAAGGCAGAATGTTAAGATTTGATAGAACTGGGTGGTGGGCACATAGGTGTTTATGAGGTTTTTCTGTATGCTTTTCTGCATTCTTGCAATTTGTCAGAACAAAACATAAATGGGCATGGAGAAGGCACTCACTCAGCAGCACAATTGCTAAAAACAGAGCCAAACTGTGAGACACACAGAAAGAAAGAGCAACAGTGAGATGGGAGCACTCATCATTGATTGAATTAATTAAAAGAGATGATTTTCCCTTGATTTTCTTCCAGGAACTTTGTTCATTTCATTCTTCCTACAGACTTACCCTTACTCCCAAGAGCAACCCAGATGTTTCCAGCCCGGGTGTTCCCAAGACCTCCCTCCTTCTGGCCTAGTCCTTCCTTTCAATTGTTAGAAAAAAAGTGTTTTGAGCCCCCATTCCAAGTACTGCTGGAAGTCCCTTGGTCCCTCCCACAGCTAATATTTATCTCGCACTTAATTATGTGTCTGGCATTGTTCCAAACATTTCACAAACATTGTCTCATTTAATCTGCACACATAGCAACCTTATGAGATGGGTTCCATTTTTTTTCATTTTTAAAATAAATATTTATTGAAAATAATATACACTATGAGAGGAGTACAAAGGTTCAATATTTGTCCCCACTTTCACGATGAGGAAATTGAGGCTTAAGAGGTTAGTTGACTTCCTCAAGGCTACACTGCTAATAAGTAGTGGTCCCCACTTGGCCTAATTCCAGAACTCTGAGACTTCAATTTCTTTTTTTTTAATTAATTAATTTATTTTTGGCTGTGTTGGGTCTTCGTTTCTGTGCGAGGGCTTTCTCTAGTTGTGGCAAGCGGGGGCCACTCTTCATCGCGGTGCATGGGCCTCTCACTATCGCAGCCTCTCATTGTGGAGCACAGGCTCCAGACGCGCAGGCTCAGTAGTTGTGGCTCACGGGCCTAGTTGCTCCGCGGCATGTGGGATCTTCCCAGACCAGGGCTCGAACCCATGTCCCCTGCATTAGCAGGCAGATTCTCAACCACTGCGCCACCAGGGAAGCCCGACTTCAATTTCTTGTTTCCACTAAGCTCTTGTCTCAGGAACATCTTGTCTTCTGTAGTCATTCTTTTCTTTTTACCATGTACACCTAACTGAAGCATTCAGCTCTTTTTTCCATTAATCTCCCCTAAACATCACTATCAAAAGGATCTTACATGTAGAAGCCTTTTGAAAGTAGGGCAGCACATTACTCAAATATAATAAACAACTTAAAATTGAATATTATACATCCCTGTCCACTCCCATCATATCGAACTGTCCAACTTTATTCCTCATGTTTCCTACTGTCCTGTTTTACTTCTCCTTCCTCTTCCCTCCCCCACCACTTTCCTTTCTCCTTACATAATCACCACCGGATTCCCATTTTTCAAAGTCAACCTTTAGTATAATGAGAAATTTAATCCTTCCTTTGTTTTATTCTCCCATTTCCAACAATGCCCAGGGCTGTGGTGAGGGATATGGGATTCACCATTCAAACTCACATATGCCATCAAGACATTTTCCTAAACAAAGAGGCATCTCCCTGGACATGAATAATGCCCTTTTTCTTGACGTAAAAATGTCTGAGTTCGGTTCTTGTTTTAAATAGAAAGATTTTCTTTATCTTCTCACCACCCTGATGCCTCTGAAATGTATTACCCTCTTTATTTCATATGATTTATATCACTTGATTTTATGTACCCAATTTGAAAGTCTGACATTAAACAACAGTTTTCTCAAAATAGACTCCTTAAAACCACTGAACCATCTGCCTGACTAGTGTTATAGGTTGAATTGTGTGCCCCACCCACTACAATTCATATGTTGAAGTCTTAACCCCTAGTACCTCAGGATGTGACGTTATTTGGAGATATGGTCTTTTTAAAAAAATTTATTTTATTGAAGTATACTTGATTTACAATGTTGTGTTAATTTCTACTGTACAGCACAGTGATTCAGTTATACATATATATATGTATATACATTCTTTTTCATATTCTTTTCCATTATGGTTTATTACAGGATATTGAATATAGTTCCCTGTGCTATACAGTAGGACTTTGTTGCTTATCCATTCTCTATATAATAGTTTGCATCTGCTAATCCCAAACTCTCACTCCATCCCTCCCCCACCCTCCTCCCCCTTGGCAACCACAAGTCTGTTCTCTATGTCTGTGAATCTGTTTGTTTTGTATATAAGTTCATTTGTGTCATATTATAGATTCCAAATATAAGTGATATCATATGGTACTTGTCTTTCTCTTTCTGACTTACTTCACTTAGTATGATAATCTCTAGGTCTATCCACGTTGCTGCAAATGGCATTATTTCACTCTTTTTATGGCTGCGTAGTATTCTATTGTATATATGTACCACATCTTTAACCATTCATCTGTCGATGGACATTTAGGTTGCTTCCATGTCTTGGCTCTTGTAAATAGTACTGCTATGAACATTGGGGTGCATGTATCTTTTTGAATTATAGTTTTGTCTGGATATATGCCCAGGCTTGGGATTGCTGGATCATATGGTAACTCTACTTATAGTTTTTTGAGGAACCTCCAAACTGTTTTCCATAGTGGCTGCACCAATTTACATTCTCACCAACAGTTTAGGAGGGTTCCCTTTTGGAGATAGGGTATTTATAGAGGTCATTAGGGTGGGCTCTAATCCAATCTGACTTGTATCCTTATAAGAAGAAGAGATTTGGACAAAGACACAGACAAAAGAAAGACAATGTGAAGACGCAGAGAAAAGAAGATCATCTACAAGTCAGAGAGAGAAGCCTGGTTCAGATCCTTCTCACAGCTGTTAGAAGGAAACAACCCTGACATGAACACCTTGATCTTGGACTCCCGGCATCCTGAACTTTGAAACAATAAATTTCTGTTCTTTTTTTTTTTTTTTTTTGCTGTACGCGGGCCTCTCACTGCTGTGGCCTCTCCCGTTGCGGAGCACAGGCTCCGGACACACAGGCCCCGCGGCCATGGCTCGCGGGCCCAGCCGCTCCGCGGCATGTGGGATCCTCCGGGATCGGGGCACGAACCCGTGTCCCCTGCATCGGCAGGCGGACTCTCAACCACTGCGCCACCAGGGAGGCCCAAATTTCTGTTCTTTAAGCCATCCAGTCTGTGGTACTTGGTGGCAGCCCTAGCAAACTAATACAACTACATAGTACAAATTCTTCAGCTTGCAATTCAGAGACATTCAAAGTATGGTCCCAACTCCTCTCTTCAATCTTCTCTTCCCCTCTAACTCTTCAATCAACCGAAGCTCCAGGCAAATTATACTACTTTCTGTTCCTGCACTCAGCTCCATGCCCTCCCACATGTACACCTCTGCTCAGGCTCTGCCCTCTTGCTTAGGACAATCTCTGCCTGTGACCACCTACCTATCCTTTAGGGTCCATCTCAAATGCCTCCTGCTTCATAATGACTGTCCTGAGTCATCCCCTAGATATTCTCTGAGGTCAGCCAGACAAATCTGGGCTTGAATCTAGCTCCACTGCTTACTAGCTGTGTGGCCTTGACAAAACACTGGACTTCTCAGAGTTATCCATGGCATGAGAAAAGATACCACTTCATAAGGTAAGTGTTGTGAGGACTGAGCGAGATGATGCATGTAAGGCACTTAGCACAATGCTTGGCACAGAGAAAGCATTCTGGAAATGTAAGTTTTATTTTTATTTTGTATTCTGTGAACCCCAATGGCATTTAATATAAAGCTCCTCTATGCCACTTACCACATTCTGTCTTATCTTGTTTGTTAGTGGGATTACTCATTTAAATTACTATTGACTTAAAACAATCATTCACCATCTCCTGCAGAATCAAAAGAGAGCTATCAATCTGTCAGTCGTCACTATATCTGGGCCAAGTGAAGTTTCCACCCATGAGTAAAATTCAGCCTCAGGCTCCACACCTGGTGATGCCCTTCCATCAGTTCTGTTGAGTGTCAACTCTGCAACCCTACTCTCTATCCCCCCATCCCAAGGCACCCACAGCCTTTGGTTCCTTGGAGGCTACCCAGCAGGTTTTCATACCAGAGTCACTTTAATAAACTTTGCATTATAGTCTTTTGTCAGTCAAGAACTCCAGCATCAGACAGACCCGGGGTTTATCCCCCACGCCACTGCTGTAAGCTCTGTGGCTGACCACTTTATTTGACCTCTCTAGGGCTCACTTTACTTATATGTACAATTAAGATAATAATACAACGACTTAATAGGTTCCTGTGAGGACCAAAGGAAGTCATCTGGGGAAAGGGTGCTTGGCACTAGTGAGAACTCAATAAAAGATGCCATTATCATCACATTTCTTGTAATTCTTAGTAGATTATAAAGTCCTTGAGACAGGAAATATAGTAGACTCTATAAAAGTTTGTTGAACAAAATTTTGAATTTTGAGGTGAACTAACCTGAAATGCTTATATCTACAACATTTATCTTGAACAAAATTTCCATCTGTATGAAATTAGAACAGAGAAGTATAATTTTTAGATATAAACAAGTTTAAGCTAACAAATAAAATGAGTTGGTATTTTTCAGGGTCATTTTTGCTATTCATGGAAAAGACTAACAAAATAATGAAAAGTATTGAATAAACAATTCACTGGGTTCTTTTATTCGAGCTTCCTTTTCATAGTTAGGAGAAAATATGATCACTTGAAATTTGAAGTCTTTTCCAGGTGATCTGTGGCCAGATCTGGTAACATGCATTAGCCTCCTTTTTTTTTTTTTTTTTTTTTTTTGCTGTACGCGGGCCTCTCACTGCTGTGGCCTCTCCCGTTGCGGAGCACAGGCTCCGGACACACAGGCCCCGCGGCCATGGCTCGCGGGCCCAGCCGCTCCGCGGCATGTGGGATCTTCCGGGATCGGGGCACGAACCCGTGTCCCCTGCATCGGCAGGCGGACTCTCAACCACTGCGCCACCAGGGAAGCCCCCATTAGCCTCCATTTTTAACAACCTTTTTTTACATTTGGCATTGTGAATGCACCTTCCCTCTCATAGGGCTTTAAGAGCAAAAAAAGTCTTTATGATCTAATGGTACAGTTTCTCCAGGGGAGAAACTGAGCCAGGGCAGTTGGTCGGTAGGTATCATGGCAGGCGGGGCGGGGCTGTCTATGGGCTACAGTGTTCCAAAGAGGTCCATGTGGGTTTCCGTGGTGGCGCAGTGGTTGAGAGTCTGCCTGCCGATTCAGGGGACTTGGGTTCATGTCCCAGTTCGGGAAGATCCCACATGCCGCAGAGCGGCTGGGCCCGTGAGCCATGGCCGCTGAACCTGCGCGTCTGGAGCCTGTGCTCCACAACGGGAGAGGCCACAACAGTGAGAGGCCCGCTACCGCGGGAAAAAAAAAAAAAAAGAGGTCCATGTGAACATCCAAAGCCTTAAGATATATTCTTAAACCTTAGTAGATAAAGCTGGGGAAAAAGAAAAACAGCAACAACAAAATGTCATTTCTGAGCTCCAAGCAGTTTCTTTCTAGTAATTAATTGGCAGAGATACCAATGCTCCACCAATTAAAGCAGACTCTCCCTTTGTTCTGGGGGGGGAAAAATACCCAAATGGACCCTTTATGTAGACATTAAACTAAGACAGTCTTCTGAAATGGAGATGAGAATCTGATTTCCTCATTTAGGGGTGATGATGTTAAAGGGACCCTCTACTGGAAGCAGAGCTGCATCTCTGTAGACCAGGATACTTTGGGAGAAAATGTGTCTCTGGAGGAAGAGGGAGAGACGACACAGTTTTGGTTACCTGCCTGGTCCTCTGGACTAATTTTAGGTCTTGTAATTAGAGGAGTGGGTCAGAAGTGTATTGCAACTTTTTCAGAAAAGGTTTGTAAAATTCTACGCTTAAGACAAGCTGCTTTGGGACCCAGATGACAAAATGTGAGAGAGTTGAGGAAACGACAATTCTCTTGGCCTTTTCATTCATTGATTGATTCATTCAAAAAACATTTATTGAAAGCCTGCTTTGCACCGCGCTCTGTGCTACGTGCTAGAAAGAGAGAGAGTGGTGAGAACCAGATACCCTCAGTGCCTCTCTTCACATCCCTTACATTCTGGTTTTGTATTATTCATCTAGTGCTGCATTACAAATTACCTCAAAACTTAATGGCTTAAAACAACAAACATTTATTATCTCACAGCTTGTGTGGATCAGAAATCTGGTTGTGGCTTAGCTGGATGCCTCTGTGTCGAGTCTCTCCTAAGGCTGCAGTGAGGCTGTCAGCCAGGGCTGCAGTCACCTCAGGGCTTGACTAGGGAAGGATTGGCTTCCAAGCTCTCTCATGTGGCTACCAACAAGGCTTCAGATCCTCCTTGGCTGATGGCCAGAGACAACAGTCCCTCGCCACACAGACCTCTCCATGGGGTGACTAAAAAGTGGGCAGATGGCTTCCCCCAGAATGAGGGCTCAGAGGCAGGAAGGAAGTCACGGTCTTTTTGTAACCTAATCACAAAAGTTACATCCATCATTTTTGTGAGATTCTGTTCATTAGAAGCAAGTCACTAGGTTGAGCCACATGCAATGGTAGGAGGTTACATAAGGGCAGTAATACCTGGAAGCTGGGATCACTGGCTCCCCCCAAATCACTGACCTTTGTGAGTGCATCTCTTCCCATTTTATCCCCGAATTGGTTTTGCCGGTAGAGTAGAGGAAATCTACTTTTGGGAGGGTATAGGTATCATTCATTATCAGAATCTATTCAATACCTAAAAACATGCTGATTAAGAAACTTTATAAAAGCAGGAGCCTACAGCAGATTTTTTAAAAGAAAAAAAAATGTGTCCCCAGGCCTGCCAATAATTCCAATCAATTTCCACAAATATCACTACAGCACTCTTAGATATCTATGTAACCATCCACCAAAGATTTCAACATAATATAAAGCATTTAAAACAGTAATTACTTAATAACTTAACCCTTAGGACCTCATTAATAGATATGTTTGCATGTAATATACAATGATACTATACAATATCACATGCAATTATTTTCCTTCTATGGGGCAACAACCACATACTTTAACGTAAATAATAATATGTTAAAGATTTGTTATTGTTACAAACGACATTTAGCAGAATAAAGTAAACTTAGCAGTAAATTTTTTTTTTTTTTTTTTTTTTTTGCGGTACGTGGGCCTCTCACTGTTGTGGCCTCTCCCTTTGCGGAGCACAGGCTCCGGACGCACAGGCTCAGCAGCCATGGCTCACGGGCCCAGCCGCTCCGCGACACGTGGGATCTTCCCGGACCGGGGCACGAACCCGTGTCCCCTGCATCGGCAGGCAGACTCTCAACCACAGCGCCACCAGGGAAGCCCAGCAATAAAGTTTTTTAATGGTGCCACATACGGGTCCATTACAGCAGGTTTAAGAATCATATAGTAAAGTTTGGTTATAATTTTTTCATGTCAATCTAGCAACTATCTGGATAGCGAGAGTGAGGACTACCTATATTTATTTTGTACTTACCACATTTATAATATCTATAATTAGTGCTAATTGATTCTCAGTTCATTCTCATAGCTTACAGAGAGAAATCAAAGTGTCGGCAAATAATGACCACTTTTGCCTTCACTTTGTTCAATAACTAGATCTCTTATTCTGACTCTTGGCTTATAACATTGGCTAGAATGTAAGCCCTGTTAAACTTAGTTTTCTTGAATAAATTAAAACGCATACCATGTTTTTGGATAGAAAGCCTAACTATAATAAAAATTGTAATTCTCCCAAAATGAATATATAAATTCAATGCAATTACAATTAGAATCCCACAATTTTTGTATTACTTTGTTTTATAACAGAGTACATGAGCTTAATGCTTAGAGGGAAAAACAAAAGTCTAAGAATAGCTAATAAAGTTATAATAAATTGTTTGTGAATCTGCATATACCAAATTTTAAATATATCATGAAGCCATTGTAAAGAAAATAGTATGATACTGGCATAGGAATAGACAAATAGATCAGTGAAACTACTACAGAGACTTTGGGACTTTGATATATGACAAACGTGGTAATTAAATTCAGTAAGAAAGGGGCAATTTATTTAACAAAAAGTCTGGCACAATTGGCTACCCATCTAGAATAAAATTAATTTTAACCCTCTACAATACCCCACTGTTAAAAGTAGATTTATTTGAACTTAAAAACCTAAGTTTCAATAATAAAACAAGAAAAATTACAAGAATGCTTAGACAAATGTATGTGTAACATTGTGGTTTTGGAAATCTTTTATGTGAGATAGAACACCCAGAAACTACAAAGGAAAACTTAAACATATTGACTAAATAATTTTCTTTTTAAACATTTCTATGGAAAAATTCCATAAACAAGTTCAAAAGACAAATGATTCATTGAGAAATATTGGGCTGGCAAAAAAGTGCCTTCAGTTTTTAAATAAAAATAAAAGACACATTTTTCATTTTCACCAAGAACTTTATTGAACAAAGTATTCACCTTTTTGTTCTACTACCTTCTGCCATTTTTCAGGCAACTTCATAATTCCATCTTCCCAAAACTTTTTATCTTTTGGAGCAAAAAACTGTTCCAGGTGCCTTTTACAGTCTTCTAGGGAATTGAAAGTTTTTCCATTAAGACAATTTTGTAAAGACCTAAATAAATGGAAATCCGAAGGTGCAATGTCTGGTGAATATGACGGATGAATCAGAACTTTCCAGCCAAACCGTAACAGTTTTTGCCTGGTCATGAAAGAAACATGCGGTCTTGTGTTATCCTGATGGAAGATTATGCGTTTTCTGTTGACTAATTCTGGATGCTTTTCGTCAAGTGCTGCTTTCAGTTGGTCTAATTAGGAGCAGTACTTGTTGGAATTAATCGTTTGGTTTTCCAGAAGGAGCTCATAATAGAGGACTCCCTTCCAATCCCACCATATACACATCACCTTCTTTGGATGAAGATCGGCCTTTGTTGTGGTTGGTGGTGGTTCATTTCACTTGCCCCACGATCGCTTCCGTTCCACATTATTGTACAGTATCCACTTTTCATCGCCTGTCACAATTTGTTTTAAAAACAGAACGTTTTCATTACGTTTCAGTAGAGAATCACATGCAGAAATACGGTCAAGAAGTTTTTTTTCACTTAACTTATGTGGAACCCAAACATCAAAGCGATGAACATAACCAAGCTGGTGGAAATGATTTTCAACGCTTGATTTGGATATTTTGAGTATGTCGGCTATCTCCCGCGTGGTATACAGTTGATTGTTCTCAATGAATGTCTCGATTTGATCATTATCAACTGCAACTGGTCTACCCGACCATGGAGCATCATCCAGTGAGGAATCTCCAGCACGAAACTTCGCATACCACTTTTGACATGTTCAATCAGTCACAGCACCTTCTCCATACACTGCACAAATCTTTTTTTTTTGCATTTCAGTTGCATTTTTACCTTTCTTGAAATAATAAAGCATAATATGCCAAAAATGTTGCTTTTTTTCTTCCATCTTCAATATTAAAATGGCTACACAAAAATTCACCAATTTTAAGTCTTTTTTTTTTTTTTTGCGGTATGTGGGCCTCTCACTGTTGTGGCCTCTCCCGTTGCGGAGCACAGGCTCCGGATGCGCAGGCTCAATGGCCATGGCTCACGGGCCCAGCCACTCCACGGCATGTGGGATCTTCCCGGACCGGGGCACGAACCCATGTCCCCTGCATCGGCAGGCGGACTCTCAACCACTGCGCCACCAGGGAAGCCCTTAAGTCTTTTTTTTAAATGCACGCTGATATGACAGCTGTCACAATACAATTTAACAAAATTATTTCGAATGAAGTTAAAGACAACTAAGGGCTACTAGAGCCATCTTACAGAAAAAAACGAATGAAACTTTTGGCCAACCCAATACAACTTACAAATACATATGCCAGATAAGAGGTTAAAATGTGTAATACTCAAATACCTCCTTCAAACTGATAAGACAAAAAACACAGTAGGAAAATGAAGACTATGAAGTGCAAATCCAAATGGTCGTTAACAATAGCAGTTTGAGAATACGCAAATTAAAAAAAAATACCTAAGGTCTTTCTCACCCATTAGATTGGCCAATATTTAAGCAGTAACAACTACTGCTGGCAGGATGGGAAGGAAGTGTGCACAGTCATCAAGCTGCTTATATTAATATGACTATTCACAGCCTTTTGGGAAAGCAATCTGGGAATATCTATAAAAATGAAAACCACATACCCTTTATCCCAACAATTCCACTGGTGTGAATCTATCTCAAAGAAATAAAAATGCCAGTATAAGGAGACTTACACAAATCCATACACAAGGATGTCTACAATAGCACTGTTTCTATCATGGCAAAAAAAAAAAAAAAAACTAGTAGCAAAACGAATGCCCTTCCACAGAGAAATAAGTGAATAAATTATATATCCATACCATGGAATACTGTGCAGACATTCAAAGGAATTAATTAGATCTGTTTCAGTAAACTTGGAGATTCCACTGTTGAGTAAGAAAAGCAAGAGGCAAAGGAAAGTATATAACACAATGCTTCTTCAAAAATGATTAATGGTTTTAAAACCCCTACATGTATATATGTCTATTTATTTTTAACATAGTTATATGAACCTGAAGAAAGAGATGAAGGATGTACACACCCTGTTGTTAACGCTGGTTATACAGTGGAGGGTGACCAGCAAACGACCAAAATTGTAAAATTGCATTTGTGTGTAAATACATACAAGAGATGAATGAAGGGATGGTAACCAATATATAGTGGTAGTTATCTCAGGGTGGTGAGATTTCAGGTGATGTTTTGCTTTGTTCCTTGTATTTTTCTGTATTCTATTTTTGTACTTTTAATAATAAACATGTGTTAGTTATCTAATCAGAAAAAGAATAAATCTATTTTCATTGAATAAAAGACAGTTGGGAAGAAGAAAGCAGTGTTCAGTTTTTGAACAGTTATGCAGGAATAGATTTGAAACCAGTTAGAAACAGAGAATAATGGGATGGGATATAGTTTAAAATTATTTCAGATAAAGGACTGAGAAGGCTTGACAATTTGGAGGTCCATACATGTGCACACACACACCATTTTAAAGTTTTTAACCAGTGGCATATGGGGAGGTTTTTTTTTTCACTTTTTTTCAGCTTTATTGAGGTATAATTGACAAAAATTGTATGCATTTAAGGTGTACAACTTGATGCTTTGACATATTCATACATTATGAAATCATGGCCACAATCGAGCTAATTAACATACCTGTCCCCTCACAGTTAAACCATTTTCTTTTTTATTTTCATTGGTTTGTGTGTGTGTGTATGTGTGGTGAGAACACTTAAGATCTACCTTCTTAGCAAACATCAGTTACACAAACAGTATTGTTAACTATAGTCACCATGCTGTACATTAAATCTCCAGAACTCATTCATCTTGCATTACTGAAACTTCATACTCTTTAGCCAACATCCCCGCCATGGAGAGATATAGGGAAATTCTTTAGCTGTGTGGTCTGTTGGTAGCACTGAGGTTTCTGCCTCCTAATATTTGCTGTTTGTTCCCATCAGCAAAGTGGGCAGGGTTCTGTCATTTTTCTTTTCACTAAGAACCTCATCAGTCCTTAGTCAAACATTTTCTTTGCCCAAAGGAGAAAAGGGGGAAGGATTTTTGTTTTTGTTAAGAAGGGTGGGGAGCTACTATAGTAGACTGTGTTTTGGGGTCATTTTTATCAATTAAGCTAATACACAAATTTCTAATTAGTTAACTACTCATGTATACATATATGATACATGATAGATAAGTTTATAGATATATGCTTTTTCTATCCTCTACCTGTATACCTACCTATTTATTTAAACCATCTCTTTTTGAAGAAAGGATTTAAAATGTCTATTAAATATCTAACATTTTGTACTTTCAAGAGAGCTACTTCTTGAAAAATAAGTTCTTTCAGCTTTTACTTTCAGGCCATGTCTCTCTGTCTGTAAGGACCAGGAAACAGCATCATCAATCTGGTGACTTGGCTAACTGAAGAGCTACAGCAAGTCTTCTGAGAATCGTTCCAATCTATCACTGTACGAATGACTGTGAAGATGGTCAAACAGCCCAAAATCCCTTGTGCTTCAGTCAATTCAGTCAATAAATGCTTGCTGAACTGAATGTTATAGTGGATGTAAGCAGACACTCAACAACTCCCATTTCAAAAGCAGGTCTAAAAGGAGATAATCATCCCTAAATTGCTCCAAAGTCAGGCAATCACCATCACAGCTGAAGTGAGACCCTGTTGACCCAAATTCTCTCAATTTCCAGCAAAACTTTTGCTTCTGCCTAGCATGTCTTTCCACATCCCCACTGGCCCCTACTTCTTCCTCATGAAGGCAGCTTGGTATAGTAGAGCCAACAGAGGCTTGAATTCAAAGCCTAACTCGGACACTGACTAGACGCTGACTAGCTGTGTGGACTCAGATGAGTCACTTAGTCTGTCTAGGCCTCAGTTTCCTCATCTGCAAAATGGAAACAGTAATACCTGAATCACAAATTTCACTGAGGGTTAAGTGCAAAGCTCTTGGTTCTGATTAATGTTAGTTCATTCTCTTTCCCCTTCTCTGCCTTGAGAAATCCTACTTATTCTTCAAGGCCCACAAAAAACATCACCTCCTTTGTGACACCTTCCCTCACCTTCTCTACAGAATTAGTTAATTACTCCCTCCTTTGCACATTCATAGCACTCTGATCAGACCCGTTTTAGACTACTTACCACAGTGCATAGTTTTCATATCTGACTCAATAGATTAGAGGCTTTTTTAGGGCATAGCCTGTATCATATTCACTTTAACATGCCCCAGTATCTTGCAACAGGGCCAGTGCCTGGCGTATAACAGATGCTCAATAAGTATTTGCAGGATGTGTTCAGCTATAAGCAAAGAAATATCGGTTCAGTAGTTCAAATATGATGGTATCATGACCTAGTTAATGTCATACTTTGGGGGTTTAGTTTGCTTTTGCATCATTCATCTACAGAGTTCTCAAAGAGGGTAAACAGACCTCTTGGCAAAAGGGGAACCAGTCTGCCTACTTTATTTAGACTTGCAAAAGGCCTCTGACAACGAGGCACAATTCCAAGGGAAACATCTCATGCAGAAGTAGAGCTGCCTCTGCAGGCTGTCCATCTCTACATACCGAAATCTTATCCTTTTCAATGCCATCTTTGGTGTCACCTCCTTCAGGAAGCCTTTTCTGATTCTTCCAACCTCCTGGTGCTCCTCCCTCAAAAATAGTAGGAGCAGTCTGTCTATCCTCTTTTGTGGAACACAGAATAGTTTGCTTTGTGTATATTCAGCCCCTTGATTATGTGTCCAATCCCCCTACCAGGCAAAGAGCAAGAGGAAGGAACTGGATCTCACCTCTGGTATCCCTGCAGTGCCTACTACAGAGCTGTACACATGAACAAAGGGCTCAGGACTTCCCTGATGATGCAGTGGCTAAGAATCCGCCTGTCAATGCAGGGGACATGGGTTCGAGCCCTGGTCCGGGAAGATCCCACATGCCACGGTGCAACTAAGTGCACCACAACTATTGAGCCTGCACTCTAGAGCCTGCGAGCCACAACTACTGAGCCTGCACACCACAACTACTGAAGCCCACACACCTAGAGCCCGTGCTCCTCAACAAGAGAAGCCACTGCAATGAGAAGCCCGTGCACCGCAACAAAGAGTAGCCCCCGCTCACCATAACTAGAGAAAGCCCGTGTGCAGCAACGAAGACCCAACACAGCCAAAAATAAATAAATATTTTTTTTTAAAAATGCTTAGAATGTTGTATAGGCCAAACAAAACACACATACCAGTTTGTGCTCCTTAATACAGGCAAAGCGACACAAAAATATTACCTGACCTGCACTTGACCTCAATGTACCGCACCTGCTAAAGCTTTCTTGGACTCTGCATATGTAAGCACTGCCATCATCACTTCCTGCTATCCTTATTCTTAACCCTGGTACCAGTGGCGTCCTTTGAGACAAATCCAGGGCCTTTTCCCAGTCCTTATATGCCTTGACCTCTAGAGCATTTAGCTAATACCGCCCTTAGACCCAAGTTGCTACTGCCTCAGCAGAGCCAAGTTTGAATCGCTATCTCCACTGCTACTGCCTTATATTCAACTGCCTTGCCATATCCTGGTTGGAAACTGTGGGTTTCTGCCACAGTATTCTCTTGTATTCTCTTTCAATACTGTATTCTCAAAAACACAGACCCGATCAGGTTGATTCTCTACTTAAAACCCTTCACTGGTTTCCTGCTCTCTTCCAGCATGATGTCCAAGGTCCTTCGTGATCCAGCCTCTGCTTATCTCTCCAGCCTCATCTCCCCTCACTCCACCCCTTAATCCCTATTCCTGAGTCGACAAAGCTACTGCAGCTCTCTATAAACGTCGTGCTCTCCTATGCCCCAGTGCCTTGGTGCACTGCTTCCTCTGCCTGGAAAATCCAGGGAAGCTCCAACTACCCCTGTCACCCTCAGTTCAGATGGCAGCCTTCCTTGAACCAGCCCCACTTGCACCCCCAACTCTGCTGGGAGCTCCCATGGCACCCTCCATGAAACTATCGAGCACTTATCTCATTACTTTGTTTGGCTCCTCTGCTAAACTCTGAGTTCCTAAAGGATAGTAACCTATTTTTAAAACTCTGTATCCTCACTCTCCAGTTTAGTGCACTGCATGACACAGAGCCAACACTTAATAAATATTTGCTGAGTGACTGTGAATTTCCTGCATCGATTAATGAAGGTCCTAATACAAAGAAAGCACTTTTCCCAGAGCAGCTCAGTATGAGACAAAAACAGCATGGCACACAAAGAAGAGGATCTGTACGACTTAGACAAAGAGAAAAGTACAGAAACCCAGAACAGCAACAATTTCTAAATAACACTGAGCTAAATGTTTCCCCCAATTCCTTAGTGAAGGGGAAACTGGAAACTGACATTAGAACTCAACAGTATAGGATCTGTAGTTTGATATAGATAATTATGCTTCAGTTTAAATTACACTAAATTCTATATAATCCTTGCCTACATTGAGGTTTTTCAGTTAAGTCTTTCTGTTGTCTTCAAGTACTGTTGGCTGGACTGCGCGGATGCCACCTGGCAGACGCAGTTAAGATTTTGGTGCCCAGTGTGGGAAGGCCAGGGAAGGAACAGATTTTCGTGCATGGAGCCTGAGCGTGGCTTATTTCTGCTTAGGAGTGCTACCAGGACCACATTTACAGCATTTTGCTCTTCACAGCTGCCCTGAGCACTAAGCAGAGTAGATATTATTATCCCCATTTCAGAAATGAGGAAACAAGAACCGCAAGGTCAAATGACTAGGTTTTTTCCCCTCCTGCTTGGGACCCCCAAGCATAACAGCAGCAGTGTCAGCAATATTCCGGCACATCCTTTAACCCAGTCTCTCCCATGATAATCCCCAAATTTGGGAGCTAAAAGGCATCAGAAATTATCTGGCTCAAGTCGCTGTGTTTCAAAGAGAACTCATCTTTCCAGAACTTTTATCAGCTTGAGGGAAGAAAAGCAGAGGGGATTGGCTAGAGACCAGCTCCTTAAATTATTTGCTTTCCCCAGCGGGGGCCCCAGGGGCACCATGTACTCTTGCTGGTTTCCATCTGCTCCACTCGCGTGGCCTTAACAGAGCTCTGCTGCTGCGGCCTCGAGCATGCATGTATTCAGATGACAGAAAGTGACACCCAGAGCAGTGACGTGACTTTCCCTATGACTCTAAGGAAGCGAAGGTCAGATCCAGGACTTGACATCAGTTTTTGGACTGCCAGTGCAGAATTCTGTCTACTATGCCATGCTCTCCCAAAAGGTGGCAGATGCTGGGGACACAGAGAACAGTATCTTATCACATTAAGAGCTTTTGCTGCTGCTGCTTTGAATATCAAATACTCAAATACATCACCCTTTGTCAAGCTGTAAAATGGAATCTCAACATCCTTAGAGCATGGAGAAATTTTAAAATCAAAAGGATTGTATAAAAAGAAAAATTTAAATACAACCACACACTCAAAAAACCAAATTAGAGGCACTGTGATGCTCTGGAAAGAGGGTGTTAGACAAACCACAAAATAATGTATCAGCAAAACCACTTCTCTTAATTCTAGCTCCGGCAATCATTTGCAGCAGAAACAATGCACATGCTGCTCCCGTGGAGAGCCCGGGTGAGCAGTCAGCCTAGCTCACGGAAAGGGCAGGCCAAGGAGTCACAAGCTCTTAACTTGAAGGGAACTAAGGACTACAAATCTAAGCAGGAAGTGACAGAGCCCTTAGTAAATCTGGAAAGATTAACTGTGTCCTCATTAATTTCTCTTCGTTATAGTCCAGTAAGCACTGTCAAATGTTTTAAAGTGGATTATGACAGTGGCTCTGGGCCCTGCAATGCTGCAGAGACCAGGTGACTAGGCAGTGTGTCAGGAACAGAAGGTAGGGCTGACAGCAAGTTCCAAAACAACCCCAGAACGTGTGTGTGTGTGTGTGCAGTGTCTACTGTGAGCTAGGCCCTACAGGGCTATTTAATGGATATTTTATGGATATGTCTGTAGACGATTGTGTGTGTATATATATACATATATACACACTATATGACATAAGGTATACTCGTGTGTATATATACACAATACAATATTGATATATTGTGTGTATATATGTATGTGTGTACAGAGACACACACACATATATATTTATAAAATCATCTACAGGCATTTTATCTATAAATTATCCATTAAATAGCCCTGCAGGGCCTAGTTCACAGTAGACACTAAATTCAGTTGATACAATATTAATAAGGTCAATATTTAATGAGCATTTTTATGTATTATCTCCTTTAATCCTCCCAATAACTCTGTGAAGTATACACTATCATTGTACTCATTTTACTGATGGCACAGAAAGGTGAAATGACTTGCCCAGTGTCACATAGCTAATAAGTACCTTGGTTGGAGACTTGTCCACTGGCTCCAAAGCTGAAGCTCTAAACCTCAATGCTAGAAGGCCTCTCCATCTCTAGGTTTTACTTCTGGCCAAATACATACCTCTCTACTTCTGAAAGAGACAGAAACACAATAAGTTTTTCTTAATTTTTTAATAGTATCACTTCCATTTATTGAGCATGTACTATATGCCAGGCACTGTTCTAGGTATTACATTATTTCATTTAAGCCTTATGACAACCCGATGAAGTATGTACTATTATTATCCTCAAGTTACAAATGAGAATACTGAGGCCTAGAGTGGCAGAGTAACTAATTGTTCAGAGTCACAGAGAAAATGGTAGGCCTGCCTGAAAGTAATGTGAGAGATTGCGTAAGGTACAATCAGCCAGTAGTGTGCTGACTAATGTTTAACAGCTGGATCTCAGGGGAAAAACAACGGGCCCTCAGCTCCAGGAAGGCAAGACAGACTAAGCACAATCCACCCTGTCTCTCCCACTTAATGAAGCTATAAAACCCGGACAGATTCATGAAGCAGCTATCTGAAGACACTGAAAAGTCAGTAGTAGCAGGCAGATTGAGGAAGAAAACCAGAATCTGAAGTATCATGCCACTGATGGTGAGTTTACCATTTTCCCCCTGTGGTATCCCCCACGCTAAGCACAACATAGCCTAAAATCCAAAAGTAGGCATCAGCATAAACATAGAAAATTGCAGGAGAAACTCTAGTCCTGGCTCAAAGACTGGGAAAAGAAACTCCTAATGATCAAAGAAGTTTTCTTTTCTCTCTCTCCATTCTCTCATGGCCCAGAGCCCAAGCAGCCCAGAGGCAGTGGTAGCAGAGCAAACCTGCATGGGCCAAAATCTTACTTTTTTTTTTTTTTGTGGTACGCGGGCCTCTCACTGTTGTGGCCTCTCCAGTTGCGGAGCACAGGCCCTGGACACGCAGGCTCAGCGGCCATGGCTCACAGGCCTAGCCGCTATGCAGCATGTGGGATCTTCCTGGACCGGGGCACGAACCCGTGTCCCCTGCTTCGGCAGGCAGACTCTCAACCACTGCGCCACCAAGGAAGCCCCAAAATCTTACTTTTTGATCAGTATAGCTGTGACCCCAATGGGCAAACCCCCATTCCTCTTTTGTTGTTGTTCTTCTCTCCTCCCACTGCTTGGCCTGGGAAGTGGACATAGGTACAGAAGTGCGTAGCAGAGCAGGGGAAGTAAAGTCCCTAATTTCTGGCTTGAAAACCAAAAAAAGGAGTCCTGGGAGACAGAAAGTATTGAGGAGATTACAGAGAGGGTGGACCACAGGAAAGTGACCCCATGAAGTTGTTTATAAGCTCCTGGACTCACCCCCAAGCTGAGCATGTGTGGATCTGATCCTAATCACCCTGAACCCAAGGACCATGCCAAAAATTTTGAGAACTGAACCACAAGAGAGATTACTGTCCAGGTCCTACACTGACCACTGGGTGGCACACAATTGGGACAGATCCAAATAGCAATATGAAGGCTTTGAAAATCAATCTGAAATTGGAACTACTAGCCCACAGAGGTGGATTAGAAATTGCATCCCAAACCTAACCAGGTTGATTGTCTGCTAAAATATTAGCATCTTTCAAAGGATTTAAACAAGACACAGGGTCTTATAACATAATAGTCAAAATGTCTAGTATACAATCCAAAAATCCTAGACATACAAAGAACCAGGAAAATATCAATTCACATGAGAATAGACAATCAACAGATGCCAGCGTCAAAGTAACACAGATGTAATTATCTGACAGTAACTTCAAAACAGCTACTATAAAGATGCTCCTGGAAGCAATCATGAACATTCTTGGGACAACTGAAAAAAGGGAAAGTCTCAGAAAAGAAATAGAAGATATAAAGAACTAAATGTAAAGTTTAGAATTGAAAAATACGATAACCAAAATTAAAAACTCCATGGGATCAATAGCAGATTGGAGATGACAGAGGAAAGAACCGATGAACTTAAAGATAGATCAACAGAAATTATCCAATCTGAACAAAAGAAAGAAAAAACTAAAAAAATAAACATCCCGGGCCTCCCTGGTGGCGCAAGTGGTTGAGAGTCCGCCTGCCGATGCAGGGGATGCGGGTTCGTGCCCCGGTCTGGGAGGATCCCATATGCCGCGGAGCGGCTGGGCCCGTGAGCCATGGCCGCTGAGCCTGCGCGTCCGGAGCCTGCGCGTCCGGAGCCTGTGCTCCGCAACGGGGGAGGCCACAACAGTGAGAGGCCCGCATACCGCAAAAAAAAAAAAAATAAAAAAATAAACATCCCTGATTTGTAATGTTTGCAGATTTCCATAGTGAAAATAATTCCACCCTGGCCAATGTCCAGGTATCAACTCGATATCACTGAATGCAGAGTTGGGGAGAGATGCACATAACTGGCTCTTATGCACAAACATCTCTCATCCCCCAGGGCAAAAACAGCACAGCAGTACTGGAGTCTACGGAATCTCAGCCTTCTGACCACACACACCCTAAGGCTGTTGATCTTCCTTTTAGGCACTCCCCACCCCATCTGAGCTGTCCCTGGTGTTCTCCTCAACCTGATTTCAAATAGATAAGGATGTGCAGAGGGCATTCAGTGAGACTGCCAGGGGCCAGTTCCTCTGGCTCTAGGGGAGGCCCCTAGGTGTGAGACAACATTTCCCCATGGGGGAAAGGAGCTAAATGAGCCCAGCTTAAATCAACAGAGTGTCTCTCAAACTAGCAGCCTGATGGCTGACACAGATAAGAGGTGAAAAACATAACCTAGATGGGCAAGACCAAGGTAGGAGTATACCCTATATGGAGTAGCAAAACTGGGCTTAGAATTGATCTTGCCATTCTTAAGCTTTTCACCAAAAGCTGCCAGAGCATTCTGAATACAGCCCCATGTTAGGACTATGCAGCACCCTCAAGAAAGGCTGGAAAGCAAGGTAGGCTGGAAGTTTCAAAGACAGGGATCCTATTTTGCATAAGAGTTTATTTGGCAAGGAGCCATTTCAGGGTAAGGACAGTTCTGAGATTCTTACACAGGGTTCCATTGCATCCAGGACCCAAGTCCAGAGTTGCTGAAATGGTTTAAAAGTAGTAGAAACCCAAAGCCACAAATAGCCCAGAAAGGCCCTCTCTAACCTAACCTTCTTAATTGCACACATTAAGATGCAAAGTTCTGGAGAGAACAAACAACTTTCTCAAGGTCACGCAACTAATGAGCTAGAACAAAAAGGGAGGTCTCCTGATTCTAAGTCCCGTGCTTTTTTCCTGACATCACGCTTCCTCTTACGCTTCCTTCCCCGAGCAAGATTTATCTGGCCAGTGGCAACAGGGATGAAAAGTCTTTGTGTGGTTTAGAGGGGAATTAAAAAAAAAAAAAAAGCTAATGGACCAGTCACAGCTGACACTGATAGCATCAAGGAGGAGTTCAAGCTAGTGGGATTGTTGTTGTATAAGCTAGAGAATGGAAACTCATTATGAATCGAGGAATTTGAATGGTCCCCTCTAAGAAATTAGCAGGCTCAGTGCTTTGAGAAGTGCTCAGGGCACAGCTGCAATGTGATTACGGAGCTGATGGGAAAGCTCAGTGCCCAAGGTGGTGAACATATCCTGGGTGCTCCCTGCCACCAACCACCCGGCCTCTGCAGCGTGCACTGCCAAGTCTGGCCAATTGTTTGACAAGGCAGCTGTGTGTGTGCCTGTTAATTACACTGTGGGGCACCAAAGTTCAGTGTCAGGCAGCTGCCTAGAATATCAAATGGCTTCTAGTGGAACAGGCCAGCTATAAGGGCTCTCTTCAGAGAGGTCAGTACAGCAGCTGACTTCCCCTCCTCCCGCCTCCGTCAATGCAGCCCCCTTTAAAGTCCTATTGTGAAGGCTGCAATGATTTATTTTCACAGAGTTAGGTTAGAATCCATAATAGAACCCGTGTTGATGATCTTTCTGACATGCCTGGATGGGATGAATGTAAATGCCATCTTATATTTCTACGTCTCCTAATGGTAATATTCCCTTGAAACCGACATATCCTTTGAATTAACATATTTAGCCCATCTGATTAGAATTAGCTGTAAGTACTAAGGCTGCTTTCAAAATAATGACAGCCAACACTTACATGGGGCTCCCTATGTGCCAGGTACTTAATACAGATTAATCCACAATTCCGGGTAGGTGCTATCAATATTGCCATTTCACAGATAAGGAAACTGAGGCTTCGAGGTTAAATAATTTGCCCAATTTAACAGCCAGTACACCGCAGAGCTGGTATTCAAAACTAAGTAAAGTGGCGCCTCCATGCTATTAACCGCTACACTATACGGCCTCAAACAAAGCTAATGGTCAAGGCTCATCAATCAACGTTTCTCCAGCATCTGTAATATGCACATATTTGCTCTTATATTCTACTTCCTGCCTTTGGAGTTAATGCAATAAGCATTTTCTGCAACTCTACTAAATACGAGGAGGGAAAATTCACTCATAAAGGGAGTGATTGATCACACAGGAGGCACGTTTTGAGTTGGATCTTGAAAGATATATTTTGCCTATCAGAGATTAGGGGAGTCAAAGTGGGTATATCAAGCAAAGGGACCAATATGACCAAATTCACACTGGTAGGAATATTCATGCAAAATAAGTAAAGCTGTGAGACTGAGCTATAGGTTGTGTGCCTGGATCACAAAGAGATTTGTCTCCAATGTGAAAGATGGACTGATAGACTGGCCTACGATGATGAGGAGGGAGAGGAATAAAAGGAAAAAGTGGAGTGTAATTCATGTGTGTGTGTGTGTGTGTGCATGTGAACTTAAGGAAAAATCAGAGAAACTGATGATCATTTTTCACGATTGGTTTTCTCTCCTCCCTTCTTCCACCATGATTATGTGTCCATCACATGAATAATTCACTGCTAAGCAAAGGCCTGATGTTGCTGCATTTATAATGCCTGCAAGTTCAAGTTCAACTAATTAAAATTGTTTGTATTCCCCTAAAAACAGGATTAAACTTCTTATAGAATTCTAATGACTAACTGAATACTCTAGCTTACTGAACAGCCCCTGAAATGTAGCCATAGTAGTGTATCTTCCACAGCTTTGAAGTTTACTTCCTTTTGATACCCCAACTCTTCCTTTTTCCTTTTTAAAATCTGAGGTATAATTTATATAGAGTAAAAGTCACCTTTGTCATGTTAGGTCTATGAGTGTTGACAAACCACCAACAAAATCAATATAAAGAATAGTTTCATCACCCTTCAAATGACCTTCCTGCTGCCCTCTTTGTGGTCAACCCCTGCCCCCATCCCCCAGCTCCTGGCAACCACTGATCTGTTTTCTGTCATTATAGTTTGGCCTCTTCCAGAATATCATGTAAGTGGAATCATACGGTATATAGCAATTTGAACCTGGCTTCTTTCACTTTGCATAAGGCATTGGAGTTTCATCCATATTGTTGTGTGAATCAGGTGTTTGTTCATTTTCATTGCTGCATAGTAGTCCATTTTACAGATGTACTACATTTTTAAACTATTCACCAGTTGCAAGATATTTGGATTGTTTCCAGTTTTCAGCAATTATGAGTGAAACCACTATAAACATTTGTATACAGGTTTTTATGTGAGTATAAGTTTTCACTTTACTAAGGTAAATACTGATCTGATAAAAGGCTTGTACCCAGAATGTATAAAGAACTCTGAAAACTCAATAACGGAGAAAAAAGTAACCCAATTTTTAAAAAGGCAAAATATTTGACCAGACACTTCACCAAAGAAGATAGCAAATAAGTGCATGAAAAGATACTCATAAGTTTAGAGAAATATAAATTAAAACCAAAATAATATACCACTATGTATCTATTAGAATATTAAAATGCTTAAAACCTAACAATACCAACTGCTGATGAGGCTGCAGACCAACAGAAACTCTGAAACATTGCTGATGGAAATGCAAAGTGGTACAGTCACTTTGGAAAAGTTTAGCAGTTTCTTATAAAGTTAAACATAAACCAACCATAAGATCCAGTAATCCTGTGCTCAGGTATTTACCCACGTGTTTTTAATTACATTTTTTTAGGATGGAATTTTTTTTTCCTGCCTTCTTAATCAGAGTAGAGTGAATATAATCTATTTTATACTATCTTATGGGCTAAATGCTGGGAATACATATAGAGAGGAAAAATAGTTCCTACTCTTAAAGGTGGAGACGTACTCTAGGCTATGGTGGCCCTTCATGGCTGTTTGCCTCTCCATTCAATGGCCTCAGACTGCTGAGCTTTTCTCAGTTTTTGTATATGTCTTTTAAAATTCTACTCCCCCCTTGCATTCAAACTTTTGGCTATTATTTCTCCTGGCTCTCAATGGACCTGCTGCTAATAGCCTCTCATCTAATTTGCTGTGGGCCAGCAAGCCAGATAATGAAGTCTATTAGAATTGTGTACAAAATAAGGTTACTGATTAAAGTAAGGATCTGACTGCCTCTCCTGATTCTTCTCCTACAGGGTAAAGTCCGTGGCCTTTGTGATAGTTCTTTCCAACTCTCAAAGGCCTTCTTTGTTTCCTTCCAGGTTCTGGCCATCTTCCAGAGAGGCCAGTTAAGATTGCTAGAACTCCAAACTATAGATAAAGGGGATGTTACCACAGTTTACATCTATCTAGTCTAATCTGGTGAAATTTTGCTCATCTCCATGCTAGACAGAAGGACAAGTGAGCCTTATCAGCTAAAGGAACTAGGTTTGCATAAACTTAATGGAGTTAGCAACAGAATAATAGAGAACAAGCCGTAAGCCAAAGAGCAAAAGCAAACCCTGTTAGAACAAGAAAATGAGGAAAGTAAAATATATGCCAAGTTCTGCCTCCTACGCTCAGAAGTCTCTATTTCTCATTGGGACTACAGTATTTCAAAGAAAGGGTAATTTTTTTAAAGTACGCATATCCCACTTCTAACCGTCTTGAATTCAAAGTCATTCAGCAAAAGCATCAGCATCTCACTATAATGTCCAATTGTCCCCTTAGCTTAGAATGGCTTTGTGACCTCACAGAGGGTCTGAAATACACCTAAAATTTAGCAGTAGAAACAGTTTTAAGAAATGCTTTTTTTCCCTCTCCCATCCTGTTACAGAAGAGTAAGTCTTCAGAAAATAAAGTTAAAATAAAGAAACCATTTACCTTCTAAAGCAAACTCTGCTCTACCAAACCCATTCAGACCTCCCGTTGTCTTAAAAAAACAAAAAACAAAAACAACAGGCTTTGGGCAAGGTCTGTTATAAAAAGGAATATAAGACTCATCTTTGCTTTGTGCCAAATACATTGTCTCAAATACATCAGTGATTTCCATTCCAAAGAAGGGTTCAGTCACTTGCTGAATAAAATAATTTTCCACAGCACAGGAAATGAGGAGATTGGATATTCTATCAGATGGGCAACTGAACAAACAGGGCTCCAGGTGGCTAATGTCACAGGGATGAAGACACACAGGGGAATAAGGAGGCTTCTGGGTTTCAGTGGCCTTCTCTTCATCAACATCCAACACAATGTAATTGCATTTCCACCACTATAGTAGCACTTTTCTAACCAACCCCCCAGATAATAATCTATTCTAATATAATGCAGTTTCCTTAGGAGGACACAATTTATTGGGATACTGAGCTATTTAATTTCTTCCTTTCCTTTAATTATCTCTCTTTAGCCTTAGTCTTTAAAAAATCGCTCTCTTTCTTGGGCAGTTCCAGGCAAAGGTGCCAAAGGTGGAAAGAAATAAAGCCCTATTATTTCTGTGAAAGAATTTAAAAGGTTGAGAAAATTATTTTGTCAGTTTTATTTTAATGAAAATTGACTATGCCATTTTCCTTTCTGAGAAACATCATTTCCAAGCTCTGCTTCTGACATAATTGCACGCTTTTAAAAAAAATCTCTAAATGACTCTGTGTCAGTGAAGTGACTTATTGTATTCACCACTCATAAAAAATGGTTCATTTCTGTTATCTGCATTTAGGTAACTCTCTACGCAACATCAAGTTCATTCAATTAAATAACACAATATTTTATACTTGGGGAGCAGCCATATTTTTTTCTGGGTCGAGCACTGCGCTGGTCATGGCATGCCTTTCTTAAATCATTTTAAGGATATATGTACTGTCAGTTCTCTTAGGTGTGGTTATGTTTTGGTATCATGATTATGTTTTTGTAGAGAATCCTTATATTTTAGAGACACATACTGAAATATTTATGTATGAAATGATAGGATGTCTGTGATTTCCTTCAAAATAATATGGTGGAAATGGGGCATGTAGATGAAACAAGAGTGGTTATAAGATCACAAGTGCTGCAGCAGGGTGATGGCTACATGAGGAGTCAGCATATTGCTCTGTTTACTTTTGTATATGATTAACATTTTTCATAGTAAAAAGTCAAAAACCTTTCATCACTCTAATGCCTAGAGAAGTAGCAACTCCTCAGTCTGTCTTTCAAAGCCTCCATTAAGCTTTGCATTTGCAAAGTTAACTTTTAAACCTAATCTCTCCCTATTCCTACTCATGTAACCCACGCACCAACCAAACTGGACTGACAATTCAATGAATATACCTGGTACATTACCACTTTTGGATTTTAGCACATTTTATCTCCTCTGCCACAAAAGTCTTGCCCTTCCCACCTCTATCTCCACCTGTCAAATTCCATCCAGTCCCATAAATACTACTTGTTCCACAAAGACTTTGATTACTCACCCATTAGAAATCAAATCTCTCCCCACTGTATTCCCTTCACATCGTTGGTTGAAGTAATTATTAAATGATTACCCCATTAAGTGATACATAAACTTAATAGTAAATTGTTCACAGAAAATAAACTCTTGGTGTGGTTCAGTATCAAAATGGTATTATATCAAAATATTATTGAATAGCTACCTGACATACAGCACTGTGATTCATTCTTGGAGCACTGTACAGAGAATAGAAGTTGGTCCCATATTAACTATGTACTTAGCTTTTAATCAAGAATTAGAATAATGAAAGGAAAAGCATGATATTGTCAATGATATCCATCAAAAACTGAGACGGGGGGCTTCCCTGGTGGCGCAGTGGTTAAGAGTCCGCCTGCCGATGCAGGGGACACGGGTTCGTGCCCCGGTCTGGGAAGATCCCACATGCCGCAGAGCGGCTAGGCCCGTGAGCCATGGCGCTGAGCCTGCGCGTCCGGAGCCTGTGCTCCGCAAGGGGAGAGGCCACAACAGTGAGAGGCCCGCCTACCGCAAAAAAAAAAAAAAAAAAAAAAAAAACTGAGACGTCCGTTTGTACAGAATTGGTTTCTATCACTCTAGAGCTTTTAAACTAAGCCTCGGGCCTCCCTGGTGGCGCAAGTGGTTAAGAGTCCGCCTGCCAATGCAGGGGATGCGGGTTCGTGCCCCGGTCTGGGAGGATCCCATATGCCGCGGAGCGGCTGGGCCCGTGAGCCATGGCCGCTGGGCCTGCGCATCCGGAGCCTGTGCTCCGCAACGGGAGAGGCCACAACAGTGAGAGGCCCACATACCGCAAAAAAAAGAAAAAAAAAAAAAAGAAAAAAAAAAAAAAAAAAAACTAAGCCTCAAAATAGATGTAGATGGGACAGACTCAGATAGACAACAGAAGTACTCATATTTCAAGAGTGAGCATATTTGACATGGGAAATTTTCTCATGATATAATATTAAGTTAAAAAAAGAGCAAGATATTGAACTGTATATATAGTATTATCCTGATTTTGTAAGAAAAAAAACCTACATTTCTATATATACATAGAAAAAAAGAAAAAGGAAATATGTCAACAGTAGTTATCTCTAGGTAATGGAATGATAGGTGATTTCTCTTTTCTTTTCTGTATCTGTAACTTTTTTACAATGAGCAGCTATTATTAACATAATCGGGGGAAATTATGGTTAAAAAGTATATTTGGAAAATTAAATCACTATGTCATTCCTTATACCAAATGAATTAAATTTTTAAATCTGAAATGATAGAACCATAAAAATACTAGAAGAAAGTATGAGTGAAATCTTTAATAATTCCAGGGAGGGAAAGACAAGATGCCATATAACGCAGAAGCCATAAAAGGAAAGATTAATTTGACTATATAATCTAAAAATACTGCATCACACACACACAAAATCATTAACAGGAAATCAAAAGACAAACTGGAAAAAAGCAACACAAACTAAAAAAAGGGCTACTTTTCTTAATATATAAAGTGTTCCTGCAAATCAATAAGACTAAGGTTAACAACCTTGATCATTGTCCAATTCAATTGGGCAACAGATAATTCACACAAAAAGGTAATACAAATTTCTCTTAAACATATGAAATATGTTTAACCTCATACATGAAGGAAATGCACACTAAATCTAGAATATATAGATCTATGATATATATATATCATATAAAGAAAGGTAAAAAATTTTGATAACACAGTCTGTTGCAAGAATGTGAGGAAATAGGCACTCCCATACATTGCTTATAGGCTTAATATTTTTATCCCAATGAAAACAATTTAGTAATTTCTGTCAAAACTAAAAGTGTACCTACCCTTTGACCCAGCAATTCCCTTTCTTGGGATTTATGTTACAGATATACTCCAACATATGCAAGAAAAAGGCTTTACAAAGATATGTATTAGAACAGTGTTTGTAACAGCAAAAGATTGAAGACCATGTAGATGTCCATCAACAGATTATGATTCATTCAAACAATGAATCAAGCATTTCTATATGCACTGATATTAACTACCTCCAAAATAACGTTAAATGAAAAAAGTTGGGTGTAGAAGAGTATATAAAGTATGTTACTGTGTATATTGTATAAATGCTTAGAATACCTTTGGAGAATAGACAAGAAATTGGTAGTAGTTATTGCTTCTGGGAAAGGGTATGGAATGGCTGGGGTTATGATGGGAGGACAACTTTTCACTTCTTGTGGTTTGTTCAAAAACGTATTTATTTATGTATTTTTAGTGTTTGAGTTTTCACCATATGCATGTACTACTTATTCAAAAATTAATTATTTTACAATGAATAAAAATAAAAGTTAACTAAAAAATGTAGATATAGGGGAGGATAATAGCTCAAAATATCCACGTCTCGACAAGCTTTGGATGAATGGATGAAAACTTAAGCATGCTGATGGAGGGCAGGGTCACTGATTCTTTAGAATATAGGAAGAGAATGTTAAGCTATCATAGATGATCTGAGAGCATGTGTAAGTTAAGAAGAAAGAAAATCCAGAAAGCTTTACAGATACAAGGTAAGAAATATTCAGCAAGATTCATGAATAGAAAAAAAAACTTAGCAAATTATACTGTCAATATATCGTAAGAAGGCCTAAAAGTATGGTATGTTATCTGAAAAGACCACATGATACTAATGACACTGAGATATAGTAACAGGAATTTAAAATGTCAGCATTTGTATTTGGCATAGACATAATCCACTTAGGAGCTCTGGTCCAATTTATTGATCCAGGCTGTTTCTATAACCAATGGGCAGTTCTTCGGTGATTTGTGATCAGGTAGGCCATGGAAGAATCTGTGACTTCTTCTTTTTTGCCCTGGGAATCAACCCAACCCATGTGCACGCGTGCGCATGCGCACACGCGCGCGTGCGCGCACACACACACATACACACACCTCACAGTTAGCAAGAAGTGCTCTACTTTTTTTGGTGTTTTTGCTTCTGCTCTCTTGACCCCAATTGCCATGCTGATGAGTCATCTGACATCAGTGCCTTTAACCTCTGCTATTTACGATCTTTATTAGAGTCTAACCCCTCTGTGCTCTGCTACTATATCCACCCAGTCCGACCCAGGAGCAAACCAAAAGAAGTGGAACTTAAAGAGAAAATTGTAGTCAGTCAGAACCAAGCTAGTCAGTTTGAGAACAGAGAGCAGACAGGATATAGGACAAGTTGCTTAAATCTTCTGAGAAAGCAAATTAAGTTTTACTGAAGACACAGTGGCTTCTCTCACAGGAACACTGAGAGCCACAAAATGATCTAACTTACACAAAACCAATAAATAAAATTTCCTTGTGCTAGGCTGCTGAGAAGCCTTCTAGGTGAAGTGATGTTTGAAAGGGCAAAAAGTACAGGTTAAGCCTCAGGCCAGTGGGAAATGCCCAGAAAACCCTCTGTGAGCTACCACAAACTATTTAAAAGAGCTGGCAATATCTCATTTGCACCATGAGAACACAGATTCTGTGTCTATGTTGTTGTACATATTCCAAAAAATAATTTAGAATATTTATTGTATCCTGTCTGCATTTTACATGTCAATTACTACATAGTTTCTGCAATTGTTTGCTTTTCAGTTTCATCAGGAATGCTACCCCTATAGAAGGTTGAAGCAATCAGTACGAGCCTTGACATTGTCTCTCCTGACATCTAGTGGATGGATACCAGATACCACAGTAACTGTACTTTTTCCAAAGCATCAGTTTTGGGTAAAGTGAATCTCTCTTTCTCTCTCTTATACTTTCTAAAGATGATATAAGCTTCTGATCATATTTCAAGGTGAAAAGCAAAACTAAGTATCTCCTACTGATGAGTCTTGAAGTTCATACACAGTCTAAAAGGCTTTAAGACCTATCCGGACTGGAGTTCTGGGACAATTTAAATGGGAGAATTGTAATTTCAGAGTATCCAACTTTTTTATAGGCCAACAGTCAGGCCCATCAGTGTAAGAAACCAATCAACACTGAACGGGTAGTATGGATTCAGTCTTCACTATTATTCATCATGACATTCATTATTCAACAAACTGCTAACGACTCTACATACAGTCCAGGAGCAGAGCCAGGCTTCTAGGTGGTAAAGATGAACAAACTGCCCTCAAGGACTAAAGGACAGAAACCCACAAACACAGTAAAAAGTGTTAAGTGCCATAAAAGCAGTATGAATGAGGTACTACACAATGTCAGACAAAGAAGAATTTATTTCTGCCTTTGGAAGGAGAGGAAGAGATGCTTAACTCAGGAGGAGGTTATTTGGAGCTGGAACATTGAAAGGTGGGAGTACTCTGTGTGAATAGGGTTTATTAATTCTCTTTTGTTATTTTACTTGATTACTTTGGTGAATGTACCTCTGAGCCAGTCCCAATACCTGGGCCACTCTGCTATGCATTCTGCTTAGAGCCTTCAATTCTCCTCCTCTTAATCTGTTCCCATCTGCTATTACTGCCAGCGTCCCTGACTCTCACCTCCCTCACACCTTTCCTATCTTTTTCTTGATGCTTAAAATCACCTGTTGCAACACTAACTCTTTGGCACATTAGAATGACACATAATGCAAGCTGCTTATATCAACACTCAACAATTCCCTCTGACACGATCCTGGTCTTCTTCCATCAGACAAATTTTCTGTAACTGAAGGTGAGTTGATAATGAAAGAGTCCAAGTTTAAAGATGCAACAACAAACTACCACCCCCCCCCGCAAAAAAAAAGAAAAATCTTTGCTTCATTTTAGACTTAGAAGCCTTTAAAAGTTGAGTAAAATAAAAATATCCTTCTGCAGATTGAGATGCCCAAGTCAAGAGTTTAAGAGCAGCAGTACAGCCAAGTATCAAATACATGTGATAAATGGTTAAGTAAACGTCACTTTACACTAGAAAAGGTCTGGTTTGTTTGTCTGTTTTACATTTATTTATTTACTAGTTATAGCCTACTTGCTTCTAAAGAATTTGATATAATATATAGTAAAACTAAATAAATAAATGTGAGGATTTATGCACCACGGATGGTGAAAATAAAGATATAAATTATATAAATTAAAACTCTAATAGAGATAGGAAAAGAGAATTTACTAGGAACCAGGGGTGAAATAATGACCATAATTGAGCATTCAGTTGACTTCTGAGCATCCTGAGAACCAAGAACAGCCAAGCCAAGCCAAAAAAAAAAAATGTATAGCTCCTACTATCTCAACTTCACTTCTTCCAAAGTACCAAGCTTTTGCCTGGTACTATATTCTAGATGGCATTTTTCTTAAGCGTTCTTAGTTAAAAGACAATGGATACTGCAATCATTTTCAACAAATCATTCTCTGAAAGATGCAGAATTGCTTCATGTGACCACTTCTTAATACTATCTCTCAGAAAAAGGTCACAGGTACTGTGTCTAAATGTATTTAGACATTTAAATGATTGGGATTGACATATATACACCAATATGTATAAAATGGATAACTAATAAGAACCTGCTGTATAAAAAAATTAAATTAAATTAAAAATAAGTGTATTTAGAGAACCTGAGGGAGTGTATGCTTAACATTTTAGTGACTAGCTCTCAAATACCTTCAACTATTTTTTGACGTAAGCTGACTAGAAGCCATTTCAAGATGGAGGTCTCTGGCAAGGGCCTCAAACACGTGCGGGCTTGGGGAGGATGGTGTGCTTTATCTAACAGAAAGGTGGGGGCCAGGATGGTGAAGATTAAGGAACATGATATGCATCTTATCACTTGATGCTGCTGGTTGGAAGGGCCAACTTGTGTGCATGTATGTATATTTCTTGTATAGCAAGAGCGACGATTCTGCTCAAAATGTTAAGAGAAGCTGGAACCTCCCAGGTCAAAACTGTATGTACCCCAGGACTCCGTTCTCCAGAACTGTTCTATTTCTGTTAGTGCAATTCTGCTTATTAACAGTTATCCTGTATAAATAGTCTTAGTTGTTCAATAAAGATTCAAACAGATAACTATTAATCAGTATCTCCAGAAAGCAGATTCCAATGTATTACCACACAGTAAAAGTACTATCAACACCTTGACTCCAAGTAGATAAACTAGGAGAGTCTTTGGGTCAACATTCCCTGCCTTAGTAATATACATTCAGCTTAACCTCGAGAAGTGACTAGATATAGGGCTTTCTGTCGAGCAGTGTTTCCTATCAACGAGGGTGAAGTACAGAGTGTAAATAGCAGTGGTGTAAGGATGGTACAGGGGTGGTAAGTCTAATTGTGTTTTCTGTGAATGAAATTTCACAATGATTCTGTTGACTCATATCTCCAGCAGTTGTTTGAAGGCTCATTCCTATAACTTACCTTGCCTTTCAATCTTCCAAACAGAAGATAAAATTGGATTCATTCCTCATACCACAAACCAGGATAAATTCCAAATGGATGAGAAATTTCAATGTAAAAATTAAAAGCATTTATTAAAAATTAATTCTTTCTCACCCCCTTAGATGAAAGTGTGTTATAACTTTACTTTCTTTTTCTAATAAAGAAAACTAACATTAGGTTGCTTGTAAGATGGTTAAACATACTTTATTTAAAAAAAAACTGTAATTAGTAATTACAAAGTTCATCTGGAAGAACAAGCAAGTAAAAATATGCAAAAACCCCTGAAATATAAGAGCTCATGGGAGGGGACACTAGCCTCATCTGATAATAAAATATACCATAAGGCCTCTATAAATAAAACAGAATGATTAGACAGACCAATCTGTCTAATCAATAACAGAATAGAAAATCCAGTGATAGACCCAATTACACATGCAAACTTAGTTTAAAATAAAAGTAGCAACTCAAATCAGAGAGGAAAATATGGGCTTGCTAATAAATCGTATTTGAATAACTAGATAACCATAAGGAAAAAAAGGTAAATTGGATCTATTCTTCATGCCATAAACAAGATAAATTCCAACAGGATCAGAAATTTAAATAAAGCAAGCAAGCAAGCAAGCAAACATTTATCAGTACTAGAAAATATTGGTGAATTCCTCGAGGAAATCTCTCGATTTCCTCTTCTATTAATCTCTTCTATGACTCAAAATCCAAAAGCAAAAAAGGAAGATAAATTTAATTACACAGAAACTTTTTAAAACTTTTGCATGTCAAAAAAAAACCCATAAGCAAAGTAAAAAGATACAAGATAGAAGTTTGAGAATGGAACAACTTATACTAGACAGGAAGGCAGCTAAGACTACAAGGATCCTGTCAGGCTGAAAGGTCCCAATGGCCAAAGATGGGATAATTATAGTCAGTGAAAATATTAGCTGCAGTAGATGGAAATCCATCAAATATATTTAAATCCAGGGGTTCATTATTACGCTAAGGGAAAAAAACCTGGTCATTGTTGAAGGATGCTAGTAAACCAGTTCATTATTTTGAAAGATGGTAAATAAGGGGAAGAAATCAAATATTTTATCTTGCTTTTCCCACATATACTGGATCTCAGGGTAACCAAATAGGAAATATGAGGCACTTGTATTCTCTGTAAAAATATTCCAGCTAATAAATGAAGAAGGGATGTTAGACCATCATCATTTTGCAACTCTTAATGAGTTAATATACCTAGGTATTGATCATCAATGGTGGGTGGCTAATATTCTAAAAGAGACAACCAGATCTTATGTGCTTTCTGATAAAAAAAAATCGACAAAATCACACAGTGGGAAACTCTTCAGAACACAGGATCCAGTTTCTTCAACAAATAAATTACAATAAGCTAAGAGATGGAGAGGAAACCTATAAATTAAATCAATGAAGACACCTAGAAAATAATCACATTGTATGGTCCTTTTTTGAATCCTGAGTCAAACAAGCAATGCAGAAAAAGGGTACTTACAAGACAATTGGATATATGAACACTGATCTGATATTTGATTATATTAAGAAACTATAACCTTGTAGGTGCAATAACAGTACTGTGGTGATTTCGTGGCCTTATCATTTAGAGATACATAATGAAATTTCTTTCATCAAAATATTACTTGCCTTGAAATAACATAGGTGGGGAGAAATAGGTGAGGGTAGAAATGAAACAAGATTGGCCTTGAGTTGATAATTGTTGAAGCAGATAATGAGTACACGAGGGCTCATTATACTAGCAGTGGTGTGCTGGAACTGGCTAGGACCTGCTCAGGAGAGCCCATTTTTGAATCTTCAGGAATTCTGACATCACACTGGTATCTTGAAACTGGCCATGGTAGAAGTATTTACATCATGAAAATGAGCACATGCTACAAATCAGCTCCCTCCCCAAGAGCTGAATGTTAAAATGTTTATGAGCACACCACTGTTATACTACTTTTGTACATGTTTTTTTTTAATTCAACAAATATATTTATTGAGCACCTACTATGTGCCAGACCCTGGGTTAGATGCTGAGCATACAGCAGTGAACAAAAATACATCATCCTGTTTGTATTAATTTCCTAGAGCTTCTGCAACAAGCTACCATAAACTGGGTGGCTTGAAACAATAGAGATTTATACTTTCACAGTTCCAAAGCCTAGAAGCCTGAAACCAAGGTGTTGGCAGAGCCATGCTCCTTCTGAAACCCATAGGGGAATCCTTTCTTGCCTCTTCCTAGCTTCTGGTGGTGGTTGCATGGCAATCCGGTGTTCCTTGGCTTGTAGCTGCATTAACTCCCAGCCTCTGCATCCATCATCACACAGACTCTTGGTGCGTGTGTCTCCACATGGCCGTCTTCTCGTAAGGACAACAGTCATATTGGATTAGGGGCCCACCCTACTCTAGTAAAACTTCATTTAAAAAATTAAAAAAAATTTTTAATTGTGGTAAAAAAAACCCCACAAAACATAAAGTTTAGCATCTTAACCACTTTTAAGTGTACTCTTCAGTAGTGTTAAGTATACCCACCTTGTTGTGCAACAGATCTCTAGAACTTTCCATCTTGCAAAACTGAAACTCTATACCCATTTTCCCTTCCCCTCAGCCCTTGGAAACTATCATTCTACCTTCTGTTTCTATTAGTTTGACTACTTTTGATATCTTGTGAGTGGACTCATACAGTACTTGCCTTTTTGAGGATGGCTCATTTCACTTGGCATAATGTCCTAAGGGTCCATCCATGTTGTAGCATGGGACAGGATTTCTTTCTTTTTTAAGGCTGAATAATATTCCCTTGCATGTATTACCATATTTTGTTTACCCATTCATCCACCCATGGACATTGGGTTGCTTCCACCTCTTGGCTATTGTCAATAATACTGTAATGAACATGGATGTGCAAATATCTGTTTGAAATCCTGCTTTGAATTTTTCCTTTTGTACATGCTTTAATATTCCAATAATAAAACTTTTAAAAATATGTAAAGAAATAGGAAAAGGGCTATAACTCAGGGAATAAAATACATGAAAAGCATAACCAAATTGTTACACATGGTATTTCCATAAATATTTAAATCCAATGTTTAAATAGTCAATCTTCTCAACAATTAAGTATCCATATTAACTAGAAACAGAAGGAACTAGAACTAAATGAGATTTTCTAGGTGAACATTGCTTTTTGCAAAATAAGTGTAACTGATGTACAGGTGTCAAATAGCAATTTTGCACTCTAGCACATAAATCAATGAATGAAAAAAATCCTCTTGGACTTCCCTGGTGGTGGCAGTGGTTGAGAATCTGCCTGCCAATGCAGGGGACATGGATTCGATCCCTAGTCCAGGAAGATCCCACATGCCGGGGAGCAACTAAGCCCGTGCACCACAAGTACTGAGCCTGTGCTCTAGAGCCTGCGAGGCACAACTACTGAGCCCACATGCCACAACAACTGAAGCCCACGCGCCTAGAGCCCGTGCTCCGCAAAGAAGAGAAGCCACCGCAATGAGAAGTCCGCGCACCGCAACAAAGATCAGCCCCAGCTCAACGCAACTAGAGAAAGCCCACGCACAGCAATGAAGACCCAACGCAGCCAAAAATAAATAAATAAAATAAAATTTAAAATTTTTTTAAAAAGAAAAAATTTCTCCCATATTCATTTCCAAGCACATGTTTGTATTCTCTATTATGTGTAAAGGAACAAACACTTGAATTGGACTCCTAATGTTTCTCTTGATTGTGAACTCTGAATTGTAATTAAGATGCTTACACTTAGCCCCAGCATTTGTGTTGTCTCAATATTTGTAAGGATGTAAATTCAGACACTTTTCAGTTTCAAGGTAATTGTGATTATTAGACTTGAAGTGGCCCTTTTAGTCTTTGCACTTTGCCTGGCTTTATGTCAGTATAATTAACATAAAATAGGTATTTAGTTATAGGTTTGAAATATGGTTATTCTTTTCATTTAATGCATTACAATGGAGGAAAATAAAAAATGAAACAATCATTAGTGGGTGAATGGGAAATCAGATGGAAGAGAAACCTGTGCTCTGTGTTTCAATAGTTGAGGACCAGATGTATGCTTCAGAATTGCGAATATTTGTTTCCATGGCGAGTTTTTCAAGGCTGCCCTTTGTTTAAATGACTTGGCTCCACATTTGTTAATTTTCTACAAATTGTAAGTAATAGTATAATTCTAGAAATGGCACTGGTTTGTTATTCTTGGTCTTGCATCCCTTTAAGGTCTATGCATGCCAATCACATGTAGGTCTAGAGTTCACGGAATTGGTATTAGAATTCATGCCTTCATTAAAGTTTTTTTTCATACGTCGGACTACATATTTGGTCCATATTCCATTGGAAACCTATTAGGATTTGGAGCTACAAAATGGCTGCAGCGATCTAAAAGCTTAATAACCTATATGGGCAAATACAATTCAGCAGGAGCACACAGGGAATGATCACGTCAATACATCCTCTGTATCAGTAACATGGCCAGGGGTCTGGAAACAACCCGGAGCATGCTGGAGGCACTGAGCCAGCCACTGGGAGAACAGAGCAAGCTGATGGGGATGTGTCACGTACCCCTCGAGTCTTTGCCTGCTGGCTCACCCTAACCCACTGAGGAGCACTGCCCTCCACTGCATAGTTAATGGCAGGACTAAAATTAAAAAGTAAGGCGGGGGCAGCAGCAGCTAGAAGCTAGAGAAGAGAATCGGGACCCTTGTGGATCTGGCCTGGAGCATGACAGCTTATAATTTTTCTGGGTACTGTATGGTGGAAACTAGCTCTAATTCTTCTCCCAGGCGACAGACTTACCACCTGTGCTCTCATCTAATTATCTTTGATCAGGCTGATGCAGTAGGAAGTTATGTTTCAGCGGCTGTGATTGGGCCCAGGGCATAGCTAAGTCTATAATTACTAGCTGGTTAAATCAGAGCTCTTCTGGAATTTAGCAGCCTTTTGTGTAAACTGCCTCAATATTTTTAGACTGTAAACTTGTCCTTTTACACTTCTATGAGAACTCAGAGATGAACAAGTAATAGTTAAGGAAAAGCAAATTTGTCAGTGAATTTTAAAATGTGCAAAATGAAGACAGCTAGCCACAGGCAGGAAAAATGAGACTCTATCAAGAGAAGGTACACACTTGCCCAATAACCTTTCATGAGGAAGAAAGATAGGCCTTTAGGGGGACTTCCAATTTTGGAACACCAAAACTTTAAAATGTGTTCCTCCAGTTAACCACTGACAATATTAGGTGAGGGATAGATATCAGAAAACCTGGGTTCAAATCCCAACTCTTTCACTTATTTTCTGGCTGCATGATGTTAAGGGAAATCATTGAATCTCTGTGATTATCAGGTTTCTCATTAAAAAAATAATAATAACTTTCCATTCATCCCACATGGCTGTTGTGAAAATCACATGAGTTACAGAAAGAACATTTAGACCCACCTTTTGTACAGTAATGGCATTTAATAAATGCTTGGTAATAATAATAATAATTCCTATTATTGAGGTAAGTAGGTTTTCTGAGCTCTCTAGGAGAAAAGGGTGATTCCGTTGCCTATATCCCCTCTCAGCTCCATCCAATTGCTAATTAGAATTACATGGCAGAGCTAGTAAAGGGAACTCTTTCAGGTTGAAGTGAGAGAGCCATACTCCTCTTGAGATGGAGAAAGGCTATTCCCAAATGATGCGCTTTTTACCCCTCTCTATAATGCCCCTGAAATGGTACAGCCATTGATGAGGTTAAAGAAAATGGGGCATAAACAAGCTTATTATTTCCAAAGGAAATGAATACGCATATAATTTAATGCAGGTGGTGCTTAATAAACAATCCTTTCACTGAGTAAACAAAAGAGGGAAACTATGAGTAATTTACAGGCATCTAAGCGAAATTGCTTATGGTGCCTTATGCATGTATGTGTTAAGACCTGTATTCTGTTTTACTGCTCACCTCTCAGATGTGTGTCACTGGAAGAGCCTGGCAACACAAACATGAAAATATCCTTAATCAAGTGCATATGTGTAGATCCTGCACTTTGCTTAGAGAGGTGGATGAAAAAGAATTAGAGTCACTTGTTTATGCACTTGGGCAGCTGTGCTGTTGGACCAATGCCACCCTGATTCCCCACTGAAACAAAGGAAGCAAACTGTTTTCAAGAAAATAACGCCTAACACTTTGGCTAAACAGTTGTCTCCAAATGTTACCCTCCTTCAAGAACACTGTAATAATTATGAATATATGATTAAACAACATTTGGAAAGATTACCTGTGGGCATGTGAGTTGTTTAACTTTTCTCATTTTAAGCCACCAGTAGTACTGTGGTCATTTACTTGGGCTTTAAAGGGCAACCCCTGACATTTGGTCTTTGGTAGATTTAACAGGCCACTAGCAAGCTTAAAGGTTTTGCCTGGTTAAATCAGGTTTTATCACAGAGGCTATTTGTAACTTCATGCTCCATCTCACAGAAATGTCAGTGTTTGCCTTTGCTCGGAACTGGGCGTAGCAACTCAAGGTTTGTCCCTGAGTAGCTCTGAAAATAGAATATGGTTGGCTTTAGGTCTCTGTTCTTAACTGCCCACAAACAAACTGTAGGAGCGTTCATTTTCACTCAGGGTGCTGTAAGGCTTCCGGGTGACTGAGCAACAACAGACTTTTGGGAAAGACTAAATGCTCATAACTCTGCCACATTGTAAATTGCCAGTGTGTTTTCCTTTATTCTCTTCCTGGTGGAAAGAAAAAAAAGACTATTTTGATAATAAGCTTGAGAAATACATTTTCTCTGGATTCTGTGGAAATAACTATCTCACTCGCTATGGGAAGTTGAAACTCAGCTGGGCTTGCACTGCAGCTTGGCAGGCCTCTTGTTGACTCCCTCGAGAATTTCTTAGAACAGTTGTTCTAAATCCAAACTGTTTCCACTGCTCTCAAGGCCTCAGTCCTACTCCAGCTGTCTGTCCTCTCACAGATGACCTCACCTCCTACTTCATTGCAAAGACTGGCCATGTAGGCTCCCTCGTTCCCCTTTTCTTCGAACTGCATGACGCATGGCGCTTTTGCCTGTACCACAATGCTTGAGTCTCAAAGAAAGCCAAGTCTCTCTTCTTCTTGTCTAGGCTATGTCCTCTACTGGGACACTTGATCCCATCCCCTCTCCGCTTGGGAGAGAAACTGTTCCATCAGCTATTTTAATGGCTCCTTCCCCATGGTCTATAAACCCATTCAGGGCTCCTCTGACTTTGATTACCATCCTATTTGTCACCTTCCTTTCACAAGTCAAACTTCTCACAAACGTAGTCAATGCTCACTGACGCCTTTCTCACCACTAACTCCTCACAACCTAGCTTTCACCCCACCACTCGACTACACTTTATTGAAACTTCTGTCTTGAAAGTCAGCAATGACCTAATAATTGGCAGATTTGCTGGCTTTTTCTTAGAAATCACCTTGCTTGACCTAGCCGCAGCTTTTACCAATGCTGACCACTTCATCCCTCTTAAAACTCTCTCCCTGGCTTCTGTGACATGACCCCGATTTTTCTCCTCTCTTTTTGACTCCTTTTGATTTGTCTCCTTGGCTGACACTTTTCCTCTACGCCTTCAATGTAAGCATTCCCCATAGGCCAGGTCCTTGGCCCTCATCTTCTGTATTCTCTCTTTTGATGAACTTACCAGTTGCACACATTCAATTACGTTCTCTATGTGGATGGCTCCTTAATCCCCATCATTTATTCATGTATTCATCCATTAATTACTTACTGAATGAATATTACATAGGTAGAGTGACTATACAATTTATCATTCTAACTGGGACATTTTGAGTGTGAAAGGGGTCACTATTAATACTTATGTCAGAGCAATAGGCACAACCCAGATTGGCCTAGGCAAACTGAAACATATGGTAACCCCAAGGATAAGGTACTCTGCCAAGTATTATGAAGCTATAGAAGTAAATCATAAATGCATCTGCCCCTGAAGAGCATTAAGTCTAGTAGAGTGATCAGACACGACTGTAAACAGAATATGATTAGAAAGTGATACATACCCCAAGAGAGGTCCAGATAAAATATACTGAGTTTTCAGGGTGAGAGGAGATTTATTTTCACCTTGAAGAATCAGGAAAAACTTTGTGACAGTGGCATTCGAGTAGCCCTTGGACATATGAAGATGGTGGTGGGTGGAATTTCAGGTAGAGGGAACAGTATGAGCAGGGCCCCACTCATGGTTCTTCAGTCTGTATGCTACAAAAGAGTGCCATATCTAAGGGTGGACTGTCCACATTGTTGACATCCCCATTAGTTGAAAATGTTCATTATTAATAACTTTCTTGTTATTCCAAAGATGAGTGACTTGTACATTTATTATAAAAATTTTCTAGTAGATAGCAGGAAAATGCCATTTTCTCCCACTCAGTATATTACAACGATTTCCTGACAGATGGAAGTAATGTATCTCTTGAGGAAGAGATCTTTTTCTACTTCACACCAAAATGGGCTAGAGATGACCCTGAGTGTGTGCAAAGGCATAAAAGAGAAAATTGCGGAGCATAAATAGGACAGAGAGACTACATCAGTCTGACTAAAGCATGGGGTGCATGGGAAGACACAATAAAAACAAACTGGAAACGTAGATTCAGTCCAGATTGTGGAGGGCCTTGAGTGTCACCATAAGAAAATCAGACTCTAGTCAGTAGGCATAGATCGAAATGGTTTCAAGAAGTTACCTTGGGAACAATGTATAAAATACTTTCAAAAGGCAAGGACTAGAAGTGACTGGAAAACCAGTTAGATGGTTACTGGCCTTCTACTGTAGGCCAACATTTCCCAAAGTAGCTCTGTGAAACTAACTCTATTTCCTCTGGATTTTAATAACAACACCAGACAGCAGGAGAAGAGAAGCAGAGAAAGTTGCGTGGTTTAATTCAGCCCTACCATCTCTCCACAGCCCTGTACAGACTCTGTACATTCCTCCCAGAGTGACCTGCCAGTGCTTCATACTTCACATGCCCCAAATCAAACCTATTATCTTTCTCCTCAAAACTATTTCTTCTGTGGGTACCACCACAAAATAAGGGTGGCTTAAATAAGAATTTCAGAACTAGGTAGGCCAGGACTAGTATGGCAGCACCATGAAATCTTCAGGAATCCAGATTCCTAGGTGTATACTCTGCCATTTTTAGGGCATGAAGATGAATGCTGGAATTCCAACCATCGCATCCTTGTTCCAGACTATGTGCTGGAGGAAGAAGACAAGAAATGTGTGATCGCTACCTTTTCAAGGAGACTTCCTGACATTATCACATAATATACCCACTTTTATCTCATCAGCAAGAACTTAGTCACATGGACACGTACAAGGAAAGCTGAGTGAAAATATGCCCAGCTAAAAGTCCAGTTTCTCTTATTTAGAAAAAAAAGGAAGAACGGATTTGGGGAGGTAACTGGCAGGGTCCACCACAGAAGGTGAAATCTAAACCTATAAGATTGAGAAGGAGAGCAAAGGAAAGGAGAGGGTGTCAAGGAGGGCAAGTTTTCTAGTCTGCATGGTTGGGAGAGGAACTGTTCTCTTATTTGCAACTGAACCAATATACTCTAGTGTAGATTTGTGTATTTTAAGGAAGAGCTTTAAAATAGTTTCCCCATTTGGTACAACTCAGAAGACACTAATATAGTTCTACTAGCAGATTTGGTTATAGCTATGCATATAAATTAGAACTAGAAAAGAGCCATTTGGAGTCCTGACTATTATAGACTGCATTAGCAGGAATCACCATCTATATCACCAGACCTTCAAATAGATGTTATAATACAGTAACCCTGTTTTATTATGATTATGCCTTGAAATTATATTTCCAAGAAGTTCAAATATATTACTGTTCTTATAATTTTTTTTTTTTTTTTTTTGTGGTACGCGGCCCTCTCACTGTTGTGGCCTCTCCCGTTGCGGAGCACAGGCTCCAGACGCGCAGGCTCAGCAGCCATGGCTCACGGGCCCAGCCGCTCCGCGGCATGTGGGATCTTCCCGGACTGGGGCACGAACCCATGTCCCCTGCACTGGCAGGCGGACTTTCAACCACTGCGCCACCAGGGAAGCCCTGTTCTTACAATTTTTAATCTAATATGCATGATATACGTATGGCAAGTAATTTAATACTCATTTTATTGATAGGGTCAGAAATAAATTGATGTTTATGGTCATAGGGTTTCTCAGACGGCTTCAAGCACCAAGTCCTCTTCTGGGCTTTCTAGCAAGCAAGCTTGTTTCTCCCAAGCAGATTGGTGACCCCAGCCTTCCCTTCTGTCACCCCTCAAAAGGGGCTTGAGTGCACACTGTTAACAATGGATGGAACTGAGATTAGGCCTAGATCCTTCAACATACCCAGTATTGATCTGCATGGGCCATATAAGATGATTCAAAACAAATTTTTATGTTTTCCCAAATAGAACTCCCCATTTGCAAAGACCAAGTACCCAAAAGTACACGCAAAAAGATGCTGCTGGACTGTTTAAGAACCCAAAGAGGGATGAGAGACATCTTGAAAAGGGACCATCTCAACTCTGGCTGGACTTGATCAGCAGATATGGGAAGGGAGGGGAACAGGGAGTAAGAAAGGGACAGGGAGTAAAAATAATGGGTTTATTTTGTGCTTTGCTTTAGTTTTTGGTAAAAAAAAAAATGTACTGGACCTAAACAATATCTTAACGAGGCAGGTCAGTATTTACAGTCCTTCGAACCCCATTTAACCTTTCTGTGCCTCATCTGTTAAGCATATTGGCCAAGATCACATACCAAATCAGTGACACAGTCATCATGAGGCCTCAAGTGCCTGATTCCCACTTTCATATTTTAAATAAGCCAAGTGACAGAAGAGAGGGAAAAACTGGGTCAGAGAAACAAAGTTGGCCTGAAAAAAATTTGTGTTTCAAAATAAAGCCAATTACACAAAGACATGACATTTCTCATCTAAACAGAAAAACAAGTTGGGACCTTAATATCTTTCTTTTCCAATGGGTACACAGAGGCACTTTTCAATGGTGAGAAAGGCAAAATGATGGATCTACCGTCACTGTCAATTCTTTTATCTGATGAAACTCTATTTCTTGTAAAATTTTAGTAGAGTTAGGGAAACAAATAAGTCAAGTAATTGGCTAATACAACACAGCTATAAAGATCCACCTAAGTAAAAAAGGTGTATATGCTGACCAAAACATACCTAACACCAAAGACAGACATTTAAAATATCAGTCGTGGGACTTCCCTGGTGGTCCAGTGGGTAAGACTCCGTGCTCCCAATGCAGGAGTCCCAGCTTTGATCCCTGGTCGGGGAACTAGATCCCGCATGCATGCCACAACTAAGAGTCAGTATCCGCAACAAAGATCCTGTGTGCTACAACTAAGACCCAGCGCAACCTAAATAAATAAATAAAGAAATAGTTAAAAATAAAATATCAGTTGCTAGTATCTGTCCTTTAGATTCCTGGTCATCTAAATTGTTTTCCACCAATTTTCTTTGTTTCTTTAACTTTAGATTCCTAAATGTGCACTCCAGACTTGATAGCTGCCTCTAATCCCATAAATCATAGTGCCCCATTCATAGTAATTTTTTGAATCTTGGCTTTCTGGTCCAGATATCAAATCTGGAGCGTATGTGGGATCTTAGTTCCCCAACCAGGGATCAAACCTGTGCCCCCTGCTGTGGAAGGACAGATTCTTAACCACCGGACCGCCAGGAAAGTCCCCCAGATATCAATTTTGCTGGCTCCTTTGACTTTTGTGTTTTTTCCCTCATTCTTTCCCTCTGTCTGTCTCTCTCTCTCTCTCTCTCTCTCTCACACACACACACACACTCACACACACACACACACACACACAGAGCAAAGGGGAACTCCAGCAAGTTAGGCAGCTTTCCAGTGCTTTCCATCAAGCACCTGGGGAATATGGAAGAGGCACAATTTTCCTTATTCCTGGGGCAAAAGTACTGTGAGAAAAAAATGCAGTGATGGGACCACGTAGCTTTACTTAAGGCAAAACTGACTAACAGGACTCACAGCTTGTCTGGGGTTGGGGTGTCAGATGAATATTCTCAGATTCTCCTTTAACCAAAGTGATTCTTCTTCACCAACCAGAGATTCCCTCTGGAGTACTATGCAGCATTCCCATCTGTTGTATATCATGAATGTAACATCATTGCATGCCAGGACAGGAATGCTGCTGATAAATGTATAACTCTAGAGTGTCACCTGTTAAGAATGGCCCAGTAATCCAAGAAAAGGGAAGGGCCTGCATCTGGCCCACAAGACCCAGCCCTGAACCACCCCAACACCTTAGACCAGGAAACTGAGTACAGCTGTCCCTCAGTATGTGTGGAGACTGGGTCCAGAGCAACCCCACCACCACCTAATGGATGCTCAAGTCCCTTAAACAAAATGGCTCAGTATTTGCATATAACCTATATACATCCTCCTGTGTACTTTAAATCATCTCTAGGTTAATTATGATGTATAATACAATGTCAATGCTATGTAAATACTTGCCGGTGCACGGTAAATTCAAGTTCTACTTTCTGGAACTTTTCCCCCAAACATTTTCAATATGCAGTTAGGATGCAGAACCTGCAGATATGGAGGGCCAACTCTACTGGCCTCCCATACACAATTCAGGGGCTGTGGACCAGAACCCAAGTCAGGGAGCTTACTTCTCGCCTCATGCACACCACAGAAATTGTCAGGCACTCAGATGACCCTGGGAAGGCTTGGCCTTGCTCATCCTGAAGGGGTGGATTCCTTTCTCTCTAAGCACTTGTTCAGAATTACCCACCACCACCATCCACATTGTTCTCCGGTCAACTTATGTTTGTTCTCATCACTCAGCACCTGGGCTCTTGGCTCCGTACCCCAATGTCAACACCCATATTTAGCCCATATTTTAGTTTTGGTGATACTCTGGGCTCCCCTCCAAGACCAGAGGTTTGGATCTCATCTAGTTTTTGACTTCGCATATTTTGTTTGTTTGTTCTTCCAAAACTGAGACTGGGTTATTTTAATTTGATTACAAAAATACTATATATTCATTGTAAATAATTTTTTAAAAAAGATCAGCCAATAGAGAATGGTTGTAAAAGATTTTTGATTCACATCAGAATATATATAAAATATATATATATACACACACACAAAATTATTCATGATCCCACCACCCAGGTGATGCCCTCTTCAGACTCGGCTAAGGATTTCCTGATTAAGCCATGAGGAACCCCACCCATCCAAGTTGTACCAGCCTCTGATACTCCCTGCAATTAGATTTGGTCCACTAGGCACAGAATGAGGATCCAGAACCTTGGTCATGAACAGGGTGAAAATATTTGGCATTCTGTCTCTCATTATGTGCTGGTCACAAGGTGTATAGGTGGGTCCATCATCCTCATCAGCATTGAAGGCCTACAGCCATGTTTGACACCTGGGGAAGACACCTGCAATATGTAAGCAAATGACATCAGACAACTGACCTAGATTTACCCAGTCCTCCCAAGAGCAAGCACGTTCAGACATCAATTTGAGACCCTTTAACAGTCTTTAGGAGATTGAGATGTGTAACACACACACACATACATACATACTAGGCTTCATTATGTAAAGTGCTTTATATTATGCAACTCATTTTAGATTGCCTGATTTTTTAGAATTTCTCATGTTTTTGATTTGAATCTAAAATCTTCAAATAGATGTTTTGATTTTTCTAGAAGCAAGTGTTTGTCTATTGCGAGATATTTAAAGTTCAAACTTTTTGCTTTATTCTTTTAAAAAACAGGACTACTTTTAGTGTAGCAAAACCACAATTTTAAGTTGCTTTCATTACTCTATCCAAGTCTTAAAGTTCAAGCCACTTGTGATTCTAGAGTAAGGGAAGAGCTCCACCTTATGGTACTGTTTTGAAGTACACCAAAGAAAATGCCACGATTTTTAGAATTGTCCTAGAAACTCACGGGGAAAAAGGATTAAAAAATACAGACCACCTCCTCCAAAAAACTGTAAATCCTCTTCCATGATATGCCCAAAGTGCCAAAATGGCCAAGGATAAGTTAAAATTAAGCAAAACCTTTCACTTGGTTATTGGACTGGGTACTGGTAAGAAGCTACACCTAAATCAGTAAAACTGGAGACTTTTTTACTTAATACCAAACATCATCATCATAACTACTGATTCTTGAGTTCTTATTATGAACCAGATTATGGTCCATATATATACATATATAGATATATATAATAATTTAATACACAACTCTATAAGGTAGGTACTATTATGAACTCCATTTTACAGATGAAGAAACTGAGGCCTAGGCCTAGAAGTTACAGAAATTGCTCAAGCCCACACAGCTAATAAGTGGTAGAGCCAGGACTCACTAGCCCAGACTCTAAACCACCGTGCCATACTGCCTCTTTCTAAAGCTCAAATTCAATATGGTCCCTCTCAAAATAAACAACTTGAAGCCATGGTCTTATCCAGTCTTTCTCAAAATAGATGAACGCAAGACAAGCTCTCTGGTTCAACTTCTTTTCCTCTCATGGCTGTCCAGATTTGTAACTCTTTGGATTACCTCCTATGTTCCTTCCCTACTTTGGCAATGATTCTCTTTGTAATTTTGAGGATAAGTATTGCAGTGGAGTGCTATACGCTGAATGTTTGCATCCCTCTAAAATTCACATGTTGAAACCTGATCTCCCATGTGATGGTATTAGGAAGTGGGGACTTTGTGAGGTACTTAGGTCATGGGGGTGGAGCCCTCATGAATCAGATTAGTGTACTTATAAAAGAGACCCTTGAGAGCACCTTTGCCCCTTCCACCATGTGAGGACACAGCCAGAAGCTGGCCATCTGTGGGCCAGGAAGCAAGCCCCCATCAGATACTGAATCTGCCAGCACCTCGATCTTGGACTTTCCAACCCCCAGAACTGTGAGAAATAAATGTTTGTTGTTTAAGCCACCCAGTCTATGGTTTTTCTATTATAGCAGCCCAAAAGGACTGAAACACTGAGAGCTTAGATTTTGTGTTCCTTTACCATTTATTTTCTGCTGTCTCTTCCCCCTGTTTAACCCCAGGCCCCTCATACATCATTTATTTAAAATCATGTTGAAAATGACACATTTCTATAAAAAACAAGGTCCTACCAGAGAGCACAGGGAACTATATTCAGTATCCTGTGATAAACCATAATGGAAAAGAATATGAAAAAGAATATGTATATGTATAACTGAGTCACTTTGCTGTACAGCAGAAGTTAACACAACATTGTAAATCAACTATACTTCAGTAACACTTTAAAAAATGACATATTTCTAAAAATTCACCAATGTTAATACAACTCAAATCACAATTTTTCCTAAAGCATTTATTTCTTTAAAAAAATGGTCTCCTGTGGTACTTTTTAAAAAGTTGGTAAAATCTATAGGTCCCCCCCACCCCAGTTTGAGCAAGCTCTAGTTTTCTTGGAAAATCTGAAATAGTATTTTCCAGTACTTTCAGCATTAATACCTAAGTCATATTCCATTAAGGGAAAAACCATTTCTTATTCATCTACCAAAAATTTATTGAGCTTTTACTACTCCTAGGCTCTAAGGACGCAACAATGAAAAAGCCAAATATGGTCCCAGCCCTGCTGGAACTTATGGATCTGAATATTATTCAAGATAGAAAGAAAGAAGAAGATGACTCTGACCCAGGGATACCTTCTAGATATATTTTTAAAACTTTTTTAAGATATATTTTAAAAATAATGTACTACCTTCAAACAAGAGTTACCAGCATGCACATGTGACCAAAAAGTAAATTTACAGTCTTTATAATTTCACTGACAGAAAGTAAAACCCATGAATATTCCAACGGGGGAAAAACAGGATTGTATTCTATATTCAAAAATTACCAGATGACATTTTTCTCAGACTGCCAAAACAAGGAAATTAGAGAGGCCTAGGGCTGCCCTGGAAGCCACCCTGCCATGGGCAGCTTGCCTTTGGAATTTGGAACTACTTGCTAAACTAGAGGCAATCTGGAAGTAGCTCAGCCTGACCCAAATGAGAACCTTGGGTAAATTCCTCCTTGCCTTTTTATGCCTGTGATCCTTGGGCACCACCCAAATTGCAAACTCTGGCTGGACAGCAACAATCCAACAATTTTCTCAATGCCAATCCTCTCTTCTTCTCTTCTCTATCCAGTTTCTTAACTCCTTGTCTCTCTTCCAACACTTCCACTGCACAGTCTGGAACTCATATTCCTTGGAAAACACAGTCCACTCCTATGTGTCCACTTCTTCCCTGAATACTCACTCCATCTCCTGTTGCTAATTGAAAGGCAGTTCTCTACCTACAAGACCATATGCCATAAAGCCATCCCAAGGCTGTATTTTCTTCCACAGCCTACATGTTGGGCTGAGGTGAGGGTTAGGGAGAGCTATGTCACCATTCACCTTACTCCCCCACCGCATTTTCTAAACCAGGGTTACCAAACTTTTTTTTTTAAGTACCAGATAGTAAATATTTTAGGCTTTGTGGGGATATACTGGTTTTTTTGCAACCACCTGACTCTACTGTTGTAGCTTGAAAGCAACCATTGACAATATGCAAACAAATGGGCATGGTTGTGTTCCAATAAAACTTTATTTACGAAAACAGGCAACAAGACCAGATTTGACCCATGGGTAGTTTGCCAATCTCTAAACTATTAATATTTCACACTGTGTGAAAAAAGATAAATCCCTTCTTATTTGAAAATCACACTAACTATATATACAGCATCCTACCTCTCCTTGCTCCTGTCATGTACCCAACTCCTAGTTCAGCTGCGTTTATTGAGAACTCTGGCATCTGGTTCACAGTCCACCTCTAGTCCCATCATCATCCTGGATGATTTCCAAATCCATAAGGGTGATCAATATACTGCCATGGCTTCACAGTGCCTTGACTTCCTCAGTTCCAGTGATTTTCACCTCCATTGCATTTTGACAACCCACTCCTTTGGGAAATATTACACCTTTAATACCTTCAAACCAATTTCCCACTCTCACTACAACTGTTATCCTACAGACTTTCCAATTCTTCTCTCCCAATAAATCTGATCTTTGACCTCAGAACCCCTCCATTTTCTCCCTATTAGTTTGCCTCCACCTGGCGTCACTTTCCCCTACCCAGTCTGCACGCCAGGGTAAATCACTGTACTCTCTTGTATCCTCAATCCCCTTGCTCCCTTTTCTTTCCATTGTACATCTGTGACTATCAAAACTATACCCACTATGGACCTAGAGTCTGTCATACAGAGTGAAGTAAGTCAGAAAGAGAAAAACAAATATTGTATGCTAACACATATATATGGGATCTAACAACAAAAAAAAGGTTCTGAAGAACCTAGGGGCAGGACAGGAATAAAGAGGCAGACATAGAGAATGGACTTGAGGATACGCGGAGGGGGAAGGGTAAGGTGGGACGAAGTGAGAGAGTGGCATTGACACATATACACTACCAAATGTAAAACAGATAGCTAGTGGGAAGCAGCCACATAGCACAGGGAGATCAGCTCAGTGCTCTGTGACCACCTAGAGAGGTGGGATAGAGAAGGTGGGAGGGAGACGGAAGAGGGAGGGGATATGGGGATATATGTATAGGTACAGCTGATTCACTCTGTTATACAGCAGAAATTAACACACCATTGTAAAGCAATTATACTCCAATAAAGATATTAAAAAAAACCACATACCCACTCCTGAATCAATTCAATTACCAGACTTCTCTGATCCTATAGCCAAATGGCTGAACACAGCTGGAGAAATCTGTACCACTGGTATAAATCTGAGCCACTATAAACTCATAATTTTAAATCTAGCTGGGCCCTCACTACTTCAAGTCTATCCTTTTTAACAGTCTTCCTTTAACTCCCTATCACATTTATATTAGGCAAGACAACATAGTGCTGTAAAGAGATTGCAGGCTTGTAAACCAGACAGACTCAGGTTTGATATCTGGTTCCACCATTTACTAGCTGTATGGTCTTGAGCAAGTTATTTAACTTCTTTTAGCCTCAGTTTCCTCATGAGTAAAATGGGAAAAATAATACCTACTTTATATGTTAAATAAGATTATGTATGCAAAACAATTAACACAGTGCCTGACACCCAGCAGTTGCTGAATAAATGATAGCTATTAATAATAGCTCATGTTCAGTAGGTGACTATACCTCCTACTGCGATAAGACCATTAAGTGTTTCTTAGCCTGAGTTCCCCAGAAGGCAGAGCAATGGTTTATGTGCTATTTGGTTGAATCATATGAAAGTGCTGAAATTCGGCCATTTGACATACAAAAACCATAAGATTCAGCCTAAATATGTTATTAGAGTGCACTCCCAGGGAAGCAGGAGGGAGGGAAAAGAGGGAAATGAAGGAATGAGAGAGTCAATATGAAGGTTTTCTTCGTCAAAGGTTTGCAGCCCTGGGCTGCGTTAACTCCTCTGCATTTCCAGGCTATTCCAGGCTACGCTTGCTGTGCATAGGTGCCCCAGGCCGTCCCACGCTGTCTCAAGCCTCAATGTCCGCGGGAAAACGGCAGAGCCCAGCACTGAGAAGCTGTGGGGTTTGCACCTTGTCAGTCTGTCCGAGCCCGTTGAGAGGACGGGTTGAGACAAAGCAATAGCCAAAGGCCCCTGAGACAATAAGGCCCAGAGGATCTGAACTGGTGAGTAAGAGGTGGCTGATAGAAAATGTGCCTCGATTTCCTTTCACTTTGCAAACTTTCCTGTAACTGTAATCCACTCTTTTGGTCAGAGGAAGGGACGTGGCTCCTCCTATTCAGGGCTATTACCCACCCCTCCAGCTCCCCCATCCTCCCGACTCACCCTGTGCTCCTATTTCCATCCCTCCTACCTCCTCCAGCCCACCCACCCTGGATTTTTTTACCTTCAGCTCTCTCACTCCTCTGATCCCTCCCCCTCTACTAATATACCTGCTTGGGGCTTTCCTTTCCTTTAAATATCCTTCTTTACTTTGCACAGGCTTCTAGCCACTTCCTTTTCTTCTCAGCAAAATACCTGAAATGAGTAATCCAGATTTACTCTGTCTACTTGCTCACCACATGGACTGATCTCACCGTTCTACCCAAATACCTTCACCGAGGCCACCACTGACCTCTGTATGGCCATATCTGGTAGACATAATTCTAGCCCCATCTATCTTGGTTTCTCTGCAGCATTTGGTCCTGTGGACCCCTCCCTCCTTACTGAAACTCCTTCTAAGTTCAGTTACCACACCACCGTTATTTGCCACTTCTCCAACTGCTTTTGCTGGCCTCTTTTTCTCTCAGCCTCTATCCAGTCCTTAAGTGTTGGTGTTCCCCAGAGTTTTTCCCTTCTCCTATTCCCCCACACACTCTCCATGGAGGATATCATCCATTTCCTGGATTTCAACTATTACTATGTGCTGGTAACTACCAAATTCATCTCCAGTCAGACCTCTCCCTCCACACTCATCTCGGAAATGCCTGCCAAACAGCTGGATATATCAACCAAAGCACAATTGTTCATAAAAAGCTCTTAAACTCCTCCTGGCACTACTAAGGTCAGCTGAAGTATCTGGACCAGAGTAGAGCTACAGTCCAAAGGAGCACATCCTGCACACTCTCCAGCACAGGGCATGGGGGATACAGATGAGGATGACAAGGAATACTGACTTGCTCAGTGTGGCTCCTTTAACGTGCTCTACTATTCCTACCAATAGGTACTAGGCACTGCATAAAATGTGTTGCCAATAATTACTATCATATTTTTAGTTCAATTACTAATTCCTGAACTTCCCTTCCCAGGCTGACACACACCTTCCACCCCATTCTATCTCTCTTAAGTCTTCCATACAGAGACTTCAAATAGTCTTTCTTTGTATTATGTTTTGGAACTGGATACACATAGTTGAATCCCAGGTCATGGTTTTGGAACTTTCCAGTTAAAACTCAGCTCTGGTCCAGCAATATTCTGACCTAGCTGTCCTGGCCCAATGGTGGACACTCAAAAACAAGTGGATGAAATGGGAGTTTAGGCAAGATTAAGAAGGATGATGAATATCAGATTATGAACTATGGACTTAAACTTGTAGGAAGTGGGGAGTCTGTGAAGTTTCTAAGCAGGAAAGCAAGAGGCTGAAAACAAAAGCCATGTTTTAGATTCTGGTAGAGTGAGAGTAGTAGTAGTGAAAATGGACTGAGAAGGAAAACTGGAAGCATGGAAATCTATTAGAAGTATGTTTCAGGAATCCATAAATGAGGTAATCAGCCCAGGCCAGTCAACCACACCTGCCTCAGCCCTTCACACTTAATCCCTTGTCAGATCAAATCTAAACGGGGAAGCCTCAGCCAACACTGGAGGACAGATGGCTGTATTTGGAATAATTTCAGAACATCACAATAACCAGTAGTGAAACTGATATCACTACAGGACACTCTTTTGATGGTTTAAATTTTTAAAGAGAGGTCCTTTGCCACTTCAACATAAGTGTCTGAAGTGTCCCCTTTGCTTTGAGCACTAAAATTTGGGGTTATTTACTAAGGCAGTGCCAATAATAAAGGATGACTATCTCCTAGATTGCCCATTCCTTGTTTTGCAAATTGCCCTTCATTAGGCTTTCATTTTAGAATCAAATTACAAGATTTATTTTTTAAAACTCTCTTTAAAGGCTCACACAGCTTTTACAGGTGTAGCCCTGGAAAGAGGGTGTTAATTAGCGATACCTCTAGATCTGACAAAAACTAATATGAAAACTGTGTGTAATGATCTTTGGCCGATCAACTCTAGCTTTACTTACTCAATTAAGGAGAGAAATTGTACTCATTTGTCCCTATATATAACTGACTTCTCATTTGAATCCTACCACCAAAGCAACTGTAATAAAAATATAAAATGTAGTGGTGCAAAGAAAGAGTGGTAGACAATCTCATAGTCAAAGATTATGAGCTTTTATTTTAATAGTTACAGGAAAACCAATTCAATAAACTAAGACTAAGAAGATGATTAGAATTAGGAAAGAAATACCCATAATTCACCAAAATAAAATGTCTTGTACTTGTGAGACAATGGAACATATTTTTTTACTTCAGCTGTGATGTATATACTATACATGATATCTAAAAGTCTCAGAGATACTTTACATTATCTACAATAAATTAGTATGAGATTCAGTTTAATAACAACTGGATATGGATAGAAATAATTTCACTTCAAATTTTAAAAAATAAGATCAGCTAGCACATTTCCCTTGATCACTACACTGCAGAACAGAGTAAGGCTGTGCCCAATCCAACAACATAATTTTGTAATCAAATGCCATTTAAAATAAAGAGTTATGCAAACGGAATCTTGGATGGTCATAAAACCATTAAATTATTACAAAATTGAAGAGCAAATCAAAATCCAAAGCATAATCTATGATTTTTCTGTCCATGCTAATGCATACTATTAACTATTTTAAACTTCATTCTTCTTGAATGTAAGGGAAGACACATCTCTGAACATTGAGCCTGTTTCTTATCAGTGCCTGTTTCCTATCAGTTTTCTGAGATTTCTTCAAGATTAGCTGCATATAAATTTGACCTGCCTCTAAGATGTCAGTGGTGTATTTTGATCTGAGGTTGTTGACACTGTTTCTAATGCTTGAAATATTTAGGTCAACCAACTGATATAACAAGTGATATGAGTGGTGGATAAACCATATATCTGTGTCTCATGGTAAGCAACTTTCTTCTTCATGTAGCTTGTGTCCATACTTGTATAAAAGAAACTCAGGACTTTGACTTTTTCATTTTGGGATGACTAAAATGAAGTCAAAAGAATAGGTGATGTCAGCATGGACAAAGTGAGATCAGAGGTTTCTTAATAATTATTTGACCTTTATTTTTCATCAATTAAAAATGTATTGAGGGGTCAGACTATGCTTAGTGCTGGAAGGAAGTTGAGGGGGACAAGACATAGTCCCTTCTCCCATTTTCGACTACAATACAAAATAAGTGTCATAACAAGTATGGAGTCTCATTAGATTTCGGGGATGGAAGTGGATGGCTGCCATTTGAAGAATAACATGACACACCATTGAAAATACAAAAATCGGGCTTCCCTGGTGGCGCAGTGGTTGAGAGTCCGCCTGCCAATGCAGGGGACGTGGGTTCGTGTCCCGGTCCGGGAGGATCCCACATGCCGCGGAGCAGCTGGGCCTGTGAGCCATGGCCGCTGAGCCTGCGCATCCGGAGCCTGTGCTCCGCAACGGGAGAGGCCACAACAGTGAGAGGCCCGCGTACCGCAAAAAAAAAGAAAAAAAAAGAAAAGAAAATACAAAAACCTTTGAGAACATCAATATCCTCTATTAGAGGAACAAACCCAGGTCATTAACATTCCATTAAGGGAGGATGAAAGATTAGTCACTGGGAGGAGGATGAGTATGACTTCAACATCAGTCCCTCATTAGGAGCAAAATCTTTCAGATTGGGCCATCCTAGAGAGTAGGTGACCACTTGACACGGAGTACTTTCAGGGTCACCAGAAAGGTCACTCAATGTAAAAAAATTCTCCCTGGAGACCAACCTCCAAGACTCTTCAGAGATCTTTACTCTGGTTTAAGGCACTGCATTTCTAGGAAGCAAAAAGCAAATACCTCTTAGAGGAGTAATACACTAGCTGTTATCAATAGAAATTAGCTTTTTTTGAACATGATAGGCAGCTGGGTGAGAATGAATACTTGACACAGATATGGGAGAGAGTTTTCAACTGTGCAGAGCTCTTAAGAAAGCTAGATGATGGCATAAGAGTACTGGGCGATTGGACCAAAGGGCATCTAATGGCAGGAGAGGAGGCCACACACTAGCTTCACAATTTTGCCAAAGGCCAGCCTGCTTCCAGACAAACAAAACAGACAAATTACTGCCTAATTATAACAATTCTACACACGTTTCCTAAAGATGTTCTCGGTATTGGAATCATTTATATCTTTAGCTCAGCAACATCAGGCAGGATTTAAGTGTTAAAAACAATGAAATCATATGTGTACTAGAAGAAAATGTGGGTGAATATTTTTCATATTTTTGAGTGGGAAAGGTCTTTCTAAACATGGCACAAAACACGAAGTCATTACATAAAAGACTAATCAATTTGACCACCCCAAAATAAAGAAACAAATTTACAGGACTAAAACAACCACAAAATAAAAAATAAACTAGAACTTAAAGCCAGAATATATGGATAACTCTTCCAACTCAATAATCAAAAGACAAAAACCCAATTTTAAAATGGGTAGAGACACTTCCAGTCAGGCACATAAGGAGCTTGGAAGGCATCACTCCCTCCTAATAAGTAAAATGCTGACTAAACCAAAACGTCAACGACTCTTTTAGATCCATCAGAGAAATGAGGTCACAGGCAGCCAAACTGCTGCCCCAGAATTAGAGAGACTAACAGGCAAATACAGATAATCACAACTTACTGGAGCAGGAACCCATAAGCAGAAACCTCCATGGGAACCATTACCAGGGTATGAAAACCTGTACTATAACTGACAAATTGCTGGAGGCTAGTCTAAGAGTTAAAAACTCCAGAGGGGCCCAGGCATAGGGGAGCCCCCACACTTTGTGAGTTTTACTTCCAGAAGCTCTAGCAGGTTCTCTCAGTGAATATCAGAGAAAAATCTTCTCATGCTTCCAGCAGGAGGAGAAAAGTAACCATTTTGAAATATACCAGATAACTCTATTCTTCTTAACAAGGTCTGCCTTCAAAATAAACTATTTTGCCATCGCAAAACCTATTGGAGTCTTTGATAATAAGAGTCTAACCAAACCAGGGGAAGGGAAAAACCCAACTCCAGCCTACTCTAGACATCCTGTACCACTTAAGGGAGAACAAAACTGAGAAGCACTTGTGAAGTTCACAGCCCAGAACATAGGCTCACTAAAAGCCTGAGACCTAATCATAGTTCCAAAGAACACTTCCCCTCCCCCTACACTTTACCACCACACCACTAAAAGCCTATTAATTAGAGATCCTTTTACCTAAAACATCATGTCCAGCTTTCAGCAAAAAAATTATAAGGCATACTAACTGGCAAAAAACAAAAAAACACAATTTGAAGAGGCAGAGCAAGCATCAGAACCAGACTCAGATATGGCAAGGATGTTAGAATTAATAGATCAGGAATTTAAAACAACTATGATTAATATGGTAACGGCCCTAATGGAAAAAGTAGACAACATTCAAGAACAGGTGAATAATATAAGCAGAGAGATGAAAATTTTAAGAAAGAATCAAAAGGAAATTCTAGAGATCAAAAACATTGTAACACAAATGAAGAATGCTTTTTTTATGGACTCATCATTATATTGGACAAGGATGAAGAAAGAATCTCTGAATTTGAGGATATCTCAACAAAAACTTCTAAAACTGAAAAGCAAAGGGAAAAAAGGCTGAAAAAAAGAACAGAATATCCAATAACTGTCGGACAACTACAAAAGGCGTAATATATGTGTAATGGGACTATCAGAAGAAGAAAGAGAGAAAGGAACAGCAGAAATATTTGAAGCAATAATAATGACTGAGAATTTCCCCAAATTAATGTCAGACACCAAACTACATATCCAGGAACCTCTGAAACACCAAATAGGATAAATATCAAAAAACTACACCTAGGCCTATCATATTCAAATTGCAGAAAATCAAAGATAAAGAAAAAAAATCTTGAAATAAGCCAAGAGGGGGAAAAATCCTTATCTACAGAGGGACAAAGATAGGAATTATATCCAACTTCACAGAAACCATGCAAGCAAGAAGAGTTGAGTTAAATATGTATAGTATCGGGAGAAACAAAAACACCAACCTAAAATTTTGTACTCTGTGAACTTATCCTTCAAAAGTAAAGGAGAAATAAAGACTTACTCAGAGAAACAGATATGGAGGGAATTTTTTGCCAGTAGACCTGCCTTGCAAGAAATGTTAAAAGAAGTTCTTCAGAGATAAGTAAAATAAGATAGGTCAGAACTTAGATCTACATAAAGAAAAGAAGAGCACTGAAGAAGGAATAAGTGAAAGTAAAATAAAAACGTTAATTTTCTTATTCTTAATTGATCTAACAGATAACAGTTTGTTCAAAATAATAATAGCAACAATATATTCAATTATATAAAGCTTATGTACTTATATATAAATAAAATACATGACAAGCAATGATACAAGGGTTCAAGATGGCAGAGTAGAAGGACATGCTCTCACTCCCTCTTGCGAGAGCACTGGAATCACAACTCACTGCTGAACAATCATTGACAAGAAGACACTGGAACTCACCAAAAAAGATACCCCACATCCAAAGACAAAGGAGAAGCCAGAATGAGATGGTAGGAGGGGCGCAATCACAATAAAATCAAATCCCATAACTGCTGGGTGGGTGACTCACAAACTAGAGAACATTTATACCACAGAAGTCCACACACAGGAGTGAAGGTTCTGAGCCCCAGGTCAGGCTTCCCAACCTGGGGGTCCGGCAACGAGAGGAGGAATTCCTACAGAATCAGACTTTGAAGGCTAGTGCAATTTGATACAGGACTTTGACAGGACTGTGGGTAAACAGAGACTCCACTCTTGGAGGGCACACACAAAGTAGTGTGCGCATCAGGACCCAGGGAAGGAACAGTGACGCCAGAGGAGACTGAACCAGACCTACCTGCTGGTGTTGGGGGGGTCTCCTGTGGAGGCGGGGGGTGGCTGTGTCTCACGGTGAGGACAAGGACACTGGCAGCAAAAGTCCTGGGAAGTACTCCTTGGCATGAGCCCTCCCAGAGTCCGCCATTCGGCCCACCAAAGAGCCCGGGTAGGCTCCAGTGTTGGGTTGCCTCAGGCCAAACAACCCACAGGGAGGGAACCCAGCCCCACCCATCAGCAGACAAGCAGATTAAACTTTTATGGAGCTCTGCACCAGAGCAACAGCCAGCTCTACGCAACACCAGTCCCTCCCATTGGGACACTTGCACAAGCATCTTAGATAACCTAATCCACCAGAGGGCAGACAGCAGAATCAAGAAGAACTACAATCGTGCAGCTTGTGGAACAAAAACCACATTCACAGCAAGACAGACAAGATGAAAAGGCAGACGGCTATGTACCAGATGAAGGAACAATATAAAACCCCAGAAAAACAACTAAATGAACGGCAGATAGGCAACCTTCCAGAAAAAGAATTCAGAATAATAATAGTGAAGATGATCCAGGAATTTGGGAAAAAAATGGAGGCAAAGATCAAGAAGATGCAAGAAATATTTTAAAAGATCTAGAAGAATTAAAGAAGAAACAAACAGATATGAAAAATACAATAACTGAAATAAAAAATACACTAGAAGGAATCAACAGCAGAATAACTGAGGTAGAAGAACGGATAAGTGACCTGGAAGACACAATGGTGGAATTCACTGCTGTGGAACAGAATAAAGAAAAAAGAATGAAAAGGAATGAAGACAGCCTAAGAGACCTCTGGGACAACATTAAACGCAACAACATTCTCATTATAGGGGTCCCAGAAGGAGAAGAGAGAGAGAAAGGACCCGAGAAATTATTTGAAGAGATTATAGTAGAAAACTTCCCTAACATGGGAAAGGAAATAGCCACCCAAGTCCAGGAAGCGCAGAGAGTCCCATACAGGATAAACCCAAGGAGAAACGTGCCGAGACACATAGTAATCAAATTGGCAAAAATTAAAGACAAAGAAAAATTATTGAAAGCAGCAAGGGAAAAATGACAAATAACATACAAGGGAACTTCCATAAGGTTAACAGCTGATTTCTCAGCAGAAACTCTACAAGCCAGAAGGGAGTGGCAGGACATATTTAAAGTGATGTAAGGGAAGAACCTACAACAAAGATTACTCTAACCGGCAAGGATCTCATTCAGATTCAATGGAGAAATCAAAAGCTTTACAGACAAGCAAAAGCTAAAGAATTCAGCACCACCAAATCAGCTCTACAACAAATGCTAAAGGAACGTCTCTAAGTGGGAAACACAAGAGAAGAAAAGGACCTACAAAAACAAACCCATAACAATTAAGAAAATGGTAATAGAAACATACATATCGATAATCACCTTAAATGTGAATGGATTAAATGCTCCAACCAACAGACACAGGCTCGCTGAATGGATACAAAAACAAGACCCATATATATGTTGTCTACAAGAGACCCACTTCAGACCTAGGGACACATACAGACTGAAAGTGAGGGGATGGAAAAAGATATTCCATGCAAATGGAAATCAAAAGAAAGCTGGAGTAGCTATCCTCATATCAGATAAAATAGACTTTAAAATAAAGAATGTTACAAGAGACAAGGAAGGACACTACATAATGGTCAAGGGATCAATCCAAAAAGAAGATATAACAATTATAAACATATATTCACCCAACATAGGAGCACCTCAATACATAAGGCAACTGCTAACAGCTCTAAAAGAGGAAATCAACAGTAACACAGTAATAGTGTGGGACTGTAACACCACACTTACAACAATGGACAGATCATCCAAAATGAAAATAAATAAGGAAACAGAAGCTTTAAATGATACAATAGACCAGATAGATTTGATATTTATAGGACATTCCATCTAAAAACAGCAGACTACATTTTCTTCTCAAGGGCACATGGAACATTCTCCAGGATAGATCACATCTTGGGTCACAAGTTAAGCCCTGGTAAATTTAATAAAACTGAAATCATAACAAGTATCTTTTCTGATAACAACGCTATGAGATTAGAAATCAATTACAGGGTAAAAAACGTAAAAACACAAACACATGGAGGCTAAAAAATACGTTACTAAATAACCAAGGGATCACTGAAGAAATCAAAGAGGAAATCAAAAAATACCTAGAGACAAATTACAAAGAAAACACGACAAACCAAAACCTATGGGATGCAGCAAAAGCAGTTCTAAGACGGAAGTTTATAGCAATACAAGCCTACCACAAGAAACAAGAAAAATCTCAAATAAACAATCTAACCTTACACCTAAACGAACTAGAGAAAGAAGAACAAACAAAACCCAAAGTTAGTAGAAGGAAAGAAATCATAAATATCATAGCAGAAATAAATGAAATAGAAACAAAGAAAACAACAGCAAAGATCAATAAAACTAAAAGCTGGTTCTTTGAGAAGATAAACAAAATTGATAAACCATTAACCAGACTCATCAAGAAAAAGAGGGAGAGGACTCAAATCAATAAAATTAGAAATGAAAAAGGAGAAGTTACAACAGACACCGCAGAAATACAAAGCATCCTAAGAGACTACTACAAGCAACTCTATGCCAATAAAATGGACAACCTGGAAGAAATGGACAAATTCTTAGAAAGGTATAACCTTCCCAGACTGAACCAGGAAGAAATAGAAAACATGAACAGACCAATCACAAGTAATGAAATTGAAACTGGGATTAAAAATCTTCCAACAAACAAAAGTCCAGGACCAGATGGCTTCACAGGTGAATTCTATCAAACATACAGAGAAGAGCTAACACCCATCCTTCTCAAACTCTTCCAAACAATTGCAGAGGAAGGAACAATCCCAGACTCATTCTACGAGGCCAGCATCACCCTGATACCAAAACCAGACAAAGATGTCACAAAAAAGAAAACTACAGGCCAATATCACTGATGAACATAGATGCAAAAATCCTCGACAAAATATTAGCAAACAGAATCCAACAGCACATTAAAAGGATCATACACCATGATCAAGTGGGATTTATCCCAGGGATGCAAGGATTCTTCAATATACTCAAATCAATCAATGTGATACACCATATTAACAAATTGAAGAAGAAAAACCATATGATCATCTAAATAGATGCAGAAAAAGCTTTTGACAAAATTCAACACCCATTTATGATAAAAATTCTCCAGAAAGTGGGCATAGAGGGAACCTACCTCAACATAATGAAGGCCATATACAACAAACCCACAGCAAACATCATTCTCAATGGTGAAAAACTGAAAGCATGTCCTCTAAGATCAGGAACAAGACAAGGATGTCCACTCTCATCACTATTATTCAACAGTTTTGGAAGTCCTAGCCATGGCAATCAGAGAAGAAAAAGAAATAAAAGGAATACAAATTGGAAAAGAAGAAGTAAAACTGTCACTGTTTACAGATGACATGACACTATACATAGAGAATCCTAAAGATGCCACCAGAAAACTATTAGAGCTAATCAATGAATTTGGTAAAGTTGCAGGATACAAAACTAATGCACAGAAATCTCTTGTATTCCTATACACTAAGGATGAAAAATCTGAAAGAGAAATTAAGGAAACACTCCCATTTACTACCACAATAAATAGAATAATATACCTAAGAAGAAACCTACCTAGGGAGACAAAAGACCTGTATGCAGAAAACTATAAGACACTGATTAAAGAAACTAAAGATAATACAAACAGATGGAGAGATATACCATGTTCTTGGATTGGAAGAATCAACATTGTGAAAATGACTATACTACTCAAAGCAATGTAGAGATTCAATGCAATCCCTATCACATTACCAATGGCATTTTTTACAAAACTAGAACAAAAAACACAAAAGACCCTGAATAGCCAAAGCAATATTGAGAGAGAAAACAGAGCTGGAGGAATCAGGATCCCTGACTTCAGACTACACTGCAAAGTTACAGTAACCAAGACAGTATGGTACTGGAACAAAAACAGAAATATAGATCAATGGAACAGGATACACAGCCTAGAGATAAACCCTCGCATATATGGTCACCTTATCTTTGATAAAGGAGGCAAGAATATACAATGGAGAAAAGACAGCTTCCTCAATAAGTGGTACTGGGAAAACTGGACACCTACATGTAAAATAATGAAATTAGAACACTCCCTAACACCATACACAAAAATAAACTCAAAATGGATTAAAGACCTAAATGTAAGGCCAGACACTATCAAACTCTTAGAGGAAAACATAAGCAGAACACTCTATGACACAAATCACAGCAAGATCCTTTTTGACCCACCTCCTAGAGAAATGGAAGTAAAAACAAAAATAAACAAATGGGACCTAATGAAACTTAAAAGCTCTTGCACAGCAAAGGAAACCATAAACAAGATGAAAAGACAACTCTCAGAATGGGAGAAAATATTTGCAAACGAATCAACGGACAAAGGATTAATCTCCAAAATATACAAACAGCTCATGCAGCTCAATATTAAAGAAACAAACAACCCAATCCAAAAATGGGCAGAAGACCTAAAGAGACATTTCTCTGAAGAAGATATACAGATTGCCAACAAACACATGAAAAGCTGCTCAACATCACTAATCATTAGAGAAATGCAAATCAAAACTACAATGAGGTATCACCTCACACCAGTCAGAATGGCCATCATCAAAAAATCTACAAACAATAAATGCTGGAGAGGGTGTGGAGAAAAGGGAACCCTCTTGCACTGTTGGTGGGAATGTAAATTGATACAGCCACTATGGAGAAAAGTATGGAGGTTCCTTAAAAAACTAAAAATAGAACTACCATACGACCCAGCAATCCCACTACTGGGCATATACCGGAGAAAGCCGTAATTCAAAAAGCGTCATGTACCATAATGTTCACTGCAGCACTATTTACAATAGCCAGGACATGGAAGCAACCTAAGTGTCCATCGACTGATGAATGGATAAAGAAGATGTGGCACATACATACAATAGAATATTACTCAGCCATAAAAAGAAATGAAATTGAGTTATTTGTAGTGAGGTGGATGGACTCAGAGTCTGTCATACACAGTGAAGTAAGTCCAAAAGAGAAAAAACAAATACTGTATGCTAACACATATATATGGAATCTAAAAAAAAAAAAAGGTTCTGAAGAACCTAGGGGAAGGACAGGAATCAAGATGCAGACATAGAGAATGGACTTGAGGACACGTGGAGGGGGAAGGGTAAGCTGGGACGAAGTGAGAGAGTGGCATGGACATATATACACTACCAAATGTAAAATAGATAGCTAGTGGGAAGCAGCCGCATAGCACAGGGAGATCAGCTCGGTGTTCTGTGACCACCTAGAGGGGTGGGATAGGGAGGGTGGGAGGGAGACGCAAGAGGGAGGGGATATGGGGATATGTATATGTATAGCTGATTCACTTTGTGATACAACAGAAACTAACACATCATTGTTGAGAAATTATACTCCAATAAAGATGTTAAAAAAGAAAAGTAAAACCACTTGGGATTCTATTTTGAATGGAAAATATCTCCCAGAAGATTTTATTTTTGAAAATTAAAGGTAATACCCAGGCAAAATAAAATAGGTTTAACAAGAAAGAAGAGCAAGGCATAAAAAAATCATGTATATAGGAAACGAACTTATGGTCACCAAAGGGGAGGGGAGAGATAAATTAGGAGTTTGGGATTAACATATACACACAACTATATATAAAATAGATAAACAACAAGGACCTTACTGTATAGCACAGGGAACTATATTCAGTACCTTGTAGTAACCTGTAATGAAAAAGGATCTGAAAAAGAATATATATATATACACATATATATATATAAATATATATGTGTATATATATATATATATGTATATATATTGGGTTGGCCAAAAAGTGTCTTAGGTTTTTAAGTAAAAATAAAAGAAACATTTTTCATTTTCACCAAGAACTTTATTAAACAATGTATTCACTCTTTTGTTCCACTAACTTCTGCCATTTTTCAGGCAATTTCATAATTCCATCTTCCCCAAACTTTTTATCTTTTTGAGCAAGGAACTGTTCCAGGCGCCTTTTACAGTATTCCAGGGAATTTAAAGTTTTTCCATTAAGACAATTTTGTAAAGACCTAAATAAATGGAAATCCGAAGGTGCAACGTCTGGTGAATATGGCGGATGAATCAGAACTTCCCAGCCAAACCGTAACAGTTTTTGCCTGGTCATCAAAGAAACATGCAGTCGTGCGTTGTCCTGATAGAAGACTATGCATTTTCTGTTGACTAATTCTGGACAGTTTCGTTGAGTGCTGCTTTCATTTGGTCTAATTGGAAGCAGTACTTGTTGGAATTAATCGTTTGGTTTTCCAGAAGGATCTCATAATAGAGGACTCCCTTCCAATCCCACCATATACACATTACCTTCTTTGGATGAAGACCGGCCTTTGGTGTGATTGGTGGTGGTTCATTTCACTTGCCCAACGATCTCTTCTGTTCCACATTATTGTACAGTGTCCACTTTTCATCACCTGTCACAATTTGTTTTAAAAGCAGAACGTTTTCATTACGTTTCAGTAGAGAATCACATGCAGAAATACGGTCAAGAAGTTTTTTTTTCACTTAATTTATGTGGAACCCAAACATCAAAGCGGTTAACATAACCAAGCTGGTGTAAATGATTTTCAACGCTTGATTTGGATATTTTGAGTATGTTGGCTATCTCCCGCGTGGTATAACGTTGATTGTTCTCAATAAATGTCTCTATTTGATCGCTATCAACTTCAACTGGTCTACTTGACCATGGAACATCGTCCAGCGAGCAATCTCCAGCGTGAAACTTCGCAAACCACTTGACACGTTTGATCAGTCGCAGCACCTTCTCCATACACTGCACAAATCTTTTTTTGTGTGTGTGTTTCAGTTGTGTTTTTACCTTTCTTGAAATAATAAAGCATAATATGCCAAAAATGTTGCTTTTTTCTTCCATCTTCAATATTAAGATGGCTGTATAAAAATTCACCAAATTTGATGTTTTTTTTAAATGCATGCTGATATGACAGCTGTCACAATACAATCTAACAAAGTTGTTTCAAATGAAGTTAAAGATAAGAGCTACTAGAGCCATCCTACAGAAAAAACTGAACAAACCTTTTGGCCAACCCACTATATATATATATATGTGTGTGTGTGTATACACACACACACACACACACACACACACATATCTGGATCACTTTGCTGTACACCTAAAGCTAACACAACATTGTAAATCAACTGTACTTCAATTTTTTAAAATCATTAAAAAACCCATGTAGGGCTTCCCTGGTGGCGCAGTGGTTGAGAGTCCGCCTGCCGATGCAGGGGACACGGGTTCGTGCCCCGATCCCGGAAGATCCCACATGCCGCGGAGCGGCTGGGCCCGCGAGCCATGGCCGCGGAGCCTGTGTGTCCGGAGCCTGTGCTCCGCAACGGGAGAGGCCACAGCAGTGAGAGGCCCGCGTACAGCAAAAAAAAAAAAAAAAAAAAAAACCCATGTATATGTATATATTTATATGAATAATTAAAATAACATATATGTTGGAAGAAACATGCAGAAAATATACACCTAACTCTTCAGAGTGTCTCTAGAGGAGAGGATTGAAACCTACTTCCACTATCTGTTATATATTGCAATTGTTTATTTTGTTTTGTTTTACAATGAGCAAGTATTACTACTGTAAGCAGTAAAAATATTTTTTAAAAGTAGGGACAATAAAAAAGTAATCAAGGGAATCTGAACACAATTTTAGCCTTCACTAGGAAAACTCAATGCAACAACAGTTAAAAGAAAAAGAATATAGCAGAAAATGCTGTTTTCAAGCAAGACGCCTCTAAATTTACTGTTATGCTACACTATGCCAAAGGCTGGGAGAATCGATGAACAAATCAATGCAAAATGTACATATTTTTTTGTATTCTTGCTCAGCATTTCCATCACTGCAATGGGTAAAAACGAAAGAATAAGATGTTATAATTTTGATTAAAGATATGCCTTTGCCATCCTGCGGCAGCTGGTCTGGAAGATTAGGCCATTCTTAGGCTGTAATTGGATAATGCTGGCTTGGTTGATTTGAAGTAGAAGGCTAATCTAGGCAGTTTACAGTGACAACAAAACTGTTAGATTGCTGGCATGGTAACAGGAAAAGAAAATGTAATGAGAGACTGGAACAGTCCTCTTGCCTGTGTCTTATGCCAGTGGCAGGTATCATTTATTGTACATTGGGTTGCAACTATGTTTATATTTAATATAAATACTGTATGTTTGCAAATATAAAAATCTTAGCATAGATCATGAATGAATATATGATTACATGCATATTGTGTGTGAAGGCTAATTTTAAACAGAAATCATAGTTCTGAGATGTAAACTTTGTGCTATGTGAACATATTTTGAACAGAAATATATCATACATAACAGAGATAGAGAATAATTATACTCCTTCAGCATTATGGGGCAACATCATTGTGAACATGTTTTATAAAATGTACCCAGGAGTGGGTTCATTATCTTTAATGGAAAAGGAGAATTACCATAATCATAATTCAGAATCCTATGGCTGAGATGGAAATGAGTCATATGCTAGTTGTTAGAAGGGAAGACCAAAAGGAAAAAAAAAGAATTTACATCAAACAATGCAATGTTAAATACATAGGTTCTTCCAACATGGGTAGTACACTTCTCACTAAAAAATGTTTAAGCCTAATGGCCAAAGTTTAAAACATAATTTTATATCAGAATTTCCCAAAAATGGATATGGAAATTACCCAAAATGGGCCCCTCAAAAAGACAGGACAGAAGAGGGTCCACCATGGACCTCTAAACACCTCTTTGATTCACCGGGAGGAAAAGTAGTCTCTAACAACATCCTTCACCTCCTATAGTAAATGCCTCTAAGTCAAAAAGTGCTATGAAAAAACATTCATAATCTTTAAATATAGTTTTTCAGCTTCTAGAAAATTATTCTGCAGAATCCCATAAGAGTACAAAGATTAATGCACAAGGATATTCATTGCAGTATTGTTCATGGTTTTTTGCAATAGCCAAAAGTTGGTACCAATCCAAATGTTCATCAATAGGGAGGTATTTAAATAAATCATGTATATGCACACAACAAAATGCAACATACATATATATATATTTTAATGACAGATTCATTAGTACCACCATGGGAAGATGTACATGCTATACTAAGTGAAAAAAGTATGCTGTAAAATGCTATGTTGCACCCTGCTATATATAAAATAGGTAACAAATAAGGACCTACTGTATAGCACAGGAAACTGCTCAATACACTGTGATGACCCACATGGGAAAAGAATCTAAAGAACAGTGTATATACGTATATGTATAACTGATTCACTTTGCTGTACACCTGAAACTAACACAACATTGTAAAGCAACTATACTCCAATAAAAATTGTAAAAAATGCCATGTTAAATATGATCCATTATCATAGTTGGTATCAGTGTGTCAGGAAAAAAAACTAGAGGAATAAGCTGTAAACTATTGATAGTGGAGGCTAAAGAAGACTTTCACTTTTCGGTTTATGCATTACTGTAGCATTTGAATCTTGTATAATGTACATGCATTAATTTTATAATCAGAAAAAATGATTTTAAATTTTTTTTCTTTTTTTTTTTTTTGGTACGTGGGCCTCTCACTGTTGTGGCCTCTCCTGTTGTGGAGCACAGGCTCCGGACGTGCAGGCTCAGCCGCCATGGCTCACGGGCCTAGCCGCTCCACGGCATGTGGGATCTTCCCAGACTGGGGCACGAACCCGCATCCCCTGCATCGGCAGGTGGACTCTCAACCACTGCGCCACCAGGGAAGCCCTAAAATTATTTTTTAAGAGACAGATTTTGTACACACAAATACACACACACACAAACTGAGCATTTTGACTGACTTAGGTCAAATTGATTAAAAATAGATGTAGAAACAGACTAGGCTATACAGGCTTGACTTTTTTCTTTAAGATGGTATTATGGACTAAACTGTATACCGACAAAATTCACATTTTGAAGCCCTAATCCCCAATAATTCAGAATGTGACTGTATTTTGAGATAGGTCCTTTAAAGAGCTAATTAAGTTAAAATGAGGTCATTAGGGTGGGCCATAATCTTTATAACTGGTGTCTTTATAAGAAGAGATTAGGACATAGACACAGAACAATGACCGTATTAAGATGCAGCAAGAAGGTGCTATGTACAAGCCAAGAAGAGATGCTCAGAAGAAACCAATCCTGATGACACTTGATCTTCCAGATTTGTGAGAAAATAAATTTCTGTTGTTTAAAATATCACCCAGGGCTTCCCTGGTGGCGCAGTGGTTGAGAGTCTGCCTGCCGATGCAGGGGACACGGGCTCATGCCCGGGTCTGGGAAGATCCCACATGCCGCGGAGCGGCTGGGCCCGTGAGCCATGGCCGCTGAGCCTGCACATCCGGAGCCTGTGCTCCGCAACGGGAGAGGCCACAACAGTGAGAGGCCTGCATACCACAAAAAAAATAAAAATAAAAAAAATAAAAAATAAAATAAAATAAAATATCACCCCATCTGTTGTATTTTATTATGGCAGCCCCAGCTGATTAATACAGATGGTAAACAAAGAAACTGTAAAAACCACTACAGATCTACATTTTAAAATTTACTTTATAACAACAAGGATGACCCTTGAAAACATGCTAAGTGAAAGAAGTCAGTCACGAGAGACCACATACTATATGATTCCATTTATACAAAATGTCCAGATTAGGAAAACCTATAGAGACAGAAAGAGCTTAGTGGTTGCCTAGGCCTGAGGGTCTTGGAGTGAAATTAGAAATAACCACTAATGGCCACAGGGTTTCTTCTGAGAGTGTAGAATATGTCCTAAAATGGATTGTGGTGCTGGGTGTAGATCTCTGTGAACATACTAAACCTACTTAAGTGTACACTTTAAATGGATGAATTGTAATATGAATTATGTCATGAAAGCCATTTTTAAAAACTCATTTTATACAAATAAAGAGGAAAATCACAAAATTGAAAATACAGAAGTAACCATAGACAGTTGAAGTAAAAAGAATTATTGTACAGTGGTTTACTCAGCTCTATACAGATAAATTTGAAAACTTGGGTCAATGGCCTATTTCCTAGGAAAATCTGAATCACCAAAATTAACTCTTCGAAGAGAATGAAAACAAACCAATAACTATGAAAGAAAATGAAAATGTTGTTAAACACTACCCCCACGTTTTATGAAGCCCAGAAATTTCAGATAAATTCTACCAAATCTTCAAGTACTGAATAACTCCAATGTTATTTCACCTGTTTAATAGCACAGAAAAGAATCCAAATTATCTTCTTTGAATTTCAAAGAAAGCTTGAGCTCAATCTCACTTATGAATATCAATGCAAAAATACTATACAAAATAGAAACAAATAAAATTAGCCCATTGAAAGAATAACACACCAGTGACCAAGTGGGTTTATTTCTAGGAGGAAATTTTTTTTAATGTTAGGAATTCCATCAATATAATTCACTATATTAACAGATCAAGGGAGAAAAATAATATGATCATTTTCATAGATGCTGAAAATGTATTTGACAAAATTCAACATCCATTGCTGATTTAAAATACTCTTAATAAACTAGGGATAAATATTTGCTTAACATTATGGTATTTAAAACAGTTTGATACTGATGCATAAACAGACAGACATAGCAGTAAAACAGAATATAGTCCAGAAGTAGAGCCAAATATATACAGGACTTTAGGAATAAAACACACATTTCAAATCAGTAGAGGAAATGGCTGTATTTAACAAATGGTGTAGCAACAACTGGCTAGACATACTCTAGATCCCTACCACATTCCTTGTACCAAATTAAATTGCAGATAGAATTAGTTTTTAAGAAACAAAAACATATTAGAAAACAAATTAGTTGGATACATTTATGACCTTGGGTTAAGAAAGGTCCATTTAAACAAGACACAAAATAACAAAAGCCATAAGAAATTTTTGATATATTTTACTGTATTTAAAAATTAAAATTTTCTACAGGGAAAAACACTTCTTACCTCAAAATAATTCTAAATGGATCAAAGATTTAAACATTTTTTTAAGTTATAAAAAAATAACGTAGGAGTGAGACTTCCCTGGTGGTCCAGTGGTTAAGACTCCATGCTCCCAATGCAGGGGGCCTGGGTTCCATCCCTGGTCAGGGAACTAGATTCTGCATGCCACAACTAAGAGCCTGCATGCTGCAACTGAAAGGTCCTGTGTGCAGTAACTTAAAAAAAAAAAAAGATTCTGCATGCCGCAACATAGATCTCGCACGCAACAACGAAGATCCTGCGTGCCACAACTAAGACCCAGGGCAACCAAATAAATAAATAAATAAATAAATAACGTGGGAGTTAAAAAAAAAAATAATCTCAAAGCAGAGAAAAGCCTTTCCAAACAAGGCATAAAATCCAGAAGCCATAAAGAAGATATGGACAAACTTGAATACATAAAAATTTAAAAGGTCTGCATGGAAGAAACACTACAACCAAAGTCAAAAGACAAGCTGGACAATTATTGGCAATTCATATCACAGACCCAGCCCTAGTTTCCTTGATAAAGAGCTCCTACAACTCAGAAAGGAAAAAAACCAATAGAAAAATAGGCAAAGGATATGGACTAAGAGTTAACAACAACAACAAAAAAGAAATAGTTTTTAGAATGTCAGAATTACCGAGGTTCACTCATAATTAAAGAGATGCACACTTACAATGAGATAACATTTTCTCCTATTAAATTATCAAAGACCCAAGAGTTTGATAACATTATTTTTGATTCAGGTACAGGAAAATATGCACTCTACATTTCTGATGGGAGTGTAAATTGGTACAATCAGCATAGAGATCAATTTAGCAATATCTATCAAAATTTAAAGTAATTCACAGCAATTTTATTTCAGAGAATTTATCCTGTTATACTCCCACATTTGCAAAATGACATAGGTACAGGGGTACTTATTGCAGCACTGATCGCAATAGCAACGGTTGGAAACAACCAAATGTCCATCAAATAGGGGACAGTTTAAATAAATAAAATATCTATATGATTATACAAGTAATCTCTATAGGATACATGAAAAATGGTAAAAGTGGCTATTTCTGAGGAAGCAAACTGAGGGACTGGGGATCAGTGATTAGAAAGAGATTTACTTTTCATCATACTTTTATTTATTTATTTATTTATTTTATTTTTTTTTGTGGTACGCGGGCCTCTCACTGTTGTGGCCTCTCCCGTTGCAGAGCACAGGCTCCGGACACGCAGGCCCAGCGGCCATGGCTCACGGGCCCAGCTGCTCCGCGGCATGTGGGATCTTCCCGGACCGGGGCACGAACCCGTGTCCCCTGAATTGGCAGGCGGACTCTCAACCACTGCGCCACCAGGGAAGCCCCCATCATACTTTTAAAAATATCCCTTGAGTTTTTTTACCATGTCCATAATTTACCTATTTTTTAGTGAACATGTAGAAATCAGTATGTGCTAAACACTATCAGCTTTCCAAATATTAACTTAGGTGTTTTTCATTAACAACCCTATGCAATAGGCACTATTTTTTTTTTTTTTTTTTTTTTTTTTTTTTGCGGTATGCGGGCCTCTCACTGTTGTGGCCTCTCCCGTTGCGGAGCACAGGCTCCGGACGCGCAGGCTCCGGACGCGCAGGCTCAGCGGCCATGGCTCACGGGCCCAGCCGCTCCGCGGCATATGGGATCCTCCCAGACCGGGTCACGAACCCGCATCCCCTGCATCGGCAGGCGGACTCTCAACCACTTGCGCCACCAGGGAGGCCCAATAGGCACTATTTTTATCTGTATTTCAAGAAATGATGAAACCCAGGCACACAGGGTCACATTATGACTTCCGTGGGCCCTGAGCACTTTGGTTGTTGTGGGACACTTCCACCATAAGAAAATGTTGCCAATTATATTTTACAACTGCTTTGGTATATAAAGACAAATAAAATCCAGCCTGGATTCATTATTATATATTCATTAGTTTTATATTTATTTTCTTCTGATTTTAAATGAAAGTAAACTTAAAACATTTTCATAAACTCTTAAAAGTATAATAGGTCCTAGGCACTGTGTCTCCTGCAGGCACAGAGAGGTTATGTAACTTGCCCAAGGTCACACAGCCAGTAAGTATTAGAGCTGGGAATTGAACCCAGGTAGTGTGGCTTCAGAGTCTATGCTTTTAATCTGTATGCTAGATAAATAAAGCAAATCACAGGGAGAAAATTATGTAGTTATATATGTGCTGACATGGAGCTACCTACAAGATAAATTAAGTGTGAAAATCATGGGAGAAAATACTGTACATATTATGCATTTTTAAAAAAAGGAAGTTTTATACACACATACACATGCTATTTCTGGAAGAATTTTTTTTAATATCTGGAGAAAGGGACTGGGGAACTGGAGGTCTGGAGGTCTGGAGGACTTCCTTTTCATTGTATTTCTCTTTGCGCTACTGGATTTTTTGTTTGTTTGTTTTTTTACCATGAGCATATATTTACAGATGAGGAAACTGAGACTAAAACAGGGTTAAGTAACTTACCCAAAGTTATATAGGTAGTAAAGAAACCAATAACATATAAATATGAACAACTATTCTGTCAATTAATAGTACGTCACCATTCCTAAGTATAGACCTGTCAATGTATTCCTGTCAAATTTCATCATCTTAACCCAGTCGGCCAAGCTCTTTTTGTATCATGATTCTGGATCCACTGCATTCATCTTTATGACGTACTTAAATCTGGCAAGCATGCTTTCTGTTTCCATCCAGGTTGTCGATGAAAATGTTTAACACATGATAGGGCTTAAGTAGAACCCTGCTGATGAGACTAGGGATCCCTCCAGGATCACATTAATCGATCTCTTTGGGTAATGAGCTACCAATCCAATTGATTGTACTATCATTCCACTCACACCCCCTAATTTCCCCTTGCCCATAAGGATAACTGAAGATCCCAATGTTTTCTGCAAATTGTCCATAGCATTCCCTTGTTTGCTAAGCTGCTCTGAAACCACTTGCACAGAAGGTATTTAAAATTAATAAATAATTGGTTTCTTGACTACGTTCTGCAGGTTTCTAAAGTTTACAACCTGGCCAATTCCCCAGAATTCAAACAAAAACTGTTTCAGAAAGACTAGGATTTCTAGCCCCCAATGTTTTCATAATGCAATTGAACAGAACATTTTAAAAAGCAGAGATATGCAGCCGTTTCCCCAATGGAATCAACCCACTGCTGCCCAAAATAGCCCAGACAACTGAACAGAGCAGCTGGCAAAAGGACAGACGTCTCTAGCCCTGGGGAGAAGGAAGCTAAACGCACACCACAGGGAATTTCCCAAGAAGCACTCTCTGTAACAACCCCTTACTTTTCTAGCTACAACACACAAGCTATATAGTCTAAGTGTTGGAAGAAGAACATATTTTCTGGTTTCCCCTATAATCACACAGTGGCATTGAATGTTTACATAGGTAACCCTAACTGAACACAATTGCTAAGTTTCTGAAAAGTTTACTGTAAAGCAATAAACAAAGAATTCATTTTTTCATTGACTTGCCCTAGCAAATTGGGAGCCACAGTGCCCTGAAAAAAATTTTGTTCTCTGGTTATTTAAAAAAACAATTATAGGGCCTCCCTGGTGGCGCAAGTGGTTGAGAGTCCGCCTGCCGATGCAGGGGACACGGGTTCGTGCCCCGGTCTGGGAGGATCCCATATGCCGCGGAGCGGCTGGGCCCGTGAGCCATGGCCGCTGAGCCTGCGCGTCCGGAGCCTGTGCGTCCGGAGCCTGTGCTCCGCAACGGGGGAGGCCACAACAGTGAGAGGCCCGCATACCGCAAAAAAATAAATAAATAAATAAATAAATAAATAAATAAAAAATAAAAATAAAAAAACAATTATAACTTACAAATGCTACAGAATTTTCAATTATATTTTAGAGGAAACTGTGATTAACACTAAAATAATAGATAACATGTTTAACTCGAAATGTCACAGAATAGAATGATTAAAAGCAAAAACATAGTAGAATGTCAGAGATTCTGGTAATAGGATTACTTAGCTAATATTGCCTCACATATTGTTCCACTATGAAAGCTCAGTTGTGAACCATTACTAGTGTTTTCCTGTTTTAGATGTACCATCCCCTTTTCAGACCTCTCTTCATCAGATAAAGTCTATATGGCTCGTTAAAGGAATTGTTTCGATAGGAGAAGAACAATGCACAAAGTAGGTCTGTTTAGATATATGCAGTTGACTGGCAGCTGGTTAATGTCCACAAAATGATAGGTAACTTAAATTATGACTATACTATTCCCAACCTAATCGTTAAAGTGGTGGTACTGCTCTCCTATGTTATTTTATCAAAATAGTATTTGTTGAGATCGACAAAATGCAGATCATAGATATTAACTCTTTGCTGTCATTTATCATTCCAGGATAGAGCAATAATAGCTAACTTTTACAGATATTCACTATATACCAGATACTGTGATAAGTGTTTGACATTTATTATCACATTTAAGGCTGACGACAACCCTAAGGTACAAAGCATTGTTATTCACATTTTATAGAAGAAACTGAGGCACAGAGGAGCTAAGTAATTTGACAAAGATGGTATAACCAACAATGGTAGAACGTGATATGAAGTCAGACTAATTTCAGAGCCTGAACTCAACCACTACTGGGAAAGGAATTTGGCATTTCTGTTGACGATAGATGGGGGGAGTAGATATAATAGAAGCAACTTGGTTTTTTTAAAAACTGAGGTTGATGTTTGTATCTTACTAAATGAATTTCTTGACTTCAGAGTTTCTCTAAATCAATCACCGATGAATGAGAGACACCTACCCACTTAGGCTGGACTCTGTCAATAGTCTATGTATCCATAAATGGCTTTTAATTAGATTGCAAAGGAATTCCACCCTTCCCCCCTAATACTGCAGCTTTGATGCCTTTAGGATAAGTGACAGAGTGCATTGCTAAGAGAAGGGCTAGGAAGAGAAATGGGAAAGATTTTTTTTCCTGAGGCTTGACTGAGGGGTATGGCAGGAAAGGCCTGGAGGTATACTTACTAGCAGCACATTAGTCCAGTGCTCTTAAGATTCAACTCTCTTTTGCATAATAAATTATTAAAAGTTCTCACACAGCTAAGAATAACAATCCTCATTCTATACTATACTCAATAGATCACTACTCTAACTAAATATGTTAATACTCCTAATACTGATATTTCAGATTATTGTTTTACAGTTAAGAAGTCATAATAGTAAATATAGATTCTAAAACAATGATCCTGACTTTTTTGAGTGATGTACTAAAAAGATATAAACTAGCCAAATGAGCTGCATCCTGACCTCCTCTGAATTTACACACAGCTCCCCACCTCACCCTGTCAGTTTCCAAAATAATCTCTCTTTTCTCAAAGTCTCCCTTGAATAACAATTGACTGATTATCACAAAACCATTCCTATATCTTTTCCCCTAAACTATATGCAAATTACCTATTTTTCACACTCACTCCAAAAGAAATAAATTTCCTGTCCACATCCCCAAACAGTTACTGCCTTTATGCTGTTTCTCTTGATTTAGGGGTGGTAACAATTACTATTACTTCTAGCATTAGTCATGGTCTTCCAGAGAATAGCAAGGCTAAAATCCATGCTTTACTGCAATTGGTAAATCAGGCAAGTGAAAAACAGCAGAAGCACATAATTTAAATCCTCTTTGGGTTCTTAATCTAAGACTCTGATATTTGAATTAGGATCAGTAATATATGGTTAAAATTAAACCATGAAGCAAGCCTATATAAATTACCATAAAATCTCACCCAAAAACTCATAAATTAAGAATTGAGATTGAAACTCTGCTTTGAATCCTTAGTATTATACCTTAAAACTACAGCACATACCATGTTAAATAGATGTATATTTTGTTTTCATTTATTTTGCCTGTTACTTAGGTTACTGCCTTTTGATCTAAACTAAAAGCCAGTCATTTGCAGATGACAAGTTATACCTTTGAAAACATATTTTTCCAATTAATGAAATTCCAGACAGCACTTTTATGTCATCAAAATCTACAATCCATTTATTCTAAGTAATAGGAATTATATCCTATTTTCTCTTAGTTGTGATTTAAGTCTATACTCTCTTCTTTCCCATCCTCTCCTTTTTTCCCTTTGACGCCTGTTTTCTAAGAATCATGGATAAGCTACAATTGCATGAGATTGAAGTATTGTTTATAAACAGAAGAATGAAAAATCTACTGCAGGTGATGCAGAGGGAGGTGCTCTTTGATTCTGTCCCCAAATTATGTAAGAATGGCTGCCCCATCGGGGTGGAAGTCAACATTTCCATTTTCTTTCCCATATCACTAGGGCTTTCCTCTTCTGGTTATCCTTCCTCCACTGCTACTTTGACAAACACTACCTAGTATCTCCTCTTCCACCCAGTCCTAGTCCCATTTTGCCTAAGTGCTGGTTGGCAAATGGAGATGGGAAAAACAAAGTGATGCTACTGAAGAGAAAGGGAGTTGAACACCTTTTTTGTGCCACGCACTGAACCAAACATTTTACACGTGGCATCTCACTCAATTCTACAACAGGCCTATAAAATTGGACCTATTATTCTCAATGGAAGATGATGAAATTGAGGCTAAAAGACCTTTTAAAAATGTGCCCAATACTTATGCAGCTAACAAAGGTCAGAAAAAAAACAACGGAAATCAAAAAACTTAAGAGAAGGCAAACTCTGCTCACCTTACTCCTTACCACCTCTCTCAAGCCCTCAACCCTACAGCTCAGCTCCACGGGACCATGCATGCCAGTGGCCTCCAGCTCAATATTCTCAGTAGCCTTCAACTGTAACTCTCAACGTTACCTTAAGTTTAACTCTTAAATGTTACCTACAATAAAGTCAGACATATAGTTTTAGAGACAAATAAAGGGATAGAAAGATCTTTGTGAACTTCCATTTCCAGGAATATGGAGAACTAGCTCTCTTTTAAAAATCTCCTGCTACAAAATAACTAGAAATTCTGTAGGTTTATCTTTAATCTTTTTGATGCGTAACAAAACATCCTGCAAGAGAAAAGAGTAAATCTCCAGAGGTCAAAAACAAAGAAGTTGATAGCAGAACAGTAATCAGATGTTAATGCTTCAACAGCCCTGGGTGTGTTTGCACTCGTAGGTAACCAACATTCAAAGAGATATTAGCAGACAAATTTTCATAATTTATGAAAGTTAATAATCCTCAAATTCTGAAACCATAAACCATAAACAGAATTTTTAAAAAAAGAAATTCCAGGGCTTCCTTGGTAGCACAGTGGTTAAGAATCCGCCTGCCGGGCTTCCCTGGTGGCGCAGTGGTTGAGAGTCTGCCTGCCGATGCAGGGGACATGGGTTCGTGCCCTGGTCCGGGAAGATCCCACATGCCGCGGAGCGGCTAGGCCCGTGAGCCATGGCCGCTGAGCCTGCGCGTCCGGAGCCTGTGCTCCACAACGGGAGAGGCCACAACAGTGAGAGGCCCGCATACCACAAAAAAAAAAAAACAAACAAACAAGAATCCGCCTGCCAATGCAGGGGACACGGGTTCGAGCCCTGGTCCGGGTAGATCCCACATGCCACGGAGCAACTAAGCCTGTGAGCCACAACCACTGAAGCCTGCGCACCTAGAGCCCATGGTCCGCAACAAGAGAAGCCACTGCAATGAGAAGCCCGCGCGCTGCAACAAAGAGTAGCCCCCACTCACCACAACTAGAGGAAGCCCACACGCAGCAACGAAGACCCAATGCAGCCAAAATAAATAAATAAAATAAAATAAAGAAATTCCAAATTGTAAAGGAAAAATTCAAGATTTTTCCTTCCTATGTAGGGATAAAAACCTCAGTTCAGTCTACCTCCCATGTGGGAAAAAACACAGTTCTTCCCTCCTGCTTCTCCTTTCCTTTACACAGACACCTTACTCACAAAGAACACTTCACTTCTGACACCTCCAGTTACCAAATATGTGGAGGTTTTTCCCCACACTAAGCAATTGTCTGTAAAACCAGCTGGGTGTCCTATAATTTAATTTGAATCTAACACTATCTACCTGGAGATAGTGTCAGGTCCCATAGGTTAAGGGCTCAGTCCCACAAGACTGCTCTCACCACACTTCAGATGCCAATTATAAGTAGTAAGTCTCCATGTTACCCACAACTTCCGTCCAATTTAGCTAAAATCAGAGGTTCCCATGACCCCCCTCCTCAGGCTTGATTAATTTGCTATAACAATTCACAGAACTTAGGGAAACACTGACTTACATTTACCAGTTTATTAAAGAATATAAAGGCTACAGATGAACAGCCAGATAAAGAGATACATAGGGCAAGGTTTGGGAGGGTCCCAAGTGCAGGAGTTTCTGTCCCTGTGGAATTGGAATGTGTCATCCTCCCGGTATGGATGTGTTCACCAACCTGGAAGTTCCCCGAACCCCCTACTATTGGGATTTTATGAAGGCTTCCATAAATATTATGGGCATGATCCATGATTAACTCCATTTCCAGGCCCTCTCCCCTCTCTGGAGAATGTGGGGGGAGCTGAAAATCCCAAGATTTTAATCATGGCTTGGTCTTTCTGGTGACCAGCCCCCATCCAGGAGCCATCCAAAAGCCCACCCAGAATCACCTCAGTAGAACAAAAGACGTTCTTCATTGCTCTTATCACTTAGGAATTTACAAGGGTTTTATAAGCCCTGTGTCAGGGATGGGGTCGAAGATAGACAGAGGAAGAGGTGCTCCTAGTGTTTTTATCACTTAGAAAATTGCAAGGGTTTTAGGAGATCTGTGACAGGAACCGGAACAGAGACCAATATATATTTTCTATTATCTCACATAAATGTAAACATATTGCTGTCAAGTATCAAAAACAAAAAAAATCTTAAAGCGGCCAGAGAGAAAAGATAGATTATTATAAAAGAATAACAAACTGACAGCAGGCATCTCAAAAGCAACAGTAAAAGCCAGAAGAAAATAAATAATATCTTCAGAGTGCTGAGAGAAAATCATTGTCAACTTGGAATTGTGTAACCAGCAAAACTATCTATCAAAAATAAGAGCAGGGACTTCCCTGGTGGCGCAGTGGTTAGGGATCCATGCTCCTGATGCAGGGGGCCCAGGTTCATTCCCTGGTGGGGGAGCTGGATCCCGCATGCATGCTGCAACTGGGAGTTCACATGTCGCAACTGGGGAGCCTGCCTGCCGCAACTACCACCCAGTGCAACCAAATAAACAAATAAATATTTTTTAAAAGAGCAAAATAAAAACATTTTCAGACAAATGAAAATTACAAGTTTTACCAAAAGACCTTCACTAAAGGAAATTTCTAATGAATAAACTTAAGAAGAAAACTGAACCCAAAAGAAAGGGCTGATATTAAAGAAGAAATTACTTGTTAGGAAATTAGAAAATATGTGGTCAAAGCCAAACAAGCAATGGCTGTATGAAACAATAATAACAATATATAATTTGGATAAGGTGGAGGTATAATACTGGACAAGTACAACTGCAGGGGTATGGGGTTTCAGAGGAGTTAAAGCGTTCTAAAGTTCTTGTTTCAATTTGGAAGAGGGTAGAAATGTTCATTTTACTAGTAAAGATATTTTGTTTAGTCAAGATGCATGTTAAAAATTCAAGAGTAACAGTAAAAGAAAAAAATGCTTAAATCTGAATAAATGAGCATCCCCAAAACTACAATGGGTGCAAACACAAAAAAGCCCTAAGAAAAGATTGCTCTCTCTATCTAAAGGACCAGGAAAGGAGCAGGCTAGTAAGACAGAAAAACTTTTAAACAGTAACTACTCTGCAGCAGCCAAACATCATAGAAAAAACTGGCCCTATCACCACCCCCATTGGCAAAGGGAAAATGGCAAGCCTAGACTTCTATCCTCTTGCCAGGCTGTAACAAAGTTTCACAATACTCTCTCCAGGGTGGTACCAGAGAAGGCTGAGTAGTATGGCAGGACTTTCATTTCTGGTAGGTGATAATGAGAGAAAGCCCCCAAAAGGTATAAGTAGAGACCATAGGGGGAGCCTGGTAATAACAAAGCATGTCTCCTCCTCCTTGCTGGGGTAGTGTCAAGAGGCTTGGCAGAGGGACAGGACTTTCACCACTGCCCAGCGGTAATGAAGCCACTCATTACCCCTACCACAGTGTCATTGGAGACCATGTGGTGAGCAGCTAATGTGGTATGAGTAGAGACCTAGTGGGGAGCCAGAATTCCCACACCCACCTAGCACTAGCAAGGAGCAAACTCCCCTCCCATGATTGTCAACAGAGGCCAAGTGGGGAGCCTGGACTCCTACAACCCACCTGGCAGTAACAAAGCAGTGCCCCTCTTCCCTTGCCAGAGTGGTGTCAGAGAAAGCCACCTAAAAGAGGAAGTTTAAATAAGATACAGTATCTCATAACATAATACCAACAATGTCTAGGTTTCAATAAATAAATAAATAAATAAATAATCTCTCCACATACCAAGAACCAGAAAGCTATCAAGCTGAATTAAAAACAGAATCAATAGATGCCAATAACAAGATGACAGAGATATTAGATTTATGTAACAAAAAGTTTAAAGCAGCTATTATAAAAATGATTCTACAAGCAAATATAAACAGACTTGAAACAAATGAAAAAAAAAGAAAACCTTAGCAAAGAAATAGAAGAATAAAAAAGAACCAAATGGAACGGCTTACCTGGTGGCGCAGTGGTTGAGAATCTGCCTGCCAATGCAGGGGACACGGGTTTGAGCCCTGGTCCGGGAAGATCCCACATGCTGCGGAGCAACTAAGCCCGTGCACCGCAACTACTGAGTCTGTGCTCTAGGGCCCATGTGCCACAACCACTGAGCCCATGTGCCACAGCTACTGAAGCCCATGTGCCTAGAGCCCGTGCTCTGCCACAAGAGAAGCCACCGCAATGAGAAGCCCGCGCACTGCAACAAAGAGTAGCTCCTGCTCACCACAACTAGAGAAAGCCCGCACACAGCAACGAAGACCCAACTCAGCCAAAATAAATTTTAAAAAAAAGAACCAAATGGAATATTTGGAACTGAAAAATACAATAATTAAGATTAAAAATTCGATGAATGCGCTATACAGCAGAATGAAGGAGACAGAGGAAAAAATATCAGTGAACTCAAAGATAGAACAATGAAAATTACCCAAATTGAACATAAATGGAAAGAAAAATTAACAGAGCTTCCTAGGACTATAACAAAAGCTATAACATTCATGTCATGAGAATCCCAGGAGAGGAAAAAGAGGACAAGGCTTGTCCTTGAAGTACTTGAAGAAATAATGGCTGAAAACTTCTCAAATTTGGCAAAAGATATAAACCTACAGATTCAAGAAGTGAACTCCAAACAGAATAAACTCTAAAGAATTTCACACCAGAACACATCATAGTCAAACTTCTGAAAACTAACAACAAACACAAAGTTCTTAAAAGCAGCAAGCGAAACAACACCTTACCTATAAGGAAACACAATTTGAATGACAGTAGATTTCTCATCTGAAGCCATGCAGGCCAAAGGAAGTTGCATGATATATTTCATAGGCTGAAAGAAAAAAAAAAAAAACAACAACTGTCAACCTGAATCCTATATCCAACAAAAATATCCTCCAGAAATGAAGGGGAAATCAAGGCATTCTCAGATGAAGGACAGACACTAAGAGAATTTGTCCCCAGCTGCCCTTCGCTAAAGAATGGCTTAAGGAAGTTCTCTAAATGAATAGGAAATGATTTTTTTTAAAGAAATCTTGGAACATCAGAAAGAATATGGTAAGGAAAACTATGGATAAATAGAATTTACTTCTCCTTTGGAGCCTTCTGAATTATGTTGGATGGTGGAAGCAAAATTATTACCCTGTGTGATGTAGTTTTAAATATATGTAAATACCTAAGACAAATATAGTGTAAATGGGGAAGTGTAAAAGGACATAAAGGGAGATAAAGTCTGTATACTTCACTTGAATTGGTAAAATGAAGACACCAACAGTCTGTAATAAGTTATATGTATATAATATAATACCTAGAACAATGACTAAAAAAGCTACACAAAGAGATACACTCAAAATAGCCATACATAAATTAAGATGGAATTCTAAAAATGTTCAAGTAACCCACAAGAAGGCAGGAAATAAGAAATCAGAAGAAATAAAAAAGAGAGAAAGAAAACAAAAACTAAAATTGCAGAATTAATTCCAAAATAGCAATAATTACATTAAAGTTAAATGGTATAAATATACCAATTAGGGGCCTCCCTGGTGGCGCAGTGGTTGAGAGTCCGCCTGCTGATGCAGGGGATACGGGTTCGTGCCCCGGTCTGGAAGGATCCCATATGCCGCGGAGCGGCTGGGCCCGTGAGCCATGGCCGCTGGGCCTGCGCGTCCGGAGCCTGTGCTCCGCAACGGGAGAGGCCACAACAGTGAGAGGCCCGCATACCGCAAAAAGAAAAAAAAAAAAAAAAAAAACCAATTAAAAAACAGAGACCTTTGTATGGTGACAGATTGTAACTAAACTTATCACGGTGATTATTTTGTAATCTACAGAAATATCAAGTCACTATGTTGCACACCAGGAAATAACATTGTGTTGCAAGTTAACTATACTTTAAAAACAAACAAACAACAAACTCATAGAAAAAGAGATCAAATTTGTGGTTACCAGAGGCAGGAGGTTGAGGGAAGGAGAACTGGATGAAGGTGGTCAAGGGGTACAAACTTCCAGTTACATGATAAATAAGTACTAGGGATGCAACATATAACATGATAAATATAATTAGCACTGCTGTGTGTTATATATGTAAGTTGTTAAGAGAGTAAATTCCAAGAGTTCTCATCACAAGGAAAAAATTTTTTTTCTCTTTTATTTTGTATCTATATGAAACAATGGATGTTCACTAAACTTATTTTGGTAATCATTTCATGATGTATGTAAGTCAAATCATTATACTGTACACCTTAAATTTATACAGTGCTGTATGTCAATTATATCTCAATTTAAAAAAACAGGGAAACTGGCAGAGTGAGTTAAGAAACATGACCCAGGGCCTCCCTGGTGGCGCAGTGGTTGAGAGTCCGCCTGCCGATGCAGGGGACACGGGTTCGTGCCCTGATCCCGGAGGATCCCACATGCCGCGGAGCGGCTGGGCCCGCGAGCCATGGCCGCGGGGCCTGTGTGTCCGGAGCCTGTGCTCCGCAACGGGAGAGGCCACAGCAGTGAGAGGCCCGCGTACAGCAAAAAAAAAAAAAAAAAAAAAAAGAAACATGACCCAACTATATGCTATTTACAAGAAACTCATGTTAGCTATAATAATTAGGTTGAAAGTAGAAGGATGGAAAAAGTTGTATCATACAAAAACATTAATCAAAAGAAAGAAAGAGTGGCTATATTAATATCAGAATATATATAAAGAAAATATGTATGCTAATATACATTAGCAATATACACATTACATATAATAGACAATTTTATTATTTACATATTATATATTAAATTAAATATATACCAATAAATAAATAAATAATAATAATACATATATAGACAGAGTGAAATATAAAATAGATCCAAAAGATTTAACTGAAACAGAGGATATTATATAATGATAAAAGGGCCAATCCATCAAGATACAGCATTCCTAAATGTGGATGCACCAAACAATAGAGCTGCAAAACATGTGAAGCAAAAACTTATTAAACTAAAAGCAGAAATAGACAAATCTACAATTATAGTTGGAAATTTCAACACCCCTCTCTCAGTGATTGATAGAACAACTAGACAGAAAATCAGCAAGGATATAGAAGAACTCAACAACACCGTCAACCAATCGGATCTAATCAACATCCATAGAACATTCCACCCAACAGCAGGATGCACAATTTCTTCATATACCCATGGAACATATATCAAGATAGGCTCTATCCCAGGCCATGAAACAAACCTTCACAAATTTAAAAGAACTGAAATCACAGAGTATGTTATCCAACTGCAGTGGAATCAAACCAGAAATAAGTAACAGAACAATAACAAGAAAATCTCCAAACACTTGGAAACTAAGCAACATACTTCTAAACAATTCATGGATCAGAGGGGAAGTTTCAAGGGAAATTTAAAAATATATTGATGTTGAGGGACTTCCCTTGTGGTCCAGTGGTTAAGACTCCATGCTCTCAGTGCAGGGGGCCTGGGTTCGATCTCTGGTCAGGGAACTAGATCCCACATGCCGCAAATAAAGATCCTGCATGCCACAGTGAAGATCAAAGATCATGCATGCCATGACTAAGACCCAGCGCAGCCAAATAAATAAATAAATATTTTTTTAAAAATAAAGGATTGTTGTAAATATATATATATACATATATATATGTTGAAATGAATGAAAATGAAAACACAACATATCAAAATCTGTGGGACACAGCTAAAGCAGTGCTGAGAGGGAAATTTGTAGCACTAATTGCACATAATAATAGAAAATGAAAAGTCTGAAATCAGTAACCCAAGTTCCCACCTCAAGGACCTAGCAAAAGAAGGACAAAATAAATCCAAAGCAAGTAGAAGGAAAGAAATAATAAAGATAAGAGCAGAAAGCAATGAAATGAAAACAGGAAAACAATAGAAAAAAATCAATGAAACAAAGAGCTGGTTTTTTAGAAAGATCAAAATAATTGGCAAACCTCTAGTAAGACTGACAAAAAAAGAGAAGACACATATTATATTACATACCCTACAGACATCAAATGGATAACAAGGAAATATTATGAACCATTCTACACACAAATTTGTTAATTTAGGTGAAATGAACCAATTCCTCGAAAAACAAAAATTAACACCATTCTTCCAATATGAAGTAGATCATTTGAATAACCCTATTACTATAAGGAAATTTCATTGGCAATTAGAAGACTTCAATTAACAAAAAAAGAAATCTCCAGGTCCAGATGGTTTCACTAGACTATTCTACCAAACACTTAAGGAAGAATTAACACCAATTCTACAGAATCTCTTCCAGAAAAAAGAGAAAGGGGCATTGCCCAAATCATATTGCCCTAATACAAAAACTATATATAGTACAAAAAGAGAAAACTATAGGCCAATATTCTTATTACTATAGATGTAAAAATTCTAAAAAATGTTAGCAAATAGAATTCAATAATATACAGAAAGAATATAGAATTCAATAATATACAGAAAGAATTATAGAATTCAATAATATACAGAAAGAATTATACAGTGTGAACAAGCAGAATTTATTCCAGGGATGCAATGCTGACTCAGTATTTGAAAATCAAGCAATGTAATCTTCCGTACAAACAAGTTAAAGAAGAAAAATCACATGGTCATATCAATAGATGCAGAAAAAGAATTTGACAAAATCCAACACCCATTCATGAAAAAAAAATCTCAGAAAAAATAAGAATATAGGGGGACTTCCTCAACTTGATAAAGAAATCTACAAAAACCCTATGGCTGATATCATACTTAATGGTGAGAAACTAGATGTTTTCCTCCTAAGATTAGGAACAAGGCAAGGATATCTGCTCTTAACCACTCTTATTCATCATGGTGCTGGAAATTCTAGCCAGTGAAATAAGGCAAAAATGGAAATAAAAGGCATACAGTTAGGAAACGGGGAAATAAAACTGTCCCTATTTGTAGACACGACTGTCTACATAGAAATCCCAAGGAATCTACCAAAGAACTCTTAGGACAAATAAATGAGCTCAGCAAAGTTTCAGTATACAAGATAAATACATAGAAATCTACTGAATTTCTATATAATAGTAATGAACACATGGACACCAAAATTCAAATACAATACCATTTACAATCGCTCAAAAAATAATTAAATGATTAGGTATAATTCTAACAAAACACGTACAGGACTTGCATGCTGAAAATTACAAAATGCTGATAAAATAAATCAAAGATCTAAACAAGGGCCTCCCTGGTGGCGCAGTGGTTGAGAGTCCGCCTGCCGATGCAGGGAATACGGGTTCGTGCCCCGGTCCGGGAGGATCCCATATGCCGCGGAGCGGCTGGGCCCGTGAGCCATGGCCGCTGAGCCTGCGCATCCGGAGCCTGTGCTCCACAACGGGAGAGGCCACAACAGTGAGAGGCCCGCGTACTGCAAAAAAAAAAAAAAAAAAAAAAAGATCTAAACAAAACTTCATGGATTGGAAGACTCAACATAGTAAAGAAGTCAATTCTCTTCCAAATTGATATACAGATTTAATGCAATTCCTATCAAAATCTAAGCAGGATTTCTTATAGATATAAACAAGATTATTCCATAAATTATATAGAAAAACAAAGTAACTAGAATAGCTAAAACAATTCTGAACAAGAATAAAGTGGGAAGAATCAGTCTACGTGATTTCAAAACTTATTATAAAGCTACAGTAATCAGGACTGTGTGATATTGGTGGAGGGACAGACACATAGATCAATGAAATAAAGTAGAGAACCCAGAATTAGACTCACTCAAATACGCCCAACTGATTTTTGACAAAGGTACAAAAGCAATCCAATAAAAGAAAGACAGCCTTTTCAACAAATGACACTGGAGCAATTGGTCATCCATCAGCAAAAATGAAACTCAATCTAAGTCTCATGATTTATACAAATATTAACTCAAAATGGATCAGGGATTTAAATGTAAAACTATAAAACTTTTAGAAAAAACACAGGAGAAAATCTTTGGGATCTGGAGTAGGCAAAGAGATTTGACACTAAAAGCAGGATTCATAAAAGGAAAAATTGATAAGTTGGGCTTCACGAAAACGAAAAACTTTTGCTCTGTGAAAGATACAATTAAGAACATGAAAAGACAAGCTACAGAATGGGAGAAAATATTTGCAAACCACAAATATGCCAAAGGACTAATATTCAGAATGTATTTAAAAAAAAAAAAACTCTGAAAACACACACACACACACACACACAAAATCCGTTAGAAAAATGGGCAAAAGACATTGAAGAGACATTTCACCATAGAGGATATACCTATGCCAAAGAAGTACATGAAAATGTGTTTAAACTCATTAGCCACTAGGGAGATGGAAATCAATATGGTGAAATATTACTGCTATCAGAAGGGCAAAAATAAAAAAATAATGACAACACCCAAATACCAGCAAGGATGTAAAGAAACTATCATTCGGACATTGCTGGTGGGGATGTAAAATGGTATAGCCACTCTGTAAAACACTTTGGTAATTTCTTAAAAAACTAAAAATGCAACCATTATATAACTCAGCAGTTGCACTCCTGGGCATCTATCCCAGAGAAATGAAAACTGATGTTCACACAAAAACCTATACAAGAATGTTTATAGCAGTTTTATTCATAATAGTAAAAAACTGGAAATAACCCAGACGTCCTTCAATAGGTGGATAGTTAAACTGTGTTACATTCATACTATGGAATAATACTCAGCAGCAAAATGGAACGAACGTCACCTCACATCCATTAGGATGGCTACTATAAAAAAAAAAAAAACAGAAGTGTTGGTGAGGATGTGGAGAAATTGGAACCATAGTACAATGTTTATGGTATTGTAAAATGGTGCAACCGCTATGGAGAACAATATGGAAGTTCCTCAAAAATTTAAAACTAGAACTACCAAATGATCTAGCAATCTCACTTTGGATATATATCCAAAAGAATTGAAAGCAGGGTCTCAAAGAGATATTTTCACACCCACATTCATAGCAGCAGATGGAAGCAACCCAAATGTCCATCGATGGACAAATGAATAAACAAAATGTGATATATACATACAAGGGCATATTATTCAGCCTTTAAAAAAAAGGGAGGAAATTGTGGCACATGCTACAACATGGAAGAACCTTAAGGACATTATGATAAGTAAAATTAGCCAGTTACAAAAGACAAATACTCTACAACTCCACTTATATGAAGTATCTAAAGTAGTCAAATTCACTGAAACAGAAAGTAGGACAGTGGTTAACCAGGGGCTTGTAGGGAGGGGGAAATGGGGAGTTGTCGTTTAATGGGTATAGAGTTTCAGTTTTGCAAGACAAAAAGAGTTCTGGAGATTGGTTGCACAATGTGAATGTACTTAACAAGGCTGAACTTGTACACAACACTGGTTAAGGTGGTAAATTTTTGTTATGTATATTTTACCACAATTAAAAATTTTAAAAAGACTTACATCATATAACTTTAAACTTGTGTCTCATTTCCAATACCTGCCTACCTAATATACTACAAATCCTTATTTTGTACAAACCCAGCAATTATTCTGAACAATAATATTGCACAATATTGTCCATGTTAAGAAAAAGCATTTTGTTAAATGTATACACTTTAAATATACCACAATTTTTAACCCTTGCTTGGCATTTATTTTCTAATATATCCTGAAGATTAAAACTGGCCATGTTTCTCCTCTTCAAACACCTCTTTTTCAACCACCTTTCCCTTTCCCCAAACTATGTTCTAATAACTATGTTCTGATTCTTCACCTGTCTATTGCCCCCATCCCACTTCTTTGTATAGAATCCTCACCCTAGGGATCCTCAACTCAGGACCCTGTCATTTCTGTCTCCCATCCCTACTCAGCCTGCATTCATCTGATTGAGCCAGAACTGAAGACCAGGGAAGCCACTAGCTGCTTGGACCTGGGGAATTTCCAGTCCTGCTTGTCAGGAACTGGCATGGAATGCTCTAGAACTGGGGTAAGGAGTGCTGAGTTAGAAGGTAGCAAGACTCAGAACAGACTTTTGTATGAGGCTGAAGTCAAAGCTTAGGAACTACCTCCAAAGTGAGGAGGAAAAAGTTGATGATAGAGTTGGCTAAAGCTCTCAGTAAACATTGGTGGGACAGGTCCCTTTGTCCGAAACAGAATCACAGTCACTGTTAGGAAACCACATAGCCCGCAAATAAAGGGACAATTGGTTGGGTCAATGCTGTACCCCTAATAAACATGAGTCCTTAGTAGAGGTCAGGATAGATAGAAATGGATTCCAAATATACACTTAGATAACTATTAGCTTTACAAAGCAGAGGCTGGACCAGAGAAGCCTGATCTGAATCCCATCAAAGCATTTCACTCCAAATTGTTCTGCAGCTGGTAGGAAAAGACACAGCCATAGTTTCATGGGTGTCCCTAGCCAATTACATCCAGAACCAGCTCCCCATCTCTTTGTGATCACAAGGCCAGCTTCAAGGGAGTACAACTTGTGCGGTCACACAGGGCCCCCACTCAGAAGGGGCTTGATTTAATGCTACACTACTGCCATCTTGAAATCCTTAATAATTTTATCTTTGAATTTATGTTTTGTAAGTGTAGTTCAATGGGACAATAGATCATGCTCATAAGCGGAGTAGGTATGTGGGATAAAGAAAAACAGCTTTATATTTTAGTACCTTTAACAGCAATTTTTTCCTTGCTTTTGAAAAAAGCATTTTCATTCTGCAATGGGCCTAGCCAATCAGGCAGCCAGTCCTCCATGACCACATTTTCCCTGCAAGACACATCAACTGCCTCAAATCTGCCAACTAGACACTCTAGCTCTCCTTCAAGGAACCTGGAACTTTATGGTACTTTGTGCTTTTTTCCCCCTTAAATTCACAAAATATATTTATTAGAGGAAAATTAGAAAATATGTTAATCAAAAAGAAAAATACATAAAAATCATTGCTAATCCCAAGATCCAGAGATAACCACTCTCAATATTTTGGTATATATCCTGTTTATATGCACATGTACTCATTTTTATAAAAACAAATGTTAAGTCACAAGTTTTTAGTAATCTGCTTTTTTACAATATTAATATATTAAAAACATTTTTATGCCACTAAATATATACATATTTATTTTCAAAAGGAAATAAATTTTAATTTTTCTAATCATAAAAATAATATTAGCTTATTGGGGGAAAACATCAGGCAACAGAGAAATGTATAAATAAGAGTGAAATTTCTACTTAATCTCACCATCCATAAGTAATCACTGCTAACAATTTGCTGCAGATACTTTGAGACTTCCTTCTGTGTGTGTGTGTGTGTGTGTGTGTGTGCGCATGCACACATGTGTGTGAGTAAATACACACATATACGTTTTATATGATATACACATATTTAAACAAATATGGGATCACACTGTGTACAGTCATATAGTCTTTTTTATTTTCCTATAGAATATGGATATATTTCTATGTGAATAGAGATCACTACATACTTTTACATAAATGAGATTATCCTATATATAATACTTTTCATCCTGATTTTATCTCCTAACAATATGAATTAGATGTCTTTCCCATTCCAATACATACGGACTTCTCTTATTTGTAATGACTGAAGAGTTATTAAACTAAGAGTTGTTAACACTCATTGTGCACATTTATTATAATGTAACCATTCCTCAGGTGATTAAACATTCAGCTTGTTTCCAGTTTTTCAATTTTTAAAACAATACTATGATGAACATTCGGTTACATATATGTGTGTATATGAGTGTGTATGTTTGGACCTGTCCAATTATTTCTTTAGAATAAACTACTAGATTTGTAATGGCTGGATTAAAGGATATAAACATAAAATTTACACTTTACAGTTCATATTGAGCAACTATGTGTAGCCTCTTTATTGTTTTCTTTTTCTTTTTTTTTCTTTCTTTTTTTCTTTCTAAAGTTTCTTTAAACCCCTATCCCTCTGGATGATACAGGAGGCATACAGACATAAACTTGCCAATTAAAGATATCCTTAACTCTTCAAGTTTTAAAAATAATATTTTTCTATTTCAAATAATCTCCTTTGGTTAAATGCCCAGACTTTCAAGGTTTCTCTCCCTTCTCCTTCCCAAGATGTCTTCATGGCAATTGAGTGTGGGACCTTGGCCGCTGGCTGTCCTTTGAGTCTCAGCTGGTCCTTTATTCCATGTTGTCTGTGGGTACCTTGCGAAGCTCATGGGGGTTGGTGCTGATATCTTTACCTGGTCTGGTTTTTGAAACTAATGATGTCTACCTTCTTGGTTCTACCATGTGGCACCCCCATCAGAGGTTATTGGTATAGGACATTGGTATGACAGGCATGACTATTGTCCCTACAACTCATCTCTAGAGGTTGGTCACCCACAGCCTCTGCTTGGTGTCATCTCATCCTAGTTTCATTTGGGAAGCAAGCTGGCCCATATCCCAGTAATTTTTCAGAGCCTTCTCCAGGTCCCAGCTATGCCAATCTTAGTGCCATGGGAAACAAGGGAATGCCTTTTTCCTTTTTCCAACTTACTATGCCATCATGCCATTTTAAACTTCTTATCTGGGTAGCATCATAATGGACACAATACTTCTCTAGGGGAATTTACCATTTTCCAGTCTGAACCTGGGGACACAAAGAGCTGTCTCTACTGCTCTAATAATCTCTCAAACTTATTTGGGACCACACCCTTCTCCTTCCTAGGCAGTCCCCTCTAGGAATCAGAAAGGGCTATATTTTACTTCTTCCTATCTGGACGAGACAAAATGTCCCTTCCTTCTCAAGGTGGCATTTACTCTCTCCATTCCCTAGGAACTTAACGATGGAAAGCTATCAGATTATCAAAAAGGAAACACACTGAGAGGTATTTCAAAAAATATCCATGTCACATACATTTTAAGGCCTTAATACATGCTACCAAATTACCCTACAAAATACAGTACCCATCTAAACTCCAAATAGCAGTATATGAGATGTCCTTTCCCATAATCCTTCAATAGTAGGCACTAAACTTGGCCAACTGTGCAAAATCTTGTTATCCTAATCCTTTAGTTTGCATTTTTTTGAGTATTAGTGAAATTGACAGTTTTTGATGTTTATTTGTTCTTTTGTGAATTTCTCATTCCTGATCTTTGCCCATTATTCTACACATTTTTTTATATTTTTCTTATTGATTCATGAGAGATCGTTATATAATAAGAATATTAACCCAAGTTTGCCATTTGTCACTTAATTTATGGTACTTTTTGCTCTTCAGAATTTTTAAAATTTTTATGAAGTCAAATCTACCTTTTTTTTCCTTTTTTGTTTTCTGTTTTTACCTTCATGCTTAGAAGGACCTTCTACACACTGATTATATGAATACATATCTACATTTTATTCTATATTTTATGTGTTATTGTTTTCATTTAAGTATGTAATATATTTGAAATTTATGTTGGTGCAAGATGTGAGGTAAGGCTCTTTATTTCCCAAATGATTAACAAGTTGTCATCATGTCCTGGTGATCTTGGTAAAGAAGAAAAATATCGTGCTCTTGATTTTCCACAACACTGTGGCTTCAATGTAGTAACTGTAAGTAACCACCATAAACTTTATTTTCTGACATTACAGCAACTCTGAGGAACCTAGGTCTAACCAAAGTTCTAACCTCCTAGGCAAATACTCATCTGAACTTGTGTTGGTGGTAAATAGAAAGGTACCGTCCATATGTATTTAGGAGAGGTAGATTATCTGATAATGCCCTCTGCCTCTGTCACACACCCTGACCATTTTCTAAGACCAATCACTGGGATCCCTCACAACTTTCCACCCAGAGTTTCACTAGTGATAGAGAACTCCCTGCATCTTAGCTGTCACCATAACATTCCTGAGCCAACCCAGAGATGTTTATTTTAGAAAACTTAGAAGCACAAAGGACAAGTTCTCTTTGGCTGAGACATCTTCAGGATGCTGGACAAAGTATCAGTTATCTTGGAGTGGAAAACCCCCTGAATTGTTATTAAGGACATCAACCAATTACTGGAGTTCCCCCAGTTTTCCACCCCCACCCTAGTAACCCTACTAACAGGCCTTCTCAAGAAGAAGGCAGGCTTTTACCTAGTCCCTGGCTGTAGCTCCTCTGCCTTTATCCTTGCCTACCCTACACCAACATGCTCCTAAGTTATTAAAACCAACCGCAGCTCAGGTATCATCACCTCCAGGAAATCTTCCCTGGGACATTCTCCCCAGAGGCTGGATTAAGCATCTTTCATACATCCTCCTATAATACAGAATATAAAGTTTACCACAGTTTTTCACTCATTGTATTTTAATTATATTTCTGTGTGCCAGTGAACCCTCTGATCGCAGCACTCTCTTAGGGAAGGACTCTGTCTTATCTCTCTGTGTATCCCCAAGGTCCAACAATATGTGGTACACAACAGGCCCTCAATAAATTCTTGCTGGTTAAATTAACAAATAAATGAACCGTGTCCTATCATCTGATTGCTAAACAATCTCCCTGCCCCAATCCAGAAATGAAGTAGTGCCCTGAAGAAGAAAAAATCTGGTACAACCCAGTCATACATACATTTTGAGAAATTTATCAAATTTGGCTAAGGCTGTTTAGCATTGTGTATATATTGCTTCTATATCAAAGTATTTGGCCAAAGGGAAATCTTCATTGAGTGAACTGACTATTCTAATAAAGAATAACCTATATTCTACATAATTTCTTATTGTGATTATCTGTTTAGGTATACATATCTCCCACAAGACTAAGAGCTTCTTAAAGCTCCACACCCAGTACAACGCTTGACACGTAGTCAACACTCAATAAATGCTAGTTGAATAATATATAAGACATATATTCATGCTATTTCCTCTACCAAAATTGCCTCTTCTCCCGCTCCTTTTGCACCTGAAAAAATTACACTTGTCCTTCAGGGTTCAGCTCAAATGTCAACCCTTTCTGATTCAGCATAAAGCAGAAATAATCACTTCCTCCTCTGGGCTATCATAGCTATTATATATGTAGTTCTTGTAGCATCTACTATGTTGTACTGTAGTTAGTTAAATTTAAGAACCATCATCCACTCCTCATGAACTCAAGAGCAGGAACTTTGTGTTATTTACATTTGCATCTCTCTGTACTGTACCTAAAAATTGAAGGCCCTAAATAACAGTCTGTAAATTAGATTGAAGGGGGTAACAATAAGAATAGAGAGGAGAAGATGTGTGTTATAACAAGGGGTAGAGACCAAATCAAGAGAATTTTCTGAACAAAATAGTGAGAGAAAGGAAAGATGTAGGGAGAAAAATCAAGGATGATTAAGGTTTTGAACCTGAGTGACTAGAATAACTGAGTCATTTAAACCTGAATAACAGAAATAAAGAAATGAATACTAGGCACAGGTTTGGGCAGGTGTGGGCAATTAGGACTTTATTTAATTTTAGACATGCTGAGTTCAAGGTTCCAGGAAACATCCAGTCAACATTGAAAACCCAAATCTGAATTTAAGTTGCAGAAGATACAGGCTTAGCATTCATCTATCATTGGAGCTATCAGGATTAAGTAACAAGAAAAAGGTATCTATTTCCCCACATTGGTCTTAGTAAAAAAAAAAATAAAAAGAAAAACAAGTGAGTGCTAAATACTGGAATTATTTGCTTATGATATGACGGTCTAACTGGAAAAGTATAAAATAGAAGCCAATAAAGTTATAGAAGTCAGGATAAAAGATGAATACACAAAATTCAATTACTTTCAATATAATGAAAATAACTAATTAGAAAATGCAATTTTAGGACTTCCCTGGTGGCTCAATGGTTAAGAATCCACCTGCCAATGCAGGGGACACGGGTTCGATCACTGGTCCAGGAAGATCCCACATGCCACAGAGCAGCTAAGCCCATGCACCACAACTACTGAGCCTACACTCTAGAGCCCACGAGCCACAACTACTGAGCCCACGCACCTAGAGCCTGTGCTCCACAACAAGAGAAGCCACCGCAGTGAGAAGCCCGCGCACCACAACAAAGAGTCGCCTCCACTCGCCGCAACTAGAGAAAGCGTGCGCACAGTAACAAAGGCCCAATACAGCCCCCACAAAAAAAAAGCAATTTTAAAAACCTATTCATGATAATAGCAAAGCTATAAAATACTTAGAAAAAAATGTGTAAAACCTATATGAAGAAAATCATAAAACTTCACTGATGCACATAAAAGAAAATCTTTAAAAACAGAAAAGTATACCAAGTTCCTGGGTGGGATGATGCAGTATTCTAAATAAAACAATTCTTTTTAAATTAATATATAAATCTAATGCAATTTTAATCAAAAACCTAAAGAAATTTTTGGAAATGTTAAAAGTTAATTCTAAAATTCCTCTGTAAGAACATATCCTAGAAATTTTTGAAAAAGAATAATGAAAATGGACTTGCTCTACCGGAAACCAAAATTTACATAAAGGAACAATGAATGCAGTCTAGGAGCATATTTATATACATCTGGGGATTCAGTATGTGATAACAGTGGCATTTCAAATCAGTGGGGAGGAAAATGATTATTCCATAAATGAAGTTAGTACAGTTTTCTATTCATTTGGGAAAAAAAATCAGAATCTCTACTTTATACCATATACAAAAATAAATTCCAGATGGATTGAAGATCTAAATGTAAAAAAGAAAATATAGAGGAATAGAAGAAAATACAAAAGACTCATGTGACAATACTGAAATAGGAAAAGCTTTCTAAGCAACTCACAAAACACAGAAGCTATAAAGTGAAAAAATGATAGATCTGACTGCATACAAATTTAAAATTGTAAAACAAATGAAAGTATAAATAAAAATCAAGTGTTTTTATTTAAATATAATAAGTACAACTGGGATAAAATATACTAATAAATTAAAGGATTAATATACATAAAGAATAAAGAGTTCCCTCAAATCAACAGAAAAAGAGAATCCAAAGGAAAAAATAGGCAAATAGGTAATTCAAAGATAAGTACAAATTTCCAATAAAACATTTTTAATGTTCAGCCTCACTAGTAATCAAAACATGCAAATAAAAACAATGAGATCTTTTCTTTTTACTCAGGTTGGCAAAAAGGAAAACAATCAAATACTTGTTAATGCATATCCAATGCTACGGATAAGGGTATGGAAAAATGGACTCTCTTAAATCCTATTGGTGAGAGTGATTGTAAATTGCTTCAAGCTTTTCAGAAGGCAAATTGTTATTGTCTATTAAAGCTCTACATTAAAATCTATAAAAATGCTAATTATATATTTAAGTATCTATTACAATTTTACAGGTATATACTCCATCAACCAGTAATTGCATAGTGTGCCTTACATACCCTATTTCCTTCTGTCACACCAATACAAACCTCTCCTTTATCATAATCTATATGTTATTTCTCATACAGCTCTCTTCCTCTTCTAAGATAACCAAATCTCTCACTCTCTTTACCCTCCCTAATTCTTCAACTGTGTCCTCTGGAACTCCATTTGTATCAGTATTAAAGTCTGTCATATCCTCAACCTCTTCCCTAAATGTTCCCTTCACCTTCTTGTTCTCACCAAAACCTCACACTTCCCTGAGCACACTGCTTTCCCTGTAGCCCTCTCAAGTGGAGGTTGTATCTCTTCCACACAAGTCACACCACTAGACTTGGATGTAAAGTGGCCTCCTGTTGCCCCTGTCCTCACAGCCATTTCTAATTCATTCCTCCTTAAAAATAATTGCTGTCATCTAGCCCCAAGACTGATGATTTTGCCATCAGTCTTACACTTTGCTCTCTAAAACTACTGCTGTCATTCTTGGTGACTTTGATATCCATGTGGATGATCACTGAACCCCCTCTGGTCAATCAGTTCCTTGACCTCCATCACATCCAATGATATTTTTCTCCAGGCTGCCTCAGCTTCTCACTTCACTGCCATAACCTAAACCCGTAATCACTATCACTGGATCGCCTTTCAATGTAACAGTGGCAATTCAAAGACAATAGAGCAATGCCTTCAAAACTGTGATGGAAAATTATTTTCAAACTAAAATTCTACATTCAGCCAAAAATCAAGTGACAGAGTAGATTAAAGACATTTCAAACAGGTAAGATCTCAAATAATGCTCGAGATTCTCATCCCCCATCCCCAACACACACACAAACACACACACGCAATGTTATGCTCTGACCTATTCTTTTTTTGAAATATAGTTGATTGACAATATTGTGTTCATTTCATGTGTACAGCAAAGTGATTCCATTATACATATATATGCATATATATATTCTTTTTTATTCTTTTCCATTAGAGTTTATTACAAGATATTGAATATATTTCCCTGTGCTATACAGTAAATCCTTGTTGTTTATCTATTTTTTTATTAGTTTCTGCTTTATAACAAAGTGAATTAGTCATATATATACATCTGTTCCCACATCCCTTCTCTCTTGCGTCTCCCTCCCTCCCACCCTCCCTATCCCACCCCTCCAGGTGGTCACAAAGCACCGAGCTGATCTCCCTGTGCTATGCGGCTGCTTCCCACTATCTATCTACCTTATGTTTGGTACTGTATATATGTCCAGGACTCTCTTTCGCTTTGTCACAGCTTACCCTTCCCCCTCCCCATATCCTCAAGTCCATTCTCAGTAGGTCTGTGTCTTTATTCCCGTTTTACCCCTAGGTTCTTCATGACATTTTTTTCCTTAAATTCCATATATATGTGTTAGCATACGGTATTTGTCTTTCTCTTTCTGACTTACTTCACTCTGTATGACAGACTCTAGGTCTATCCACCTCATTACAAATAGCTCAGTTTCGTTTCTTTTTATGGCTGAGTAATATTCCATTGTATATATGTGCCACATCTTCTTTATCCATTCATCCGATGATGGACACTTAGGTTGTTTCCATCTCCGGGCTATTGTGAATAGAGCTGCAATGAACATTTTGGTACATGTCTCTTTTTGAATTATGGTTTTCTCTGTTTATCTATTTTATATATGGTAATGTACATCTGTTAATCCCATACTCCCAATTTATCCCTACCCCTCCCCTTTCCCTTTGGTAATAATAAGTTTTTTTTCTATGTCTGTGAGTCTGTTTCTGCTTTGTAAATAAGTTCATTTGTACTATTTTTTAGATTCCACATATAAGTGATATCATATAATATTTGTCTTTCTCTGACTTACTTCACTTCATGTGATAATCTCCAGGCCCATCCATGTTGCTGCAAATGGCATTATTTCATTCTTTTTATGGCTGAGTAATATTCCATGTACCACATCTTCTTTATCCATTCATCTGTTGACAGACACTTACGTTGCTTCCATGTCTTGGCTCTTGTCAATAGTGCTGCTATGAACACTGAGGTGCATGTATCTTTTCAAATTAGAGCTTTTGTCTTTTCCAGATATATGCTCAGGAGTGGGATAGCTGGATCATATGGCAACTCTATTTTTAGTTAAGGAACCTCCTTACTGTGTTCCATAGTGGCTGCACCAATTTACATCCCTACCAACAGTGTAGGAAGGTTCCCTTTTCTCCACACCCTCTTCAGCATTTATTATTTATAGACTTTTTAATGATGGCCATTCTGACCAGTGTGAGATGATACTTCATTATAGTTTTGTTTTGCACTTCTCTAAAAATTACAGTGTTGAGCATCTTTTCATGTGCCTATTGGCCATCTGTATATCTTCTTTGGAGAAATGTCTATTTAGGTCCTCTGCCCAGTTTTTGATCAGGTTGTTTGTTTTTCTCTTATTGAGTTATATGAGCCATTTGTATATTTTGGAAATTAATCCCTTGTTGGTTACATCATTTGCAAGTGTTTTCTCCCAGCCATAGGTTGTCTTTTCATTTTGTTCATGACTGCCTTTGCTGTGCAAAAGCTTATAAGTTTGATTAGGTCTCATTTGTTTATTTTTTTATTTTTTTGTGGTACGCGGGCCTCTCACTGCCGCGGCCCCCTCCACCACGGAGCACAGGCTCCAGACGCGCAGGCCCAGCGGCCATGGCCCACAGGCCCAGCCACTCCGGGATCCTCCCGGACCGGGGCACGAACCCAAGCCCTCCGCATCGGCAGGCAGACTCCCAACCACTGCACCACCAGGGAAGCCCTCATTTGTTTATTTTTGCTTTTATTTCTATTGCCTTGGGCTAGTGACTGTCTAAGGAAACATTGTTATGATTTATGTCAGAGAATGTTTTGCGTGTGTTCTCTTCTAGGAGTTTTATGGTGTCATGTCTTATATTTAAGTCTTTAAGCCATTTTGAATTTATTTTTGTTTATGGTGCAAGGGAGTGTTCTAACTTCATTGGTTTACATGTAGCTGTCCAGCTTTCCCAACACCACTTGCTGAAGAGACTGTCTTTTCTCCATTGTATATTCTTGCCCCCTTTGTTGAAGATTAATTGACCGCAGGTGTGTGGGTTTATTTCTGGGCTCTCTATCCTGTTCCATTCATCTTTGTTATTGTGCCAGTACCACACTGTTTTGATTACTGTAGCTTTGTATTATAGTCTGAATGCTTTGACCTATTCTTGAATACTGAAGTTTGGCCATGGTGAGCTTTTAAAATATAGTGCAGCCCATTCCCTCTGGTCATCTTTCTGCAGAATGTTCAAAACCTGGTCCACACTACAACAGCCTTGCCAAATACCCTGACTGTTCTGAGCCCTATGTTTCTCAGGACAAGTGGTTTGCTGGTTTTCTGGCTTTCCAAAATATTTTTTCATCAAAAGAAAAAGCCCTGAGTTTAGATTTTTGTCAATTTTCATGACACAAATATTTCCCTTAGGGCCAATTTCAAGCTGCCAACATGAGATCAATTTCCTGAAAAGGTAATCATCAGCCAGTACAAGCCGACTCCAGCACACCACTATGTAATGCAGCAGTACTCACTTTACACTTTGCCCAAGAATTCCCACAGAAAGGATTCCTATAAACTCTCAGGAAAGCTGAACACAGGCTATGCCCCAGAGACTTCCTATGAAAGCCTTTATTTAATAATGGCAATATTACCCTTTCCTAATACAGTGAAATTAGTGCTTACTACTCAATTTTTCAAAATTAAACCAAATACATTACACAAAGGTGGTTAATATGTAAGAAAAAACCAAAGAAATGTTTAAAACAAAAGGCAAGATAGGGATTACATCTGGTGGTGAGGGAAGGGTACACAAGTGAGGAGGATCCACACAGGGGCCTTCTAAGGTATTGATGATGTTCTGCTTCTTAAGTCAGATGACATGTATCCAGGTGTTTATTTTATTACTATGCTTATGCTATTTTTTAATGTAATATATATTTAATAGTTTAAAATGTTTAAGTAATAATAAAATAGAAAAAAGAAAGAAAACACAAAAGAAAAATTATGTACTAAAATAAAATACAGTAGAATATTTTTAAATAATCTTCAATTGGGAGGGCCTTCTTTAGCAAGACTCCAAACCCCAAGTTCAAAAGATTGACAAGTTTGATTACATCAAAATTTTAAATTCCTGTACAACAAAAGATAACATAAACAAAGTTAAAAGACAAGTAACAGAGTAGGAAGGAAAATTTTCTAGTATGTGAGGAAAGGATTAATACTTAAAATGTATGAAGGGTCCCTACAAATCAATGAGAAAAAGACAAATAACCCATCAGAAAATTGAGTAAAGAATATCAACAGACAATTCATAGAAAAAAGGCAAATATTAAACATATAAAAATTTTCTGATATCACTAGTATTGGGGGAAAACAAATTAAACAATAATGAAATGCCAATTCTCACCCATCTTGTTGGCAAAGATAAAAAAGATTGATGATACCCAGTGTTGGTGAGGGTGTAGGGAAAGAAAGCCTCTCAAATACTACTCGTGAGAGTGTAAATGAGTACATTCTTCTTAGAGGACAATTTGGTTGTATATCTAACAAAATATTAAACGCATTTTTCAACCTTGCAATTCCTCTTCTAGAGTACTAGTCTTCAGACATACTTTCATAGGTGTACAAAGTACAAATGTAAAAATAAAAAGAAATGCCCATCAATAGGGACTGATTAAATACATCACAAGATATTGATATAATCGAATATATGCATCTGCTGAAATAACAAGATTCACTGACACGGAAAGATGCCTCTGGTTTATTGTTACATTAAAAAAAAGCAATATTCAGATAAATACGATTGACTGATATGATATTATTTATTAAAAAAATATTATGTGTATTTATATATAAATAAATAACATATAAAATGTCATATATATGCTTTTTTCTTATATATTCTTATATATTTTATATGCTTATATATTTTTTCTATATGCTTTTTAATAATTTAACTATAATATATAAAAGCATATATATATATATATATATATATATATATATATATATATATGCAAAAGCATAGAAAATATATTGAAAGAAACTTACTAATCTATTCATTATGGTTACCTCTTGTCAGGTCATGTACCTGGGAAGCAGCTGGAGGAAGACTAACAATTATAACATTTAACTTCTGTATTGTTTGAATCTTTATAAGCATGTATCTGAAGATTTTTTACACAATTATAATATAAAAATGTTAATGTTTACATAGTTGGTGTGGAAATTTTTACAAAAAATATATTTGATAATGTTTAATTTTGTATAGCTTTGATTGGGACTTCTTTTAAAATAATCCCGATTACTTCTGTCAAAGCAGCTTATGGATAATATGGGCTCACAAGCATAATAACAAAATGGTATATCTCTGACTTCACTCCCATCTGCTCTGCAGAAGTTAAAAATAACTCTTCTTAAAATTTTCCCAAATATTTCTGGCATTAAGTCCCCAGAGGCTATCTCACATATGCTCTGTAAATGATTCTGCTTTGCTGCCATGTGGTGCCTGCCATTTTTCTCCAGTAATGATGTCTCCATTCCTTTCACCACCAAGAGTGGCTAGTATGCCAACATTGTCCATGAAGGCCACATGAGCTGATGTCTGAGCTGAAGGTGCCAATGCTGTTTGTCAGAGGCACTGAAGGTACCACTGCCGACAGAACTACTGCCTTCAACAATGCCACTGCTAATGTTGCTGCTACCATCACCATCACCTTGATACCACTCTTTCCCTCAACCCCACGTCCTATTTATCTATAAGTCCAGTGGATTCAAGTTCTAAAGCATATCGCCAATATGCCAACTTCCTTCCAAGTCCACTATTAACACCCTGGCCCAAGCTACCACCATATTTACTTGCACTATTGCAAATACCCTAAATGCTCTCCCTGTTTCCATTCTTACACCAATCCTACCCATTTTCCATGACAGTAGTAAGAATGATCCTTTAAAATATAAATTAGGTCTTATCATTTCCCTGCTCAAAATCATTCAATGACTCTTCATCACACTTAGATTAAAATTCAGAGTCTTCACCATGACTCACTAGATTGTATAATACATGATCTGGCCCCTGACTACCTCTAGAATCTCATCTTTTTTTAAAAAATTTATTTATTTTATTTATTTATTTTTGGCTGTGTCAGGTCTTCATTGCTGCAAGTGGGCTTTCTCTAGTTGCAGCGAGCAGGGGCTACTCTTCGTTGGGTGCATGGGCTTCTCATTACGGTGCGCGGGCTTCTCATTACGATGGCTTCCCTTATTGTGGAGCACGGGCTCTAGGCGTGTGGGCTTCAGTAGTTGTGGCTTGTGGGCTCTAGAGCGCAAGCTCAGTAGTTGTGGCACACAGGCTTAGTGGCTCCGTGGCATGTGGGATCTTCCCGGACCAGGGCTCGAACCCGTGTCCCCTGCATTGGCAGGCCGATTCTTAACCACTGTGCCACCAGGGAAGTCCTAGAATCTCATCTTGTCCTACTGTCTCAATCAAACTGGCCTCCTTTCTGTTCCTCAAACATGCCAAGCTTCTCCTGCCTTCGGGTCATTATATCTGCTGTTCTCCTTGCCTAGAATATTCATCTCCCAGCATTTCATATGGCTTGCCTCCTCCTTGTCATTCATACCTTACCTTAGATGTCTCCTCTGCAGAGAGCAAACTTCCCTGACCTACCAATCCAAATAAAAGCCACTCATTCTATACCATATGACTTCATTTAATATTCTGCACAGCACTTCTCACTACCTGATGTTGTTTTGTTAGTCCGTTTTCACCAACAAAAGTACTAGAATCCATGATCCAAGAGAGAAAGGACTTTGTCAATCCTGTTTGCACTGTTTCCTTAGTACCTAGTCTAGTGCCTGGCACATAATACAGGCTCTCAATAAAATTTTGCTGAATGAAGGAATCACCATCACCAATACTGCCAGTGTTGTTGCCAGTACCAAAGCTGTTAACCCCTTGTGCTCTTACTATCCTACTGAGTTTTAGAGGACACCATTATTTTAGCTTTTACTCTTTTGCAGCTCCTTACACCTAGTCTCAAGTATGGCAATCCAGGTATGACCACAGGTATGACTCCCTGGGGGCTGAACCCAGTGGCAACTTGATTGATAGAAACATGCTGCACCCAGAACCACTCTTCCCCCGCTGCACTGGTCAGTATTCTTGACTCAACCCTGTGTATCTCTAGGCTCTCATCCTCTGGAGCTGCAGTTCTTGATTTTGGCTGCACAAAGAATTACCTGAGGAAGTTTGATGCCTGGCCAGGTCCCACCCTCAGAGGTTCTGATTAATTGGTCTGAGATGCATCAAGGGCATTGGGATTTTTTTTAAGCTCCCCAGGTGATTCTGATGTGATAACTGCTGCTTTGGAATAAATTCTTTCACAGGGGCCTCCTTGATTCCTCATATAAATTAGATTCCTGGTAGGTCAATTTCAAGTCCTCTTGAGTCTCCCAGAATTACAACGAATGACAACTTTAGGCTCAATCTGACACCCCTGAGGCCCTTGCTACATGGACGTGCTGCCACATACTGATACTGAAATAGTAATACAATAATATTTTGACCAAATCAGGGTTCTGAAGACACATTTCATGATCACATTAACTGAGTTGAGGCACTGTTGAGAAATGTAGTATGTGCTTGTTGTCACTAGAGGGCTGTCAGGTAAGGTAAGCAAAAGAAGAAAAGAGGAAGAAAAATTGTCAAACTTCAGAGAATCCATTTACTCCCACAGTTCCTATCATTTTGAGGAGTACAAAGCTAAGCTTTCTATCACTTGCTCTGATCACTTTTCAAATGTCCAGTCCTGTATATTCAAGTGGATCCTAGCGATTTCTTCCTGATTGTCCGCCACCTCACATTTAACTAAACACTAAAATCAAACACATGCCTCCCCAAACTGACTTTTCTTTCTGACTTCTGTTTCTGTGCATGACGTTTTAATTTTCCCAGGCACCTAACAAGAAACTCCACAGTCCCATGCTTCCTTTTCCCATATGTCCCCTCCCTCCATGCTCTACACTGATTTGCCTCCTAAATATTTCTCACATCTATTTCTTCCACTTTATCCCTATTTCCATGGCCTTAGTCCAGACCCATAGAACTTCTCACTTGGATTTTTGTAATAACCTCCGAAAGAGTATCTCTGACCCAGTTTGGGGTTGTCTACTCCTTCCTTAACACTGCCACCAGAATGAGCTTTCAAAACCAAAAAGCTGACCGTGATCATGGCAGCCCCCTGCTTAAAACCCTTCAGTGGCTCTACACATAATAAAGTACAAATATCTCTTTAGGGCTCTTTAAGATCTGGCTCCTGCCTACTTCTCCAAAAATGTTTCACAGCCCCTTCTCTTGCATGCTAAGATCTGATGTCTACAAACTTGCAGTTCCCCCATGTGTGCCTTTGCAAGTGTTACTTCCTCTGTCTACAATGCCCTTCCTCCTCTTTTTAACCTTTTTAAGCTACTCATCTCTCAAAATTCAGCTATGGAGTTTCCTTCTTTTTCCAGGCAAAGGTGGCCATTCTGGTGCTGCCTGGGCATCAGGATTTTTCAAAGCTCTCCAGGTGATTCTGATGTGTACCAAGGCTGAGAACCACTGCTGCCATATATCTCTAAAACTGCAATGTATTTCAACTAGTTTTAGGCATATCTGTCCTCCTTTCTAAACTCTAAGGTCTTTGAGGGAAGAAACTATGTCTTATTCAATTTTACAGTCCTAGCACCTGGGGAGAAGCAATGAATGAATGAGTGAATAAACCCTCCCAATGATATAAAAAATACAAGTTTCCACTAATATTTTTGTCATATCATAACCACATGTAAGTCTCTTCTGTAAAAATATGATGGAGCATTATCTTATAGGAACGTAAGAATTGTCTTGCTGATTTAGACTAAATATTGTCACCAATAGTGTAAAAGAACATGATTGTCCTCATTGACAACTACCTTAACCTGCTCAAAGATACACCTATAATAATTTTAGCTTCCTGAAATAATTTATTATAAAACCATTTAGAAGTTGTTTATAATTTTAGCTAGTCCTATTTTGTGGGGATAAATTTACTATTGGCATGCAGCAGCATTCCAGGGCCCGCTAGGAGACACAGAGTACAATGAAGCCACCTAAAATTTTCTTTTTTAGATAGAACTCGATCCTATGCCCAAGGACAATTTATCCCCACAGCAGCTTCCCTAGATGCCTCCATTACACCATCACATTCTTATCAACAGCTGCTTAGCTAAAAAGTCCTGAGGACAGCTCATCCAGCCCAGCCCAAAAGACTTGAAGATATTTCTGGGATTAGAAGAGAGATAGTTGAGAGACCATGGAAATAGAGGACAGCTGCTGTTGTCATTCCACAACAAAGAAGACACCAGACAACTTGGGCCTTCGTCCTAGGTAGGAGTGCCTAACCACAGTTTGGAGGTTTCTGGCCCATGAGGAAATACGAAGGCCTAACCTGAGTTGGGTCTGGGACATGCATTCTTCTAACCTGCACCCTGCTTTGGCAGGGGTGTCCTGTCAAAGGCTCTTTCAACTCCTTTCACGTCATTTATCTAGACACATACAGGGTATTTAAGGGCCGGAACCATTACTCTTATCCAAAAGAACAGGGACCTGAATAGGCCATGGGCTGGCAGCAAAAAAGTACCTTCGTACATAGGTAGTCAGATCAAGAAAACCAGGGTTTGAAATTAGTTGGAGCACGTATTCACAAACTCTCATGTAGGAGCATAGTCTAAAGCTACAGGCAGCCAGGAGGCTGGCTGTCGCCTCAGCTCTAGTCTAAGGAGGACTGTTCAACGATAAAAGTGGCAAACATTCTTCCTATTTTCAGGACTTAAAGGGTGAGCATTTCGTCCTTTAACTGAAAGCTCGATTAGCATTGCAGATGGGATGAAATGCACCTGGACACCCTCTAGCTGGGCTCCTCATTTTTTCGCTACTGACCAGCTCCCTTGGTCTATTCCAGACATGAGTAAACTTAAAGCGCTGAGAGGAAAATTTGGAGAAAAGCTATTTACATTTGTGGTAATGGCAAAGTATTGCTCAACTTTGCAAAGGTTGAACCACTAAGTAGGTCCTTGCAGTACTCATTGCTAATATTCCCTATAACACAGAGGAGTGACAACAGTCACTAGACCCCGACCTTGAAGTCCATTTTTTCTAATTAGTTTTCCCTACTTCCACCTTCCAGACCCAGATTACAATATAAGCTTTAATTTCCTTTTTGGTCTTTAGAGGAATAAAGTCCTTTGTTATCTGGCCTTCAACAGACATGGGTTTTGGCTTCAGCTTGAAACGGCATTAACTTCCTGACCACCTCACATCACCCACTTGGTTAGTTTCCCTCTGGCTGCTCCCAGGATGTCCTGTTTCTATCTCTTCCTCCCTGCTTGTGACAGAGGCCCTGCTCCCGCGCTGTTCCTGGTCCCTGCCCCCAGGATTATAGTATCCTGAGTGGTCTGCCATTTGTCTCTATTGCCTCTCTCCAGACTCTCCCTGGCTGCTGTACTTTCCGGCTTCCATCATATATTCCACACCCAGTGCTCTTGAGCTTCTTTCCGTCCCTGACTCTGGTCATCCCATGTTTTCTGTCTCTTCTCTTTTTTTCCAAAGAAACACTTTTGGATTTTGGATTTCTTTTTCACAAGTTTACCCCTAGGTATCACCCACCCACTATGTAGGGCTCCATTTCCTTACCTCCCTGTAGTTCAATCTTTCCGCCATTCAGGCTTGAACAATACACATCTTCAAAAGTACCCCCCAACACACACACACACTAATTGCCATTAAACATTTACATATACTTAAGATTCTTACATTTAGATTTTAAGAGTCCCACTTTTAGACCTCCTCTTCCCAATTTCACAGTCACTTTGAAGAAGGAAGGCATTTTTTTTCTATAGATGTCTCTGAGTATTTATGGCTGGAATCCTCAATCTGATGGCCAAATGGCAGCATGAAAATATCATGTGAAACTCCCTCAAGTAAACCTTGCTTAAAGTGTTATCTAAGGACCACCTGCATCACAGTCACTTGGGGGAAGCTTCTCAAAATGCTAATTTTAGGGGCTTCCCAGAAATAAGAATTCAATAGGTCTAGGGTGAAGTTCTAGAATCTGTATTTTAACCGGCTCCCTAGAAGAGTGTATAGTTTGAAAATCACTGCAGTAAGACATGTTGCTGACATAGCTTTCCTAACTTTAGGTGTTAGGTTCTTGGCTGTGGTCATCAGATTATACATCCATAACAGTATGTGGAGAGTTCTTTAACTTGGGACTTTATGAAGACAGCAAAAATAACTGAACCTGAACTGAACTCTAATAACAAGAACCATATACCTACTCATACACACACACACACACACACACACACACACATACACACATACTGCTTATTTACCTACTTCGTATATTTAGATAAAACCAACTATAAGGGTCTATGGTGGGTTTTGTTATCAATCTCCATATCCTCCTTTCTAAGGAAGTGACCTGTGTACATTTTCCTTCCAGGATCTGAGGATCACTATCTGTCTGCCAAGTTGTTATTAACCCGTGCTGACTGAGCTGGGAGATCCAATTCCTGCTTCAGAGTGCTTATTAGGAATACCATGCACTTGCTCTAAGTATCGAGAATTAAATGATTTCTATGTTAAGCTTTACATCCTTCCAATATGTTCTGCAAACAGCTGACTACCTATTGTACTAGTTAATTGGAATTGTTCCAAAAGAGAGCCAGTGGGGAGGGAAGGTAATATATGAAAATCAACTGAGGAGCTTTTTCAAGTGACATGTGCCCTCTGTCCAGGATGCCTGAGATTTTGGCAAGATTCATGCTCGTGGATGGGGTAGGAAATTCAGCTTGAGAATTACGCTCTGACCAGAATTCTGCATCTATGTTCTCTGGAACAGGTGGAGTCTCTTATTTTTTCTAAATCAGCATTTTTCAAGGTGAGACAATGGGAGGTGCATTTTAAATACATTTTGCTGGGAAAAGCCACTCGTGGTTTTGAATCTAAGCTGAAAACAAATTCTCCTGTTTCTCTCACTACACAAGTCCATAAGACAACTATTCCTCTATACACCATAAACATCCTCCACAACCATCCCAACCCTTACTCCTGGGGCAGCATCAGCTCAGGGTATTACTACCTAATCACTTCTTGCCTTCTATCCATTGATCTACAGAATGACTTTTACATTTACAATGGGCATCCTCAGAGACTGACAGTATCTACAGTCTTTCCCAGGGCTGGTATGAGATACAGCTTAGATTTTGAGTTTCCCACATACGGTATATGGCCAGAGGGAATGTGTTTCTGTCACTAGCTCCATTGACCTTCATCCCTCAACCAAAATAATGGACATCGAATAGCTGTCCACTAACCAATGTATACCCAAAGGAGGAATACTTAGATTCCACTCAAAAAAATCATTGAACCCTTCTTACACAAAAAGGTTATGGCTCCTCAGTAAGAAAGTAGCTCAGTTTCAAATAAACTGAATCTCCACATGTCCTAGGCAGACCAGATATCTTTATGCTATTATGGAAAGAAAGGATTCTCACCTTCTACCCAAGCAGTGCTTGATCTACTTTCTGCAATTCTCTAGGCCAGAAAGTGTCTGCTTCAGGACCTGCTGCTGGTAGAAGTAGTTATATCACACTACCTGATCCAGGACCTCAAACATCCTTAGTTTTTCAAAGACACGATAAATCTGGTAAAACATATCCACCACAACAACTATGCAATGGCCTAATCAATATAAACCTAAAGGCAGAGCTTCTGTATAATCAGTTTTACTTTCTGCCAAAAAGACTGCCTCCATGACAATTGTACACATATTAATCCACCTAGCCAAACATCTTTCTGTGGAATAGAACTGAATTGAGGGACATTCACAGAAAGATAGACAAGATAAAAAGGCAGAGAGCTATGTACCAGATGAAGGAACAAGATAAAATCCCAGAAAAACAACTAAATGAAGTGGAGATAGGCAACCTTCCAGAAAAAGGATTCAGAATAATGATAGTGAAGATGATCCAGGACCTCGGAAAAAGAATGGAGGCAAAGATCGAGAAGATGCAAGAAATGTTTAACAAAGACCTACAAGAATTAAAGAACAAACGAACAGATGAAAAATACAATAACTGAAATAAAAAATACACTAGAAGGAATCAACAGCACAATAACTGAGGCAGAAGAACAGATAAGTGACCTGGAAGACACAATGGTGGAATTCACTGCTGCGGAACAGAATAAATAAAGAAGAATTCAAAGGAATGAAGACAGCCTAAGAGACCTCTGGGACAACATTTAACCCAACAACATTCTCATTATAGGGGTCCCAGGAGGAGAAGAGAGAGACAAAGGACCTGAGAAACTATTTGAAGAGATTATAGTCAAAAACTTCCCTAACATGGGAAAGGAAATAGCCACCAAAATCCAGGAAGCACAGAGAGTCCCAGGCAGGATAAACTCAAGAAGAAACATGCCGAGACACAGAGTAATAAAATTGACAAAAACTAAAGACAAAGAAAAATTATCAAAAGCAGCAAGGGAAAAATGACAAAAAACATACAAGGGAACTCCCATAAGGTTAACAGCTGATTTCTCAGCAGAAATTCTACAAGCCAGAAGGGATTGCCATGATATATTTAAAGTGACAAAAGGGAAGAACCTACAACCAAGATAACTCTACCCAGCAAGGATCTCATTCAGATTCAATGGAGAAATCAAAAGCTTTACAGATAAGCAAAAGCTAAGAAAATTCAGCACCACCAAACCAGCTCTACAACAAATGCTTAAAGAAACTTCTCTAAGTGAGAAACACAAGAGAAGAAAAGGACCTACAAAATCAAACCCATAACAATTAAGAAAATGGTAATAGGAACATACATATCGATAATCACCTTAAATGTAAATGGATTAAATGCTCCAACCAAAAGACACAGGCTCGCTGAATGGATACAGAAACAAGACCCATATATATGCTGTCTACAAGAGACCCACTTCAGACCCAGGGACACATACAGACTGAAAGTGCAGGGATGGAAAAAGATATTCCATGCAAATGGAAATCAAAAGAAAGCTGGAGTAGCAATTCTCATATCAGACGAAATAGACTTTAAAACAAATACTATTACAAAAGAAAAAGAAGGACATCACATAATGAGCCAGGGATCAATCCAAGAAGAAGATGTAACAATTATAAATATATATGCACCCAACATAGGAGCACCTCAATACATAAGCCAACTGCTAACAGCTATAAATGAGGAAATCGACAGTAACACAATAATAGTGGGGGACTGTAACACCTAACTTACAACAATGGACAGATCATCCAAACAGAAAATTAATAAGAAACACAAGCTTTAAATGACACAACAGACCAGATAGATTTAATTGATATTTATAGGACATTCAATCCCAAAACAGCAGATTACACTTTCTTCTCAAGTGCACATGGAACATTCTCCAGTATAGATCACATCTTGGGTCACAAATCAAGCCTCAGTAAATTTAAGAAAATTGAAATCATATCAAGCATCTTTTCTGACCACAACGATATGAGATTAGAAATCAATTACAGGGAAAAAAACGTAAAATCACAGACACATTGAGGCTAAACAGTACATTAATAAATAACCAAGAGATAATGGAAGAAATCCAAGAGGAATTCAAAAAATACCTGGAGACAAATTACAACAAAAACACGACAACCCAAAACCTATGGGATGCAGCAAAAGCAGTTCTAAGAGGGAAGCTTATAGTAATACAAGCCTACCTCAAGAAACAAGAAACATCTCAAACAAACAATCTAAACTTACACCTAAACGAACTAGAGAAAGAAGAACAAACAAAACCCAAAGTTAGTAGAAGGAAAGAAATCATAAATATCATAGCAGAAATAAATGAAATAGAAACAAAGAAAACAACAGCAAAGATCAATAAAACTAAAAGCTGGTTCTTTGAGAAGATAAACAAAATTGATAAACCATTAGCCAGACTCATCAAGAAAAAGAGGGAGAGGACTCAAATCATTAAAATTAGAAATGAAAAAGGAGAAGTTACAACAGACACTGCAGAAATACAAAGGATCATGAGAGATTACTACAAGCAACTCTATGCCAATAAAATGGACAACCTGGAAGAAATGGACAAATTCTTAGAAAGGTATAACCTTCCAAGACAGAACCAGGAAGAAGTAGAAAACATGAACAGACCAATCACAAGTATTGAAATTGAAACTGAGATCAAAAATCTTCTAACAAACAAAATTCCAGGACCAGATGGCTTCACAGGTTAATTCTATCAAACATTTAGAGAAGAGCTAACACCCATCCTTCTCAAACTCTTCCAAACAATTGCAGAGGAAGGAACACTCCCAAACTCATTCTATGAGGCCACCATCACCCTGATACCAAAACCAAACAAAGATACTACAAAAAAAAGAAAATTATAGACCAATATCACTGATGAATATAGATGCAAAAATCCTCAACAAACTACTAGCAAACAGAATCCAACAACACATTAAAAGGATCATATACCATGATCAAGTGGGATTTATCCCAGGGATGCAAGGATTCTCCAGTATACGCAAATCAATCAATGTGATACACCATATTAACAAACTGAAGAAGAAAAACCATATGATCATCTCAATAGATGCAGAAAAAGCTTTTGACAAAATTCAACACCCAATTATGATAAAAACTCTCCAGAAAGTGGGCATAGAAGGAACCTACCTCAACATAATAAAGGACATATATGACAAACCCACAGCAAACATCGTTCTCAATGGTGAAAACTGAAAGCATTTCCTTTAAGATCAGGATCAAGACAAGGATGTCCACTCTCGCCACTATCATTCCACATAATTTTGGAAGTCCTAGCTACGGCAATCAGAGAAGAAAAAGAAATAAAAGGAATCCATATTGGAAAAGAAAAAGTAAAACTGTCACTGCTTGCAGATGACATGATACTATACACAAAGAATCCTAAACATGCCACCAGAAAACTACTAGAGCTAATCAATGAATCTGGTAAAGTTGCAGGATACAAAATTAATGCACGGAAATCTCTTGCATTCCTATACACTAATGATGAAAAATCTGAAAGAGAAATTAAGGAAACACTCCTATTTACCATTGCAACAAAAAGAATAAAATACCTAGGAATAAACTTACCTAAGGAGACAAAAGACCTGTATGCAGAAAACTATAAGACACTGATGAAAGAAATTAAAGATGATACAAATGGATGGAGAGATATACCATGCTCTTGGATTGGAAGAATCAATACTGTGAAAATCACTATACTACCCAAAGCAATCTACAGATACAATGCAATCCCTATCAAATTGCCAATGGCATTTTTTACAGAACTAGAACAAAAATCTTAAAATTTGCATGGAGACACAAGAGACCCCGAAGAGCCAAAGCAGTGTTGAGGGAAAAAAAAGGAGTTGGAGGAACCAGATTCCCTGACTTCAGACTATACTACAAAACTACAGTAATCAAGACAATGTGGTACTGGCACAAAAACAGAAATATAGATCAATGGAACAGGATAGAAAGCCCAGAGATAGACCCATGCACCTATGGTCAACTAATCTATGACAAAGGAGGCAAGGGTATACAATGGAGAAAAGACAGCCTCTTCAATAAGTGGTGCTGGGAAAACTGGACAGCTATATGTAAAAGAATGAAATTAGAACACTCCCTAACACCATACACAAAAATAAACTCAAAATGGATTAAAGACCTAAATGTAAAGCCAGACAGTATGAAACTCTTAGAGGAAAACAGAGGAAGAACACTCTATGACATAAATCACAGAAAGATCCTTTTTGACCCACCTCCTAGAGAAATGGAAATAAAAACAAAAATAAACAAATGGGACGTAATGAAACTTAAAAGCTTTTGCACAGCAAAGGAAACTACAAACAAGACGATAAGACAACCCTCAGAATGGGAGAAAATATTTGCAAACGAATCAACGGACAAAGGATTAATCTCCAAAATATATGAACAGCTCATGCAGCTCAATATTAAAAAAAACAAAGAAGCCAATCAAAAAGTGGGCAGAAGACCTAAATAGACATTTCTCCAAAGAAGACATACAGATGACCAAGAAGCACATGAAAACCTGCTCAACATCACTAATCATTAGAGAAATGCAAATCAAAACTGCAATGAGGTATCACCTCACACCAGTTAGCATGGACATCATCAGAAAATCTACAAACACCAAATGCTGGAGAGGGTGTGGAGAAAAGGGAACCCTCTTGCACTGATGGTGGGAATGTAAATTGATACAGCCACTATGGAGAAAAGTATGCAGGTTCCTTAAAAAACTAAAAATAGAATTACCATACAACCCAGCAATCCCAGTACTGGGCATATACCCAGAGAAAACCATAATTCAAAAAGACACATGCACCCCAATGTTCACTGCAGCACTATTTACAATAGCCAGGTCATGGTAGCAACCTAAATGCCCATCGACAGACGAATGGATAAAGAAGAAGTGGTACATATATACAATGGCATATTACTCAGCCATAAAAAGGAATGAAATTGGGTCAGTTGTAGACGTGGATGGATCTAGAGACTGTCATACGGAGTGAAGTAAGTCAGAAAGAGAAAGACAAATATCATATATTAACACATATATGTGGAACCTAGAAAAATGGTACAAATGAACTGGTTTGCAGGGCAGAAATAGAGAGACAAATGTAGAGAAAAAACGTATGGACACCAAGGGGGGAAAGTGGTGGGGGGTGGAGGGGGGGTGGGGGGATGAATTGGGAGACTGGGATTGATATGTATACACTAATATGTATAAAATGGATAACTAATAAGAACCTGCTTTATAAAAAAATAAAATAAAATTCAAAAATTCAAAAATAAATTAAAAGAAATAAAAAGTAGATTAAATTTTTTTTTTTTTTTTTTTGCGGTACGCGGGCCTCTCACTGTTGTGGTCTCTCCCGTTGCGGAGCACAGGCTCCTGACGCGCAGGCCCAGTGGCCATGGCTCATGGGCCCAGCCGCTCTGCGGCATGTGGGATCCTCCCAGACCGGGGCACGAACCCGTGTCCCCTGCATCGGCAGGCGGACTCTCAACCACTGCGCCACCAGGGAAGCCCAGATTAAAATTTTTTTTAAAAAGAATTGAATTGAGGAAATATGGCAGAAGAGACAGCCAAAGAAATACCTCCAGTTTAGTACATCTTAAAATGATAGGTAGATAGATAGATATGATAGATAGGTATGATAGATAGAATATATCCTTTTAAATGCAGCGTTGATAGTTGAGATAGTGGGAAAATAAGAACCAGTAAGGACATGTCAGCAGTAATCCAGAATAAAGAGGAAGCTCTGGAGGTGGCAACTACCTTTGGATAGCTACTGGTTCCTAATAACCCTGGAGTTAAAAAAAATCCTAGTAGTTTTAATGGGCTAGTTGAGTGCAAGGGAGCAAAAAGACAAATCCTGGGGCCCAGGCAAGGTTAGAAGTTCGATCAGGCACACACCATCCCTTTCTTTCTCTGCTTAAAGTCAGACCCCCAAAGTGTGATGCTCTTCATGGATGAATGGGGGCAAAACTACCACCCAGAGGCGCATGGTAGAGATAGGTGCTTGTCCTGGTTTTGGCTCTGGGTAGGAGAGAGAGAGAGAAATTTCCTTTAGACATCATAACCCCAGGCAGGTCTGGGTCCAGAAATCACATTACCTCTATGGCCAAAACACCGCATACCAGAAATTTAGCTTAAAATAGTCCTGGACTGGCAGTATTCCCAGGTGAGTAGTAGGAGCAACTCTCCCCTAGAAGTGTTCACTTTTTTTTTTTTTTTTTTTTTTTTTTGCGGTACGCGGGCCTCTCACTGCTGTGGCCTCTCCCGCTGCAGAGCACAGGCTCCGGACGCGCAGGCTTAGCGGCCATGACTCACGGGCCCAGCCGCTCCGCGGCATGTGGGATCTTCCCGGACCGGGGCACGAACCCGTGTCCCCCTCATTGGCAGGCGGACTCTCAAGCACTGCGCCACCAGGGAAGCCCCTAGAAGTGTTCACTTTAAACCCAGATTTCAATCTCCAGAGAGAAAGTTCCAATGAAATGTGTGCTCACAAATAAATACCAAAATACACACGAGGGAAAATATGAAAGACAGGTGAATACATATGGAGGATATAATGAGAGGGATCAACATGCATCTAGTGGAAGTTCTAGAAGGAAATATCAAAGAGAATAAGAGAGAATGGCTATGAAGTTTCCACAGTTAGCGAAATACAAATCCTCAGATTCAGGCCACATTTAGCGAGCTTGCTCACTTTGTCTACTAAGCTTATTAGGCGAATATCAACCTTTCATTTGCCCACATGAGAATCCTGGATTGACCACAATCAGGGTGTCCATTCATGTCATCTTCAAAAGGAGCAAAGGGCAATGAGCACAGTTGCTTGAATAAGCCTTATGGTTTTTTTCAGAATACTAGAAATGCGATTCTGTATAATCAACACAGACATTTCCTTCAGAGTCTGAAGTGGTATCTGGTAGGTGAGCTCTATTAATTCTAACTCCTAGCTTGACCATTCTGCAATCTCCAAAAGGAAAAACAGAGAGAAAAGTATGCATTTTGATGCAGTATACTGGGAAAAGTGCGCATTTAAGGGCCAGGTGCACCTAAGTTCAAATTCTGACCCTGCTACTGTGCTTCAGGTCCCTACATATAAAAATTTTTTAATAAACACAGTGGGGGAAGGTTTGAGAACTGAATGACTGAGATAACATGTAAAAAGCCAGCCAGATCACTGGTACAGCACAAGTGATTATTCCCTTTTCATCCCCCCATCCCTCTTCTTAGGTCATGACTTTCAGACTTTTGTCCAAGACTGAGGTCAGATCCCTGATTAGTTTTTAAACAAATTGTCTACTTTTGACAAAATGGCCATTTTAGGTATAAAACTTTGCTAAAATTTTGAAAAACTAAAATTATGTCTACTATTTCTCAACTTCAAGATGTATATGGTCAAGCTGGGTCTAAAGATTGAAGAGATACTGACCAACGAGAATGGCCAGCCAGTGTGACCCAGATGGATAGGATGACTGAATTAGGAGAAAATATTTGGCATGACTAGCTAGATTTCAAGTCCATAACTTAGCACTAGCCAGGGAACATTGGAAGACTGATGTCAAGGTAAGCTGGTGAAGGCTGGTGACCAGAAGTTTAGGCTTCAAAGATGAGGAACATAGGCAAAAGCCATAAATGAAAAGCTAGGCATTTAGCTATTCAGGGTGATCTGGATTACATGTGTCAGATGCCAGGCACAGAGTACTGAAGCTACAAGTCAGAGCTCAAATTAAGAGTTTAGGTGACAGGGATGAAAAGCCCAGCCCAGAAGGACTAAGTTATACCACTGTTAACCCACTACTAGTACAATGCCTAGCATATAGCAAGCCCTTTGTTGAATGAATGAAAGAATGAATGAATGATCAAGCAACCACTGTGAAGCTATATAAAAATACCGGAAGGTCAGTAGTAAGATTAACAGTGAAACTAAGTCTAAATTCTAAAGGCAGGCAGGTTCACTCAATGGTTAAAGACCACAGAAGCAAGGGAACCAGAGAGTCCCTAACACCACACGGGTAGCAGGATTGCTGCGGTTCTGGAGAATGTTTTGCAAACGGGGTTGAATTTTGGGTGCACTGTGTGTGAGTGTGTATGTGAAGCAAGATACTTCTCTCATATCTTAAATGTATGTTAGGTAATTTTTTCTGATCTCACTGTTTTTTCTTCTGTTATATTACACCTTAATGTTCACTCCCAGTGTTACATTTATTCCCAAGTGCACTCAAGGACTTCAGAAAGCAAACAGCACCTGCTGATGTATCACACTTGTTTTGCCATGACCTACCTAGATTCACGGTTCTTAACTAGCAGAGGGAAGATAAGGATATGTACCCCTGGAGTCGTTTTCTATTGTTTCATACAAATTACCACTTTTTTAGTGGGCTAAAAAATACGAATTTGTTAGCTCACAGTTCTGTAAATCAGAAGGCTGGGTAGTATGGCTGAGCTCTCTGCTCAGGGTCTAACAAGGCTGAAATCAAGATGTCAGCTAGGCTGCTTTCTCATATGGAGCTTGGGATCCTCTTCCCACCCCATTCAGGTTGTCGGCAGAACTCAGATCCCTGCAGCCAGAAGACTGAGGTCCCCCTTTCCTTACTATCAGCAGGAAGCTACTCTTGGTTCCTAGAGGCCACATTCCACACCCCTTGTCCCCCAAAGGCAGTATACAGCATAGATGTTTGCTTTCTTCTTTTTAGATGTTTGCTTTCTTTTTTTTTTTTAGACGTTTGCTTTCTTCCAAGCCTGCCAGAGTGTATTTCTCTGACTTCCTTTTTCCACCAGTCAGAGAAAATTCTGCTTTTAAAGGGCTCATGTGATTAGGTCAGATCCACAGGTATAATCTCCCTATCTTAAAGTCAACTGATTTGGGACTTTAATTACATCTGCAAAATCCCTTCATAGCAGCACCTAGATTAGCATTGAATTGAATAACTGGGAGATGTGTGTATAGAAGAAGCTAGGAAATCTTAAGGGTCTATCTTAAAATTCTGCCTACCATAAACGCCAATGTTGAGATGTTCTTATTTAGATAAATACCATAAAAGGTGGGAAAAAAAGAAATATCAACCAACTGCTTTAATTTTTTTTGTTATAATATTATTATTTCAGACACTTCACTCATTAATATGGCTCATTTGCTATAAGTTAGTCAAACTAGAGGAAACTCTGGGAAGATAACAAAAATTAAATAAAATTAAATAGAATAAAATAAAAAAAGTGTGACCTTGGGCTTAAATCTTCACCACTAAATGCTAGCTGTAAAACTCTGGGTAAGTTACTTAATTCTTCTAAACTTCAGTTTCCCTACCTATAAAACGGGGAGAATAGTAGTATATTCCTCATATAGTGCATGACGGATTAAGTTAAATAATATGTGCAAAGCACTTAATACAGTATCTAGCACTAATTTAATGATAGCAATTATTATTTTATCATTGAATGGCATAAGACATGTAAAACTGTCTCAGAAAGCATAAAGAATGATTCTGGGGCTTCCCTGGTGGCGCAGTGGTTGAGAGTCCGCCTGCCGATGCAGGGGACACGGGTTCGTGCCCCAGTCCGGGAAGATCCCACATGCCGCAGAGCAGCTAGGCCCGCGAGCCATGGCCGCTGAGCCTGCGCGTCCGGAGCCTGTGCTCCACAACGGGAGAGGCCACAACAGTGAGAGGCCCGCGTACCGCAAAAAAAAAAAAAAAAAAAAAAAAAAAAAAAAAAAAAGAATGATTCTGATGTAACATATTATCACTAGGTACACAGAGGGCACACCATTAGACAGGTATCCTGTACATAAGATGAATATGTTTAGTATGTACACATATTATCACATACTTATTTAATGTAGCACTTTAACTGTGCAGTTGAAATTCCCACTTATCTTTGTCTCTGAACACATTCAGCATAAACAAATCAGCATACAGTTGACCCTTGAACAACACGGATTTGAACTGTGCAGGTGCACTTATATGTGGATCTTTTTAAATATGTACTACAGTACTACATGAACCGAAGTTGGCTGAATCCGAAGATGTGTAACCACAGATACGGAGGGCCAACTGTAAAGTTGTAAGTGGATTTTTTGACCTCTAACCCCCACATTGTTCAAGGGTCAACTGTATGCTCCCAAGATGAAGAACATAAAGAGGACTGATAATCATCTTTAAATAGATCAAAGGTTTTGTATGGATTTAGTAGCCAGAATTATAACCAGTGGAAGGAAAATACAGAAATGCAGATTTGGGCTAAATACAATGAAGAGATTTGTTAACATTTATCAAAAAATGGATTGGGTAAATAGTAAGTTCCATGTCCCTGAGTGACCACTTATCGGGGAAGTTTGTAAAAAGAATTCATGCATTAGATATGAGGCTTACATTAGTGACCTTTAAAGTCCCTTCCAATGGTAACAGCACACACACATGCATTAGCCTGATTGATATTTCTATATAAATGTTTGCCACTAGATTGTTTCACCAATTAAAAAATACATATGTGTATGTGTATATATATGTATGGATGTATATATTCCTTTTCTTCCCGGAAAGAAAAATAAAAGATCTCTTCCTCAGATTTTGACCTGGAGTGAAATTTTGAAGCATAAATTTCATATGTCTTACTTTTTCTCTCTTTAGATCAGGTCATATATACTGCTTATTGTTTTGAAAAACAAAATTATGCTTAGTCCATATTATTTATAAGTGAACCTCTAATATTATACTTTGCTTCTAGAAGCTCCATATCAGTGCATCATTTCACAGTTGCTTTGGAAATTACCGTTACCATTCTCTTTGTGTGTCAAGTCTGCAGTGCAGAAAATATGACTTTTTTTTCCAAGTTCATTTTCTCAGTGGCCCTTATTAAACTGTTCCAGAAGTTAAGTGTGACACCTGTAATAGGCCCAGGACTCACAGTCATGCACTATATTGGGAATGAATCTCAGATCTTCATTTTGTGTGTAAGTCTACCTTGTATATGATTGCTTATATATTTTCTTTTAACATTTTCCTCTTGTTTACAAAGTAATACATATTCACCGTAGAAAACTGAGTCATTATATAAAGGTACAAATAACCAAAACTTTCATTATTATTATTATTTTTTTTTTTTTGCAGTACGCGGGCCTCTCACTGTTGTGGCCTCTCCCGTTGCGGAGCACAGGCTCCGGACGCGCAGGCTCAGCAGCCATGGCTCACAGGCCTAGCCGCTCTGCGGCATGTGGGATCTTCCCAGACTGGGGCACGAACCCATGTCCCCTGCATTGGCAGGCGGATTCTCAAACACTGTGCCACCAGGGAAGCCCTCATTATTATTTTAATCAGCAACCAAAGACAAACACCATCAAGCATTTATGAATATTCTTCCAGAATTCCCTATGCTTACATACACATATAGAGACACAGATAAATAATTTTATATAAATAGGATTATTCCTCATGCAGTTATTTCATGACATCTGTTTTCATTTAATGCATCATGAGCTCCTGTCATGTCAATGAATATAGAGACTTACCCCTTAACAGCTGGTGGTTAGCACATTGTTCCTGTCTGCCAGTGACCCTTTCTTGAAAAAAACATCCATTGCATACTCCATGTGGTCCTAGTGAGGAAGATGATCACAGTAGTCTCTCCCCACATGGTGTGTGGTAGGGAATCAGTTGACCCAGAGAGGTTTCCTAAGACCAATCAACATAGACCCTGAGATTTAATATATCAACACAAAGAGAAAGTTTTACTTCCTTTGGGATTGAGAATTATTAAGACATTATAAACTGAAGTTGCTTGCAGCCATCTTTGCTGAGTACAAAAAGGAAGCTGTCTGTGATAGGAAAATTGAAGCCAAAGCACAAAAAGAAGCGGAGATAAGCAAAGAAGAGAGGCAGACAGAAAGAGAAAGTTTTGATATATCTTAGACCCTGGATCCAGCCACGCCTAAAGCTACTTCATCTGGACTATAGTCTGTGCTGCTATAAGACAACATATGGGGACTTCCCTGGTTGCACAGTGGTTAAGAATCCACCTGCCAATGCGGGGGGCATGGGTTCGAGCCCTGGTCAGGAAGATCCCACACACCGTGGAGCAACTAAGCCCGTGCGCCACAACTACTAAGCCCATGCGCCACAACTACTAAGCCCGCATGCCTAGAGCCCATGCTCTGCAACAAGAGAAGCCACCACAATGAGAAGCCCGCGCACCACAACGAAGAGTAGCCCCGGCCGCCACAACTAGAGAAAGCCCACGCGCAGCAACGAAGACCCAATGCAGCCAAAAATAAATAAATAATTTTTTTAAAAAGACAACATATGCTTTTCCACAAAATTACTGCGCTATGCAAAGTTGTTCAATAAAAACCACAGGGCTTATGGGGGAAATGGGGCTATGAGTGCAACATTCAAGAACTGTCAGTGACACATACACAAAAAGATACAAACCTAATGAAAATGGTAGCAGTTTTACATGTTAAATGGTTAAGAAATACATAAATACTACAATAAATATGGTGCTTTATTTTGAAAAAGAACTAAAGTTTGCTTGTGGAAATGGGTTATCAGAAGGGTTGCAACTTGTGAATTATTGTGAAGTGGTGGAAGGAGGGTTATCTGAAATCAGATGGAAAGCTGTAACACTCGATGTGGATGGGTGTGACTCAAAACACACAATGAAGTGAGGTAACTGGTAGACGTCTGAGGTCTGAGTGCATGTATTTTGTGTATTCCTACGCAACTTGATTCATCTGGGTGTAGTTTTGTTTTCACCTGTTTCTGGCTGACAAAACTGCACATAAGCAAATGCAAAATTCACCTTCCACTTAAATTGTCTCTAATATATTAGTCACAAAGGAATAGACAAGTGTTAGAGCAGTCTGTACTCGACTATGTTAGCGAATAAATTCCCTTTTTTTGTTTAAGATCATTCCAGTTAGCTTTCTTCCGGGGTCCTGAATAGTAATACATGGCTACAAAACATTCCATTGCACAATACTAACACATTTTAAGTGTCAGGTTGGCTTTTCTGTGTCTCTTGACACATTCTAGACTACCATTCTCCACTTTCAGTTCTTGTGTGCTCAGAGATTGAAAATTCATTTTAATATGAACATAAACCATCATTAAGAAGGTGGAGTAGACCTGAAAAAGATATAAAAATTCCAAAGCCAAATAGATTTTTTGAATTTGTACTATTATAATCTGTAACACAACTGACTTCTCAAACAGATAATTGAAAGTTGATGATTACAGAATTTAGTCTTGGCCCTGACAAACTGTGGCCAGTTTCAGAATGATTTTTTTCATGGATTCTGATACTTCAAAATCCACAAAAACTCTCACAGAGATTACAATATTAAATCTTTTCATGTCAATATTGTATCTCAAATCACCTAACCCTGTACATAAAAAGTTTTCCCCTGAGTTATCATGTTAGCTCTTGTTTATAACAAAAGCCTACATGCATTACAGTTTTGTTACTGATGTTTTGAGTGATTATCCTTGGGGTTGGAGCAAAACTGGCTCCAAGGATACCGCCATTTTGTATTATTCTTGACAAGAGGAGAGAGCGAGTATCCCACAGACAAGCTGTTCTATACACTGGCCGTGACCCTAGCCTTTGAAACTCCTAAGTAGAGTTTATGCTGTGCAGATAAGGAGGCATAAAAAGTTTCCTTAAACCCACCTTGGCCTTAGACCTGTACAGTTTTTATAGTCATTGGAAATGAGCCAGGTGGTAAAATGTTTTATTCTCATTTTTATCTATACGTATAATTTTGTGCCATTATACAATTCTGTTGTGAAACTAATTCAAACAACCATTTAATTTGAGTGTAATCTCAGTTCTCAGTTACCCTAGAAAATAGTATCCTCTGGATCAGGGGATGGCAAAATTTTTCTGCAAAGAGCCTGAGGGTAAATATTTTAGGCTTTGAGGGCCATAAAGTCTCTGTCCCCACTTTTCAACTCTGCTCTGAAAGCAAACATACACAATATATAAACAAATAGGGCTGGTTGTGTTCCAGTAAAACTATATTTACAAAAAGAGACAGCAGGACAGATTTGTCCAGTGTACCAGTACCATAATTTGCCAACCCCTGCTTTGGACCAATAGCTTTCTTTTTTTTTTTTTTTTTTGACAGAGCCTTGCAGCAGTCTCTTGAGACTCAAGGAAGGCCAAGCAGGCAGGAACCTGAACTATCCCTGCTTCAACTAAAATAGTTTTTATTTTTATGATATGTGGACTTTTGCATGAAATTAGGTTTGATTAAAGGGTTCCATTTCTAATAAGGAGAAAGGCTTCAAAACCACTGCCTTGGACTAAGCCTAAAACCTGCTGCTTTAAAACTCAAGAACAGATGTTTCAGGCAAAACAAACACATCTTCTGACATCTTTAAAAATGATCATAGGTGGTACACATGTGTTTTGATGTTCCCAGAAATTCACTTTCTCATAAAATTGATAAAAGCATTTACATAATTTTAACAGCTCTAAAAATGTTATCAGCTTAATCTTTCCTATTTCATTTTAAATTTTTTCTAAGTATAATGTTTAAGGTACCTTAAAAGGTCCAAGAGAGGTCATATGGTATAGTGAAAAAAAGCACCAAATTAGGACTCTGTTTTCCTCCATTGCTAGATTGTGAGCTTCTGGAAGAGAGGAACTAAGTTGTCTTTTTCATCTTTGAATTATCCTCAGCACCTAGAATAATACATGACACCAAACTTTAATTTTTAAGGCAAATGTAAATTCACTATCACAAAGCTAGGAAGAAAATAAATTCAGGTAGTTTATTTACTTGTATCTTTCCATAATCCATAAGGAAAATAGCATATCTCTCCTAGTGAGCAACAAAATAAAAAGTTAGTACTTTGAGATATATTTCCATACCTAGGAAATTAACATGTTTAAAACACATAAAAGCTAGGGACTTCCCTGGTGGTCCAGTGGCTAAGACTCCATGCTCCCAATGTAGGGGGCCAGGGTTCGATCCCTGGTCAGGGAACTAGATCCTGGATGCCGCAACAAAGAGCTCACATGCCACAACTAAAAGATCCCCCGTGCCACAACTAGGACCCGATGCAGCCAAATAAATATATTTTTTAAATAAATTTATTTTATTTATTTTTATTTTTGGCTGTGTTCGTTGCTGCTCCTGGGCTTTCTCTAGTTGTGGCAAGCGGGGGCTACTCTTGGTTGAGGTGTGCAGGCTTCTCATTGCGGTGGCTTCTCTTGTTGCGGAGAACAGGCTTCAGTAGCTGTGGCTCACAAGCTCTAGAGTGCAGGCTCAGTAGTTGTGGCGCATGGGCTTAGTTGCTCCGCGGCATGTGGGATCTTCCCGGACCAGGGCTCAAACCCGTGTCCCCTGCGTTGGCAGGCAGGTTCTTAACCACTGTGCCACCAGGGAAGCCCTAAATAAATATTTTTAAACAAAAAAAAAGCTAATAATTATTGGACAGTGCCAAAAGTCATGTCATCACAAGGATCCACAAACCCCTCATGTGCAATCCTTAAATCCCAAAAGCTCTGGAAACCAAACATTTTTGTTTTGTACTTTTAGTAACTTATTGACAGTCAAATTACTCTAACCTAAACTTACTTGACAGTAGTAGCTGATCTGAACTGAAGGAGGCTATTTACTGGTATTTGTTTACCACGTATGAATAATCATATGGTTTACTGCAAAAAATATTACCCTATTTCATTATGCAGCATTTTCCCTGAACTTCTAGGGTGTTAAAGAATACACAATATATGACATTTGGTTTTACACAACTCCAGATATTTTCCTGGTTGCTTTCCGGAGGAATCTAGAGCCCCATTCCAGCCTGAGGCCATGCCCCTGGTCCCACTTGTCTTTTCTGCGACCATCTTAAGCAACAATTGAGGCTGCAAACGGATCAGAGTACCTTCCTGTCATGGCAGTGGGAAAAGTAAATGTGCTTCCCAATCACATAGAAAGTCAGTATTATCACTTTGATGGTCCATGATGCGTTAAGAAAGAACATCTTGGTCTTTTAAAAAGCACCTTTCTATTTTCATCACTGGACATTGGGCAGTCGAGGATTAGAATTAAGTTACTAGCTCTTAGCCTTGCAACGGAACCTGCTCAATATATATTTACCATTTGACTGACGCACATCTTGGCCAGTATGTAAGAATTTCTCTCGCATTAAGTGTGGGCAAAAATGCATATTTGTAGGGAGAAAGTAACCGGAGGCCCTACAGTGGCTCAGCTCCAGCAACAAATCCATCATTACTCCACACAACTGGCACGCTCCCCACGTATCTCTCTTGGACCCCACCCTCTGGCCGGCAGGATCGTATCTAGGGATCTCAATTAGAGAGCTTGTAGTAAATAGGACGGGTTATGCCCGTAACGCTAGAGGAGGTGGACCTGCCTACTCCCTAGGGTGGGATATTCCGCGCTTGGATAAATTAAAACGACGTAAATTCAAACCACAATGCCAACTTTTCCCGACAGCATTTCCGTGTAAGAAAAAAAGCAGACCCCCAAATCACCCCTCTAAAAATGCCTCTTTGGAACTACAGAGTTAGTGGGTAGGACACTCTGCCGGACCCCACCTACGTCGTGCGCGCTCTCACAATGCCGGGGCACCTCGCCGCTCCTGCGCGGGTTCTAGACTCCTCCCCTCAGGACGCTCATCCCCACCCTTCCCCGCTACTTCCGGCTCTCACCGAACGCCCTCAACGCGCTTGCGCCGTTTTGATAGGCTTCTCGAGTACAAGAAATCTGAGCGCTGCTTCCCAGGAACCGCCCCCGCCTCCTCTTCGCCCCGCCTACGCTTTACTTGTCCCTCCTGAAATCTCGCGAGGGTTGGTGAGCGTCCGTATTTTGCAGGCAACTAGCTTTCCCAGCTGCTGTAATTGCAGCTGCGGGAGAAATTGGAGCTGCTGTCGTCGGCGCGCCCCCCCTTCCCCACTGAGGAGAGCAACCGCCTCTTCTCTCGCTCTCCTCATACACCTATCGCCGGGAGCGGCGGCAGCAACAGTCCCTGAACCCACCGGCGCCTCCTCAAGGGGCCGCACTGCTGGTCATTCCCTCAGTCCGGCAGCTGCCGGCGGCCCCCTGCCACTGTCCGGCTCCTCACTTCAGATCGTCTGCTCCCTCCTCATCCTCCCCCGGGACCCACCTCCCCACGGCCTCGCCGGGGTGGAGGACGACGAGGAGGAGACGAGAGTCACCCTCCCTCCAGGCGGCGCCGGCCTCACCCGCGGGTGTGTCCTATAAATGGCGTCGGAAAGCGACACCGAGGAATTCTTTGATGCCCCTGAAGATGTGCACCTAGGGGGCGGCTACCCTGTAGGGTAAGTAACGGGAGCCATGGCCCACAAGCCGGGCGTCCCTGTCCCCCGGCTTCCCCTGTGCCTTCCCCCGTGCCTTCCCCCCTACACCCCTCCCAGGGCCCGCTGTGTCTGCCACCGCTGCTCCTCTCCGCCTCCCTCGGGCACTTAAGAGAGAGTCGGGGGAGGGCGATTGGCCACTTCGGGCAAACCCTCCTCTTTTACCTGGTGAACGGCCCCAGGGGTTCCTTTCTTGTCTTGTCCAGCTTTCTGCGAGGTGGGACAGTTTACGAACCTGAGAGCCGGAGATTTGTATTTGTGGGGTTCAGAGCTTACTTTTGAAACATCCGTTTTAGCCTTGGGGGCCATAGTTTAAAGGAGCAGCAACAGGAGAAATTGCAGTGCCCAGTTTTTTTTTTCTTTTGCCGCTAACTTACCTATTCGTTTCAGAGGTGGCTGTACCTCTCCCTATTTTGCCTTCTTCTCTTCGTTGCACAAAAAGAAAAGGAGCGGAGCGCGGGGTGGGGGGGGGAAGATTGGGTGTTTACGTAGGAAAGTCCTCTACGTGATGTACTCTAGATCCACGGTGTTTTATTAAAATAGCACCTTGCCGTGAGGCAAAGGAAATTGAAGACAAGGTCCTTTGCCATTAGGGAGAATGCGGTCTTAAAAGGGTAGCCGGACATAAATGTGCACAACGGACTACAGAGATACAAACAAATGCTGAGTAATCTGTGGTTAGAAGGAGAGCCTCAGCTTTGTGCTCTTTATCTAATTCTGCAAGATGTTTTAGTGGTGATTAATATGGGAGATTCTGAGTAGGAAGTAGAGTAGTTGGAATGCTTCGCTTGCCTGGGACTTCTACTTACCCACTCCTCCACTTTTCAAAGTTGGAATATGTTTAAAGCGATTTCACCGAACTCTTCTACTGGGCTTTTGTGGAACTAGAGGCAGTGAAATACATTTTCATGCTATAAGAACTTGAAAATCGGTAAAATTTGTATGTTAATGTAAGTCACTAATATGGTTCCAGGAGTCAGCTGCCTTCAATTTGCAAGCTTACCCGTGGAAGAAATATCTTAATGCAAATAATGTTATCTGTACATTCTAGAAGTCGTTCTAAAACCTAATATGTATTATATATAATATATACCTCAAAAGTTACAGCAACAAAATCCAAGAGAACTTTCTACGTTGGTAGATCGCTGATGAGTGTGTTTCCACCAACCTTCAAATCACTGTTATGGGATTTGGGGGCTGCAATGGCCAATCTTGAGATGGCATTGTATCTCCTTCAAGTTCAGTATATGAAACAAGTTCATAGCTAGATGTTAGAGGATAGAAAATTCACTTGGATTTCCAAGTACATTGGAGCCCCCTGAAATTAAATTTTGTCTTTGTGGTATTCCCTTTAAAGTAATGAACTGTCAATTCAGGTTAAATAAGAGACCTAATCCTTTAGTTGGTGTGTGTGTGTGTGTGTGTGTGTGTGTGTGTGTGTGTGTGTGTGTGTGTGTGGAGGGGGAAGGGAAATAACCGTCGACATGTATGATTTAATCAATTTAGAGCTATGTGAATATTGTTCCTTTTCAATGAATATAACAAATTTAAGTTTGAAGGACAGCTACATCAGGACCTGTGTAAATTGCCTAGTAGTCCAGTACCTGGCACAGAGAAAGAACTGCAATGTTCATTCCCTTCTCCTTACTTTCTTGGAATTAGCAAACTTAACTTCACACAGTGCTTACTTTGGGAGGAAGTATGCAGAACTTGGAGTTATTTAACGTATCCAAACCGAATGAGTCATTTTGATAGAATTGATAGAGTCACTTCTTCCCTCATGGGATAATATAGTTTCTCAAGCACTTTGATCCTTTGATATGCTAGGTTAAAAGTAAAAACATCTCTTGGGACCCAGCCTTCTGATTTTAACTCTAACCTGCCCATATATTGAGAGTGTTGAGCTCTGTGGATAAAACTGCTGTTAGTCTGTGAATTTTACAGCTCCATCCTGGGTTAGTGAGGGGATTTGGAAGAGAATTAGACTCATCTGGAGAATTGCATCTGAAAAGAACTAGCAGTACTGGGAGGACTGCACAAGGTTGGCATCATTAGCATTTCCTCTGTCCTCTGTGACGGTTTTTGTCATTTTGCATAAGGTGCTGTGAGGAGACTTGGCTGGGTAACTAACAACCTAGAAATGCAGTGAGAAATCTTGATTTGTGGAAACACATGGTATCACTAGATATCTGGTCATTAGAAATATCCTCTCTGCCTTGAGATACACTTGGAGTAGCACACCGTACAAACTCTAAGAGGTTAACAGACTGAGTTTGGGCACTTTAAGAAATGTTCCTTGCATTGCGCGTTCTAGAGTACACAGACCATTTCACCAAATTGTAGTAAACTGAGCAGACTGTTGAGAGTTATCTCGTGTTTTGTTAATCAGCAGAATCCAGATAAACAATCCATTTCCTAAAATTGATTTATTTCTTCTTTTCCCCCTCCGGTGGTGTCTTCAGCTTTGTTATTCTACTCTTTGAAAGCAAATTTAATAAGTTAAAAATAAGCCCAGTTGTTTATAGAAAGGCTTGATTCGAATGCACCCTACTATAACACAGTGGCAGATCATCTCCACTTGTACAGCTTTGCAGTGTACGTCACTTATAATGCTTTATTTTGATTGGTATTTTAAGTCAGGTTTCCTTATTCTTATCTCCATTTTAATGAGGAACCTTAGACTCAGAGAGGTTAATGAATTGGCCTAGGAGACACAGCTTATAAGTGAAAGCTGGGATTTGAAACCAGTTCTTCAGACTCCTACTCCAGTATTTTTTCTAGTACATCATAGCTGCCCCATACTGGGTGTGTGCTGTGTGTGTGTGTGTGTGTGTGTGTGTGTGTGTGTGTGTGTTTATACAGGGTAACCTCCTGCAAGAGATGCTGGAGTAAAATGCTTTAGGACTAACTTGCTAAATTGAACTGATGCATATATTTAGAACTAGCAGCACAAACTTTTCAGTTCTCTTGGCTAGAAATTCCCACTTTTTCTTTCAAGAATGTGTATCTTGTTTTGTCAGATAGGAATGTTATAAGATCATAGCATGTTACAGCTGGAAGGGACATCTAGTTAAACTCCTTCACGTAAAATGTTGTGAAAGCCAAAGCCTGGAAAAAGTAAAGTGACTTGTCCAAGGTGCCACAGCAAACTAATGGCAAAGTTAGGACTAGAATCCAGATCAGTTTCACAGTCTAGAGTTCTTTTCTGCTATCGTGCTGTCTTTTGATAAAGCAGGAAAGGGAGGAGGAAGTTTAGTATAGTAGAAAAAAGCCCTGGACTATGAGTCATTTCATTTCCTCATCTTTAATTCGAGGAGAGTTTAACAGACTGGATGGTATTTGGTACATGATTCAAGACCCATAGATTTGAAATTAAATATTTACTGGGTAAATTATATATGAAATGAATGTTCCTGCTAATTTGTGTGGATTATACATACACATACTAAAGGCTGGCATTGAAACATGTTATAAAATTAAATGTGACATTTTGAGCATTCTTTATTTTTGTGTTGGCAACCAAAATATTTGTATTTTGGCTATACTTGTAATCAGCTATACATATACATATATCCCCATATCTCTTCCCTCTTGCGTCTCCCTCCCTCCCACCCTCCCTATCCCACCCCTCTAGGTGGTCACAGAGCACCGAGCTGATCTCCCTGGAGTCACAGTATATTATTTTAGATTGGAGTAATGACAAAATCTTGATTTTTAAGTTATGAGAACTGAGATCAAACTGCCCCAAAGAATTGTTTGGTCTGAAAAATAAAAACTTGCATAGCTGCCTTTGTTGAAAACTCAGCTTCTCACTTAGGCATCAGAAACATTTCTCTCTGAATTGAAAATTGATTCAAGTTTCAATTAAAAAGGTATTTGTGTGCTATGGGTTACTTAAGGAAAGAGTCCTTAAAAATGGCTGTTCATGGGTTAGCATTTAAGCATAAATTGTATTTAATCATGGATTATATTTGATTGCTATTGGCTTTGTGGATGATAGAAATATATTTCCATATGCTGTTTTATCACATCCATGTAGCATCATATAGAAGTGGGGGAAAAACCTTCTGCATATTGATTAGTAAATTCAAGCTCTAAATTTAGTGGCCTCAAACTGTCAGTTTGGTGACCCATTGAGGTGGGACAGTCCAAACCAGTACTGCAATTTGGGGGCTCAATTTGAATCTGTACAAACTCCTGTAAACTGAAAACTTTATTCTGTTCTTTTGATCACCTACTTCATAAAATAGGGTAGATAAAATTTGATCTTTAAAAATGTTAAAAACCTAATAGTTTTAGGATGTTGACCATTCAGTGGTGATCCTACAGAACAAAAAATAACTTCTAATTGTTGATATTTGAGACTTGTGTAACCTTTACATTACATGACAATCCATGTGTTCTCTTTAGTTCATTGTTTTGATTTTGACAAAGTCAGGTGAATTTGCCGGGCAAGCACCTTGAAGAGGCTGTTTGTTTCCCCCTCACGCTCTGCCTGCAGTTCTGGTAATTACTTCCTGGGGTATGGAGGAAAGGAGTAGTGGTGGTGGTGGTGGAGGAGGAGGAGGAGGAGGAGGAGGAGGAGGAGGAGGAGGAGGAGGAGGAGGAGGAGGTGGTGGTGGTGGAGGAGGTGATGGAGATGGAGTAGGTGGTGAAAGTAGCCCCAGCAGCCAAGATAGAGAGACCAGGTTCTAAGGCTGCTTCTGGGGCATGGGTAACTGAGACCAGACAAATCATACTATTTAGCATTGTTTTAGGTACATGCCTACACAGTGAATTAAACAACCCTTTCTGTAAGAGATTAATAGCCTACAAGAATTCCCTCAAACAAAATTTAAAGTAATAAAAATTGTAGGTATTTAACCTGAATTGATAATTAACCTACATTTGTTTTCTACCCAGAGCTAAGCTAATTTCTACAAACTTTCACAAGGTTTATTCCTCCCTAGCTGTCAGATATTATTCTGCTAACAGGCTAAACCTTTAATTGGGTGCTTTTCTTACTCTTCGGAGCGGAACCTTATCTATTCTCTTATTTCAAACTGAGCAGTCTTTGTGTTAGTCTGTCATCTCGGGATTCAAGATTGTGGAAAAAGCACATAAGACGTAATGTGGGCCTCATACCTGATGGCAACCCCAATGTTTGTCCCCAGTCAGTATACAAATTTATCTTGGTTACTATAGCAACCAACCTATCAGTTATTCTTCTAGCTCTTTTGCCTTCTCAGATACTAGGATTACCATATAATCAGGTTCTGCTAAAGCTCTTCAGGTCTTAGCATTTTATTACCAGCCGCAGCTGTCTGGCAGTTTACAGCTTGGCATTCCATTAGTGTCAGTCGGTTTTAAGTCCACAAAACCTTTTTGCCTCCAAACATTTTAAACATACAGAATTTAACAGGAACATGTTTAGGCAACATTTTTCTCATACTAATTTTCTCAGTTCCATTGTTAGTCATTGTCTTGAAGATTGAATGCATTACATCACTGGCATCCAGTGGCCATCCATTTGTCATATCAGCTAGAATAAACTTCAAGATCAAGAGTGACCATTTAAGAAATATATGCAAATGTGAAGTGACTTAAAAGTACCTTGATTCATCAGCAACTACCAAATAAATAATCTGGCCTCTAGCAAAAATGATTTCTGTAGGTTGTAGAAAGAATGTTTGGACCTTTCATTCTAATTTGAGAAAACAGTTTAGAAATTTAATAGGAAAGGTTATCTTTCTTTTGCAGCCTTTGAATAAATGGGAAACGAAAGGTAAAGACTGCATAGTTGTATGGGTCTTTATTATGTCCTTCTATTTTTTTATCTCTTAAAAACCTCAGAATTCAAACAACTAAAATAGTTTTAAGTTATAAATATGTTTGTTTTGCTAAAAATAAGGATGTTGAAGAAATATTTAGGATATATAAACTGGTAGTTTATATATTAATGTTTGTGTTAATGTTTGTTTTTGGTGCTCATGCTTGTTAAATTGTATGGTATAGTAATAACTTCTAAATATGCATAATTAATCTCAGTTTAACTGAGGTGGTTAATCTTTTAGTGATTTAGCCAATATTGGTATCTGTTTCTGTACACAACTATAACGTAAGTAATTTTTACAGCTACTGCTTTGGGCAGCACAGATCTAGAATGTTCTGTCACCACAGGACGTTCTCTTGGGGAGTGCTGCTGATGCCTCCTGGTGGGGGCGGCTGGAGAGATGCGGGTTGGGCTATGTGGGCTATCCTAGTCTAAAAGGCAGGCAAAAAGATATTGGAACCGCTCTCTGCATTTTATGCCATGTTTCGCCAGGAACTCAGTCTGTTTTGTTTTACCAGACCTCGAGCTGGAGCACATGGTTCGGGCAAGGATAGTTCTTACATATTTGTAAATTGATTTATAGAAGTCTTAAAAGACATAAAAAATGAAACCACATTTGGTTAAGCATTTAAAAAAATAAATATCAAAGTAGAATTCTCTTAAGATATTGTGTGTACTTTTCAAAAAGTGTTTGTCTTTCTGAATTAGAATATTATGTAGTGAGCTTGTAAGTTTGTGAAATGATTAAATTAAAATTTCCTGGCTTGAATTTTTATTTAAATCATATTCGAACGGTTTCATTTTAATATTAGTTTATCCTATTCGGAACTCTGGTTACCAAATTCTGATGATGCCCCAAGGAGAACTTTATTTTCATTGCATAAATAGGCTTAAGAGCAGAAAAGGTTTTACTTTATCCACAGGATCCTAATCCTTAAAATTTTAAAAAAGAAGGGGGAGGGGAGGATAAAATTTTTTTCACAAAGGGCCAAGGATGAAGCATAAAAGTTTTGGAAACTACTGACAGAAAACTTTAACAATGTTTTCCAGTAGGCAGCCTGTACAGAGCAAGCCATACCTGTTTAAAACCTACTTGACCACTCACTACTAGTTGTAATAGACTATTCCAGTACAGACTCATTGAACCATGGGCATTCTTATGAACCACAGGTCAAGCTCTCTAGAGGACCAATAAATAGAATATAGAGCTGTATTCAAACCCACTTTCTCAGAAGCAGGCATCCTGGTTACTAAGTAGGCTCAAGAGAAGAGGTAGGAGTGTTCTTTCTGGCATTGCTCTTGAACTGGAAAGACTAGCCATGGATGAACTTAATATCCATATTCCTCTTTTAAATTTGTTTCTGCAAGTCTTTATTTAAATTGGGAGACTGAGGAAATTATCTTTCTAGTTATTAGCAGTACTATTAACAATTTGTGTGGTTTTTAAAAAAATCATTATTTTAAAATATACCTATCTACCCAAATGGCAGGTGGTTTGAAGGTTTCCTCCTGACCCCAATTCCACCCCATTCACCCCCAGCTTTCTCCTTCCTAGCTTACCTCAAGGACATTAGTACAGAGATTCCCCAGCATGATGACTTGCTGTTCCTTACAACTGAGAAGGAACAGTGATGGATGAAATATAATGAATGGGTGGGTCTTTGGGAAGGAATAAGGGAAAGATTGGTTAAATTGGATATAGTGGATGCATTGGTAAGTGGGAGGTTAAATTGGATATAGCGGATGCATTGGTAAGTGGGATTGGTTAGTGTCACAGGTGGGGTAGGTCATTGGATTAGCAGAAGATAGGTGAGCGGAATGAATAGGTAGTTTGATAAAACTAGTACCTTTGTGAGTGAAAGTGAGTGGGTTTGTCAATATTTTGCAATTGGTATTTTATCTTTATTGGACTGGCTTTAGAGATTAAGGCTAATGACTGAAATCAGTCTTTTTTCCTTTAAGTGAAAAACTTTACTATGCCTATTTTTATCCCAGGTCATAGCTCCTGGTTGTTGACTTTTAACCTTTGCCTTACTTCCCAGCGTAGACGAGATGTCTGCAGTCGATGTGTAGCAGCTACAAAAGGTTTACGTGGCGATAGGATGCTCTATGGTGTTCCACTTCTCTTCACAATTTCTTCTACTTTTGAACTTCCTGGTTCTCTCAAATCTTCACTCCCTTCCCCCATCCCTATACAGTTCCTATAAAAGTGAAGGGAAGAAATGGAGGGGGCTGAGACAAGGACAGTGGTTTGGATTTATGGGACCTTTATCACTTGGAGACATCCTGTACTCAGTAAATATTAAGTGTTAACAGTGAAGCTTTGGGAGGTGTTGCCAGTTATCCTGCAGTCATATCAATTCCTTGTTACCAACTTTCTTTTTTCCAGGAATGAATGTATTCCCAATAAGAAAGAAATAATATAGTACTGCATGTTGTTAAACATGCAAAGAATGGTAATGCCATACTCTCAATTAATGTTGGGCATTCATTTTCAAAGTACTTTTATTTACATTATCTCTTCTGATTTATCCTGCAATTCTGTAAGATAAGAATTTTTTTGAGCTAGGTAGGGCAGTTAGGCTAATTTTGCAAATTAAAAAACAGCTCAGCATAAATGGGGGTCAGCCAGCAAAAGTGGAATTCCACTAATTTGTGGTAATTAGATGATGGTTTTGAATGGAGATGTAAAACATTAGGTTCCTCCCACTTTACTTTTCTAAACTATAAACATTTTTCGATGTTATATTTTAAATGTGAATTATTAGAATGATGAGGCTGACTCTCCTGCCATTTGGGTATGTATAATTCACTGTTGAAAACAACAAAAAGCAGTATTTTTTATGCTTTTCTTTTTAAGCTTTGATGGAATTGATTATGGTACGGTAGCTAGGTCAGAAAATGACCTTGCTACTGAAAGAGCTGGAATCCCAGACACTGCTAACTCCATTTCAAAGGGTATGTTCTTTGTTCCTAAGGGAAAACCCCTCAAGATGTGAGACACTGCTGATTTGGGCTTCTGTGCCTCATCAAAAAGTCTTGAGCACAGATTTTTCTTTTTCTGTAATTGTTTTGTAGATTGTTGTCAGTTGTTTAGTTACGCCACATTTTTTTTCCTTTCTTTTTTTTTTGCTGTATAACTCTGATTCATATTTTTGGCTACAAGCCACTAATTGGAAACACAATGTTTCTTTATTTTTTTTCCCTTCCCCTTCAAAGGTATTTTCTAGCATTCACAATGAATGCATGTGGTAGTTTTTAATATTTTCCAGCTAATCAGATCTCTTTTGGCTATCAAATTAATGGGAAAAATACATTCCTAGTAGCTAATTAGAAAAATTACATTCTCAGTTATTACTATTTAAGATGTAAATAAGGATGAATAATCTCTTTAATAATAAACTTGGCCTACAGATTGTTTTATGTAGGTAAGCATTCTGGGTAATCTGAGATTTTTCTAGAATATTTATGAAGTTTTTAATATATGTTAAAGAATGCAGAAGTAGGGGGCCTCCCTGGTGGCGCAGTGGTTAAGAGTCCGCCTGCCGATGCAGGGGATGCGGGTTCGTGCCCCGGTCTGGGAGGATCCCATATGCCGCGGAGCGGCTGGGCCCGTGAGCCATGGCCGCTGGGCCTGCGCGTCAGGAGCCTGTGCTCCGCAACGGGAGAGGCCACAACAGTGAGAGGCCCACATACCGCAAAAAGAAAAAAAAAAAGAATGCAGAAGTAGAAATTCAGATACATAAAGCATAGAAGTAGAATTTATAACCTAAAGTGCTTAATTACTGAAATATGTCCAGTTTACTATTATTCATGATATTGAGGGAGAACATGAATAATTAAATGTTACCAGTTACACCAAAACCTCAGTTCAGTCATTAGTTTACAACTTCCTTTCCCATCAAACCTTTTATCAGAGATAACAGTAATTTTTTTTCTGTAATTTAAAAAACAAAATAAATGGTTTAGTTTGAATTTTTGTTCCTCTGCCCATCTTTGGTGATAAGTAGTGAACTCAAAAGGAGAAAAGCAAAGAATCTCAAAGTCTGAATAATCAGTTCATTGATAATAGAATTGATTTATTTAAATTTTTTAGAAAGGGGGGCTGTGACAGGTTCTCCCTTGGTGGCACAGTGGTTAAGAACCTACCTGCCTACACATGGGACACGGGTTCAACCCCTGGTCCAGAAAGATCCCACATGCCGTGGAGCAGCTAAGCCCGTGCGCCACAACTACTGCGCCTGCACTCTAGAGCCCCTGAGTCACAACTACTGAAGCCGGCGCGGGCGCTGCAACTACTGAGCCCACACGCTGCAACTGCTGAATCCCGCACGCTCTAGGGCCCGTGTGCTGCAACTACTGAAGCCCACGTGCCTAGAGCCCATGCTCCGCATCAAGAGAAGCCACTGCAATGAGAAGCCCGTGTACCACAACGAAGAGTAGCCCCTGCTCGCCACAACTAGAGAGAGTCCATCCACAGGCAGCAACAAAGATCCAACGCAGCCAAAAATAAATAAATAAAAATTAAAAAAAAGGTTAGTACACCATTGGATGTTTTAGATAACTTACAAAATCATATTAGCACGTTAACTTGATAAAGCTTCTGTAAAGTGGCCTGTAGCCCAACATCTTGTTTACTTTTTAAAAAGTAAGTTACAAAGTGATTTAGCGTAATTGCATTAGTATTGACTTTTCCAGACAGTCATAAATTTAGTTATCTGTTTCTGTTGCGATTTTACTAGAAATTATTTTAAATCATTAATAGATGTGACTTTCATCTAACCCACTTTGACAAATTGGGACATTGTGATATAGCTGCCCTACCCTGGAGTTACTGCTTGAATGTGGGTATTTATTGAATGATTGTAAACGTGCAGGGTAGAATGTTTTTAGTTTAGAATTCTTGAGTAGGCCCAGGGAGCTGATATATTTTTCTGTTTATTTTGTCAATAAATAGATTATCAAGCTATTCTTTCAGGAATATGGCATAAAACTACATGAATTACATAAATCAGTTTGGAAATATCAGCTTGTCATTTTAGACAAGATAAAGCTGCTTAAGTTCTACTTTAAGTTTGTAATTACTTTCTATATGAATAGAATTATATTTCATTATAAAGTTTCCTTTGATTTCATTATAGATCACTTAAAAAGGTTGTCACAAAACCTATATTCAGAAAACATAGAGCCATTGTGCCAAATTTTCTCTCCATCTATTTCTATTAATATCAATGGTAAAATAGTCATTAGGTATTTTAGACATATTCTGCTTCTTGGCTTTCATAGTATTTAAAACCTAAAATGGCCTTTCAAAGGATAATAAAAGTAGTAATTCACATCTTGAGGATTCAGTTAATTCCCTATTAGATAACTGTCATAACTATATTCTCCATTTTTTGTTAATCTTGTTAATAAACCAGTATTGCCATGTATCAAGGGAAACCCCCTTCTGTGGGGGGTTTTATGCTTAGCATGTAATCTAGTAAAACTTGCCGTAACAACGTAATTAATTAATAAATACATTCATTAATGATATATATGCATCAGTATATACATTTTAATTCCAGTGAACAATGCTGCATACCAAATTTTTAAATATTATGCACTTAGAGCAAGATTTAAAAAATAAAACAGTATCTTATTCTCTAAATTTGAACTGTTCTTAATTTTTCTTCAACCTGAGGTTTGGTTCTGTTTTTGATTTTTGCTTTGTTTTTGTTGTTTTCCTGCCTGGCCTAAGTGAGGGAAGAAATCCTCATGTCAGTGTTTTGTGAGCACCAGAACCTTTCTGATTACTAGTTTAGACTTAGCACTTTTGTGTTGGTCTTAGTTTGCCATCAGATCTTCCTATTTCAGTTTGCTGGGCTTTAGAAATCAAAACCCTTTAATTACCTGCTTATTTTAATGACTATCTAGGGCCTTATCTGCGCTCACCTCCTGTTCACCTCAAGGACCTTAGAATCCCAAACCTTTGTACAGGCAAGCTGTTCTTTGCTCTGCTTGATTTAGTTTGTTGATGTACTGCTTAAACTTATCTTACTTTTATAGTTTCCTGATGGCAAAGGCAAAAAGAGGTGGATAAAAACAAAATCAAGCTATAGGACAATTCTCTGTTAAACCCTTGGTAGTCATCTTTTATAAGAAAAATGATTGCCAAGCCACCAGCTTTATTCCAGCTGACTCACTCTATACTTCCTCCTTCCATGTCATTACTCTTTTTTACCTCCTTAGGAGTCTGTCAGGAATTTTGCAACCTGACAAGAGGCTTCTTCAGAGCCAACCATCTTTTTTTCCTCAGAACCTAAAATGTGAGTCCTCTTACTGACAAAAAAAAAGAAAAGAAGACCTTGTTAGTCCATTTTTCTGTGTGTTGCCCAATTGTTTTGGTATATTCTTTTCGCCCAGTATAATGAGTAGTCTGGAAATGGAAATGTTAAATGTGAGATCACTCTTATATTTTGTGTAGTGGATCTTTGCGTTCCTAGTTGTTTAGTTGACTGTGAAGCAGGTGGCAAATGTAGGTTTAGTCTGCACATTCCTTCCACCCTGTTCTCAGAAGGCTTACAGATTGTGTTTGTTTGTTTTTCAGATAACCCTCAGGTAAGAGGTAAGAGAAACACCAAACCCAAAAGACAGAAGTATCTGTCTATAGCTAAAGGGTGAGAAACTAGAGGTAGGATGGCTTATGGGATCTGACTCTTTGAAACTACAGAAATTCAGTGTTCTTTTTTAAAGTAGACTTAAGCACTGATTACCCTAAAGCCATAGTGCATGAGTGATGAAGATGGAAAAGATGATTCAATGATTGCCTGGAGAGAAACCACTCGCTGAAACTCTGAAAAACCAAGTTATACTATTACGGTAGTCAGCCATGTTTATACCTGATTTCAAAATGTGGGTTTTGCAGTAAGACAGGCAAGGGAATGCACCTGGCTTCTATTTGGGGAATCTAATCTGTACGGGTTCTTAATACACACTTGTATTGACTGCCATTCAAATTGAGGAGCCATTAGTGCTTCAGGTTGTGGGAGGATGTTGAGACAATTGAAAAGCAAGTTCTACCTCATATTGTAGAAAGCTCATCAGTTTTTTTGATTGAAAAAGAAATAATGTATCTGAAATATTTCTGATATCCCTTTTATAAAGTGAAGTGTCCTAAAATGACTTTGTAAATACAGTAACCAAATCCATTTTTAATGACAACGTAATTTTAATTGATATTTATCCAGAAAGTTGGCTATTGATCTTTATTTGACCTATATAGGTTAACTTCATTTTTAACACGAAGACAAATGAAGTAAACGTCTTTATAAATAATGGTTATAAGTCAGTTTACATATCTAGAGATTTATCAGTTTGTTACAGTAGCCATCTTCTTTTTGTTTTTTTGAGGGGTTCAATCTAAGCCAAAATAATGAAGCTGTTAATAGACCTTACTACTCTGTTTCACTGAGTGTTTTTGAAAAGTATACATAATAGCATATATACAGTATTTGCATTTGGGCATATCCACTGAATGCATTGCCTGGAAAAGCTTTGACTAAATTCACACATGTGCAGTTTTTTTCCCCAGTCAGTGAATGCTGTTGAATACTTAGATTAATATTTATACAATGACATTGGCCATACAATTCCTCCCACTTTGTCCCTTTATCACACACGAACAGATCATAGAATTAATTGTCCACCTAATTATTTTAGGGGTAGGGTAGAGTTGCCAGATAAAATACAGGACTCCCAGTTAAATCCCAATTTCAGATAAACATACTAAAAATAGATTTGTTGTTTATCTGAAATTGGAATTTAACTGAGCAGCCTATATTTATGTTTGCTAAATCTGGCAACCCTAGGTGGGGGAGAAGCAAAAGAAGACTAGTAGGTATGGGCACAGTTGTGAGACTTAAATACAACTGAGTATGCAGTGACAAGGATCGCCTTTTACTCTGACGGGAATACTGAGATTTTTGAGTGCAATGTTAATTTTAAGAGCCCAACTCTTTTTTTCTTTGTAAGTGCATTCCTGAAAACAAAGTTCAGAAATAACAAAACTTAATGATATGTTGTTTAGAGATACATGGCATTTTAAAAATAAAAAAGTAAGGGAACAATAAGTCAAATCTGGGCTAGTGGTTCCCTCTAAGGCAAAAGCAGCAGAATAGGGCAGACAGTAACTGCCCTGGTCTTGATGCTCTTCTCATTCTCAGGTGACCTAGTGAGTCACAGTTCATTTTATTTGTTGTGCTTCATAATTACATGTATATGCTACATTATACTCTTGTACATATCAAATATACAATAACAGTTTAAAAGTTAAAACATAGGCTTCAGTAAGAATATTAGCCTATATGCAAAGTTTCACTGCTTGTACTTTCCAAAATAAATCCAAAAGGTAAAGAGACGTTCATTTCTCTCTTCTCTGGGTTAGCCATCCTTAGTTCTTTATATCATTCTACTCAGTTTCTGGAACATTCACCAAATTGGTTTCTGTCTTTTGGATATGTTCTGTTTTTTCAGTGTTTCTTTTAAAATGTATCCCAATGATACACGATAAAGCGTGCTCTTATCTATCAGTGGGAAGTAGAGTAGAATTTACCACTCCCCTTGCCCTGGACATAATGGTTCTGTTAATTCAGCCTAAGATCACACTAGCTCTTTCAGTAGTCATATCACAGCCTTTACTCTGTCTGAGCAATCAACAAAAATACCTAAATGTTTTCACATGATTTGTTAAGTCGTATCTCCCCAATCATGCATTTTATATTTATCCCTATTACATTACATTCTGTTAAGATTTGGCCCATCCTTCTAACTTGTTGAAATATTTTTGGATACTGTCAGCCAGTATATTCCTTATCCCTCCAATTTTGTGCCAACTGTAAATTTGGTAGATATACCATCAGTTTCCTTATTCAAGACATTCGAATGTCAAGTGGGACAGAACATCACGTAGGATAGAGTACAATAAAAATTATTTAATATTTCCTTATGGTTTTTCATTGATCCATTAATCACACCTTGAGTAATGTTCAGCCAGTTACAAACCCACCTAAGTGTATTCTAGCCTACATTTCTTTGTTGTCTAAAAGGACATCACAAGAGAATTATAAAATTTAGTGCTTAAATCCAGATTTTTCTCTGTGTGTACAGTATTCCCTTTATATTCTAGGCCAGTAACCCTATCAAAAAAGGAAATTAGGTTAATCTTGCATGTTTGGCTTTCTGTGAGTGCTTACTGATTCTTAAATGAGTATCTTTTCCCCACGCCTAGGGCCCTTAAACCATTTCACAATGTGTTTAAGAATTTTGCTTGACATTGACATCAAGTGAATCTGTTTATAGTTTGTAGCATCTACTACTTTCCAGTGTTGACTACCAGAGTTTTCCTTAACATCCTCTTCCATCTCTGATTCTTCAGAGGTTTTAGAGATTGAACTCTATAAGTTCTCAGAGTATGCTGGGATATAATTTGGGACAGGAGAACTGAAATCATTTACAGTAGCTAGGTACTTTTATCTCCTTGAATGCTCTGGGATTCAATTTCCTCATTCTGTAATTTGTTTTTCCCTTTCTGGTTTAACTATCAGTAATCGTAATTGGAAAAAAAAAGAATTGATGCAGGCTTTTACTTTATATTCATCCACATATAGGCCGACTGCAGTTTCTTTTTGTTGTTCTGAATATAAATTAAAATAATGAAAAACTCTGTCTCTGGTATTTTTTTAAATCCTCGCACATTTTGAGCACCAGTCTTTTCTGATACTGTTCCTATAGGTTTTTGTACTTTTCCTTGGATGTGTGCCCATTCCATCCCTCCAATCTCTTCTGCATGTTCTCCTTTAAAATACTTCTTTTGACATGTCACCATGGAGATGCAATCAACGAAATTCAGACAATGAGAAATTCTACGGGATGAACAACCTAGTGTCTTTGTTTAAGACTTTTTTTAAAGAGCAGTTTTAGGTTCACAGCAAAATTGAGAGGAAGGTACAGAGATTTCCCATATACCCCTTCCCCACACACATGTATAGCCTCCCCCATTATCAACATCCCCCACCAGAGTGATACATTTGTTACAATTGATGAACCTACATTGACACATCCATAATCACCCAAAGTCCATAGTTTACCTTAGGGTTCACTTTTGGTGTTGTAGATTCTATGGTTTTGGACAACTGCCTAATGGCATGTATCCATCATTATAGTATCATACACAGTAGTTTCACTGCCCTAAAAAATCCTCTTCAGAATGAACAGCCTAGTTCCTCAATACATGAGCTGCAAGAAATAAAAAAAAATGAAAGGAAACCTACTGATTGAAAGAGACATATCAACTGATTATAGCACATGGACCTTATTTGGATATTGATTGAAATGGACCAACTGTAAAAAAAAATTGAGACAATCTGGGAAATATTAATGTTGACTGTGTATAATAGGGAATTGTTAAATTTGATAATAGTGTTGTGGTTATGTTTTAGATATGTACTGAAATTTTTATGGGTAAAAATGAAATAGTTCCTGAGATTTGCTTCAAAATAATCTGGCAGGGGAGTGGAGGGAGGGATATTGATATTGATCACTATTGACCATGGTCAACATGTTATGCATGTGGGTTCATAATATTATTCTCCCAATTTTGTACATGTTTGAAATAGCCATAATTAAAAGTTGGAAAAAGTCCCCCAAAATATTTTTTATGGTCACATACATTGTTACTAGCAGATTCAGAACTAAAACTCAGGTCTCCTGATTCCAGCTCATGTTCTTTTACTATGTAGCTAAACTTACAGCCCTTCTACTTCGAGATTGGTGTCATGGTGCCCTTTCAGTCTTTGGGACCCCCTCCCCAAGCCTTCCCTGGGGAATTTGTGGTGGCACTCCTAGATAAGTAAGGCTTTAATAAATGGCCAGTTTCATTTGACCGGCTACCTACCCATGTGAAACCAGGAAAGAATATTAGACTTATTAGGGTAAATTGACAGGCTGCATGTGTTAGAATCAGCAAAGAGACTTGGGTCCTATGCCTAATTATTATTAGGCCCTTGATCTTCACATAAGCTCTAGGAGATCAGTGCCCATGTCTGCTTTGTTCACTACTTTACACCCAGTGCCTAGCGCGGTGCTGGTACGAGGTAAGCAGTAAGTAAATGTTGAATGAATGGATTAATTTAACCTTCTTTGGCCTTATTTTCCTCACATGTAAAATGAGATAGTTGGTCTAAATGATTCTTACTTCCTTCAAACATGAAAAAAATACATATTCCCTTCCTACTGAGTTTTTAAAAATCCTTTTAGGACTTTGTAAAGAATTACTGTAAATTTCTTTTTAACACTAGGTAACATCATTATGTGGAATGCTCACTTCTAACACCCGTGACAGAAAACCCACAGTTATGTTGCATCAAAACCTCTTAAGGGCCTCCCTGGTGGCGCAAGTGGTTGAGAGTCCGCCTGCCGATGCAGGGGATACGGGTTCGTGCCCCGGTCTGGGAGGATCCCATATGCCGCGGAGCGGCTGGGCCCGTGAGCCATGGCCGCTGAGCCTGCGCGTCCGGAGCCTGCGCGTCCGGAGCCTGTGCTCCGCAACGGGGGAGGCCACAACAGTGAGAGGCCCGCATACCGCAAAAAAAAAAAAAAAAAAAAAAAAACCTCTTAAAAATAGCCTACTGCTATGCATCTTCTTTTGGATTGATTTTATTTCTATTAAGTAAATGAATACTGTTCTCAACATTACTAAATTAGAGAGTCAGGTTTAGCAAGTTCCAAACTCAAGCTAAGAGGGTTATTAATAAAATGTTGCATCGCTTGCATATTTTTACCTTTCACTGAAATTGTATTGAATGCAGTATTATTATGTCAGAGATTATAAAGGATTTGACATTTTGCTTACTCCAGAAACTTAGTGAGCAACTTTTGGATAAGCTGTAATTATTGTCATCAGATCCAAATCCCAGTGATTAGCACCTACCTTTGGAAGTAATGACCTTATTATTCTAATGAAATTTTACCTTAGGTGTATGAAAGTTATCACACTGGATCAGGTCAGAGTTTATAAAAGAAAAAATAATTCCTATACTGCCCTGCAAAGTGACCAGAGCAATGTTTTGATGCCATGTAACATTTTAAAAATAATGAATGTTGTGTAGATACTAAAGTGCATTGGTACTGAACACAAATACCCTAGATGCAAAAGGAAAACTACTATAATTAAAATGCTAAATGGACAGGGACCAGAGAAAGCTTCAGCCACACATTATTTTATACTCAACGATGAGGTTCCTTAGTATAAACTCAACATAGCGAGTGCATGAAAATAACTTTCTTACAGAAAACAGGATATAATGAATTAAAATATTCTATCTGTATAAGTTGCTGAAATACTAACCTTAAAATCGCTTTTATATTCAAAACCTGAGTGCCACACTAAAGATAAATATTTGATCTATAAGCCATGTGGGTTTTTATTTGTTTGTTTGTTTGTTTGTTTGTTAGTAGAATACCAATACTTGTTTAACTTAGACTTTATGGAGCTGTTTCAGAAATTGTTTTTCATGTTTAAGTTTAATAATACCGTTGATAGACATTGTCTTCAATTTCAGAAACTATGCTGCAAAATCAAAGATTTACTGCATTTTTAATTAGTATGAATAATGTTGAAACTTTTTTTATGCTATTAGGTGATGAAGGAAGTTTCTCCCATTAAAATTATATTTTTGTTCAGCTTTGTAAGAAGCACATTTCTTATTTCAATGAAGCTTTGTTAATCATATATTTAAATGTGTCAAAAATATTTGATTTAAAAATATCCTATAATAAAAACTTTTGAAATGAAAATTGAACTTTTGAAGTTCTCATTTTGGTTTGTAAAGGTTTTGTTAAAGTGAGATAAACTACCAATACTTAAATATATCTACCTGTTAACTTCAGTTTTCTTATAGATCTCTCACTTGTGTGGGGTGTGATAAAAGTTATTTTATGTGCTTTTTATGGGAAAAATTTGGGCTTTTTATGGGAAAAATTACTGACCTTAACCTTTGAACAGGAGGAATCTAGTATTTAGTATCTACAGAAAATTTTGAAAGAATATTTTTCTAGTAAACTAGATGTATCAGAGTATTACCGGACATTTCTGGATGTGTGTGTGTGTACTGGATTATGTCCATGTTTCCTATAATATATCTCAAATTTAAGGGAAGTCAGAGGTATAAAATTTAGATCATTAATCATGGTAGAAAAATTACATCTTCACTCCCAAACTAATGAAGGGTCTTAAAATAAACTTTCCTAAAATTACAGAAACTCTGAAAACCCTTGCTTAAAGGTCTTGCCCCTAGTTGGTTGGGAAAGCCAAGAGTAGAACTTAATTTTCTTGACCTAGTCCCCTATTTCTCCTGTCCCCAAACTCCAACATGAATAGCTATTTTCTTTAGGCACATAATCACTGAAATAGTATGTTATTATCTCTACTATGAAGTTAGAGACTGAGTTACGGAGAAGAGTTGAGTGGTTGTCTGGGGAGACCCTCAGAAGCTCTGGATTCTTCCTTTACCATACAATTCCAGTTTTAAAAACCGGATTTCCCAGCTTGGTGCAGACTAGAAGCAAAAATTAGAAGGGAAGGGGGAAGAAAGCTTTTAAAGGCAGGCACATGGCCAGCTGTAAGAAGTGACCACTTCTATTGAGGAGGGAGATGCAAAACTATAAAACACAGACATTCCAAGCATAGTAGCCTAGGGTCCGGTAGTGTGAAGGCAAATAAATCCCCTGTACCTTAGGGTCCGTGGAGGGCATTACTGTATTAAAATATAGTGTAGTATTTGAGCATGATAATTACTCTGAGTAAGAAAGGGAAAATTGTATATCCTTTGTTTAAGAAGGTATTTTCAAGGGAAAGATTACTGAAACGGCAAGGCTTAGCCTATAATGTACTTATTTACAAGCTGCTTTTGAAATTTGAAATTCAAAAGTACTTAGAACACTTTCAGAAGTTTGGCACTCAAAGAGAAGCTTCATCTCTCTGGCAGTTTTATATATGGAACATTTCATTATTTTATTTCCTAGCAGTGCCAAATCAATTAGGCATTAATTGTAGTTGTTAAAGGCAGATCAGGATTCAAGCCTTTGACTTAATTAGTTTAGTACAACCCAAGAAGCAGCGCTAATTACCTTTACTTTGGTGTTCATTCATAGCACCGCTTAGAATATTCTCATAACCGTCATCTTTTAAGACCTTACACAGAAAAGAGGCAATATTGCAATGTAGTTGAGAGAGTGGACCCTAGAGCCAGACTGCCTAGGGTCAAATTCTGGCCCAGTTATTCACTAGCAGTGCAATTTAAATTACCTCATCTGACCCAAGCCTCAAGTTTTTTTGTGTGTAAAATAGGGAAGGTAATATAACTACCTCATTGGAAAGTTGTGAGGACTAAAGAAGCAAAAGCAAGTCAAGTCTTAGCACATTTTTGGCACATGTTTATTAATAAATGATGGCCATTGTATAATTATTATTACAAGGCCCCTCTTAAGAACATTTCCTGTGGGAATACTAAATAATGATTTACTGTTTATTATAGTGAAATGAATTGTTGTTTTCTCATTTTGGCACATGATACAAATCGTTTTAGCCAACTTTGCAAATTATAAATATGCTTTCACTTTTTACTAGATGCTAATGTCCTATAAATGGATGAAAAAATGTATCACAAAAAATTCCAGTCTTACAGACTACCCTGTTAAAGACAATTTTAGGCTTAATCAGACTGGAGGAAGCTATGAAATGTTTTACTGCCTACCAAGACCTTAACAACTTTGTAACATTTAAATTATGTTTTGAACATGAGTGGCTTTTGTTATTAGTTTTTTGTTTAATGATATCACAAAATGCAAGCAGGATCCCATTTTAATCACCAGCTCAGTATAATCTGGTGTTTTTCTTGTTCCCTGTTGTTAAATAGCCTGGAGCTTTACAGGCTGTAGGGTATCTTTCCTGTATCCAGAAATTGGTCTCAGGCTTCCCACTACTGACTAAGTCCCTTGGAGAAACTTGGTGCACTCATTATTTGTGAGTTTCAATGGAGCAGTTCAAAGCTGCTGAGGAAACTACAGCTTATTGTGTATGCCCCATGTGCTCTCTCACTTAATCCTTATAGTAGTCCTATGAAGTGTAGATGTTTTTACCCCTTTTCCAAAGGAGGAGATTGAGGCTTGGGTAAATTAAATGAATTGATCAAGATCACACACATGGTAAATGGCAGAAACGGTATTCAAGCAAGGTCTATCTGCACATATTCTTTTCACTGCATTCCCTTGGCTCTCAAAAGGAAGTAATAAATTACTCTTTATAGTTTGTACACAGCTGTATGTAAAGCCCCACCAGAACCAATCTGGACTATTTCCATGTGTGTCAACAGTTGGTCTATAACTTAGATCCTGTGAATAATCAGCTCTTTATGAAACCAGTTACATACAAGAGATAAATGTGGCGCCCTATTCTGTTTCTTGGACAGCTAAAAAACCTGATCAGATTTCTCAAAGTGGGAGTCATGGGGAAGGCAGATTTTCTTTTTCTTGCCTTCTCTACCTCATATGGGGCTTAAGTTTTTTGAAAAAAATCTTATTTCCTCTTGTCAGTACACCTCTGTGGCAGGTGATTTTTTTTTCTTGATTGACATTCAGAATATGTGCCACACGGAAATTTGAGCCTCTTCAAGGCTTTTTTGTTTTTGTTTATTAAATTTTTGTTATTGTTTTGATTGCACTTGTATTATTTTACACATCCTTTTTGTGAAATATTTATTCCTTTTTTAAAAATTGGAATAACCTTGGTCCTAATCACCTCCGGATAAACAGGATTTTGTTACAGAGCAGTATATGTTTGCCAGGGAAACCAAGTAATTGGGGATATAAAAATTTTCATTCCTGGAAATTGTCCTTTATTAACATGAAATTATATCGTCCAGGCACTGCAATTAAGTGGGCAGGCACTATTTTATACAGCTATCTTTTTTGTTTTTTAAACAAGCTTTAAAAAAACCCTAAACTGGGGTTGTGTCTTAATCATCTTCCTATCTCTAGTCCCTGGTACATAGTAGATGTTCCATAAATGTTTGTTTAACAAAGGGGTTGATTTTCTGTTGAATGGCAAAAGTAATTTTTTTTTTTTTTTTTGCGGTACGCGGGCCTCTCACTGCTGTGGCCTCTCCCGCTGCGGAGCACAGGCTCCGGACGCGCAGGCTCAGTGGCCATGGCCCACGGGCCCAGCCGCTCTGCGGCATGTGGGATCTTCCCAAACCGGGGCACGAACCAGCGTCCCCTCCATCGGCAGGCGGACCCCCAACCACTGCACCACCAGGGAAGCCCAAAAGTAATTTTTTTATCACACTGTTTTGATTAGAGGTCAAGGATTACTCAATTTGGCACATGAAGAACATGGTAGTAGGACTCGATGCTTCTCTTGGTTCTGCCCCTAACTTAATTTGTGACTTTGGGGAAAGTCACTTAACCTCTCAGCACCTTGGTTTCTTTATCTGTAAAAAGAGGCGCTATGACTAGATGATCTTGAAGGCGCCTTTCAACACAAAGTTGTATCATCTGTGATCACTGCATTTAAAAAATTTAGGAATGGCATATGAATCATTTAAAAGCTTCTTACTGCATAACCCTGATAAGCGGCTGTAAGGGTATGTCTCTCCTTTGTGCTTTGAAGCAGATATGAAATTGTTCCTATTTGAAGAAAAATGTAAGGGGGGGTGTGAAAATAATTGGTGAAAAGTTACTTTTTAAAATTATTATATCTAGAGCACTCTGTATTTAAGAATAGAGTTTTGCTCCAGTTAAAAAAAAAAAAGAGCTGCAAACAAAAATAGGTTATCTCTCTTTAAAAGTAACGTAAATGTCTATGCATATGAAACTTTTCATCCATACTGTAAATCAAAGAAGCACAAATTAAGACAGCAATAATATATATTTTCCTATCAAACTTGTAAACATTTAAAAATAACACTCATTTTTGGCAAGGGTATTAAAAAAACAGGGACTCAGAGCAATGGGAGTGTATTTAAATTGGTACAACTGTTCTGGAGGGCAATTTGAGAGTTTCTCAAAATGCTGAGAAGTGTGTATACTTTTGACCTGCAATTCCACTTCTAGAGAAATTTATTTTAAAGAAATTTATCATGGAAGAATACAAAATTTTATTCACATTAATGCTAATTATAGTGTTATATATCTAGGAAGACAAAAGATACAAACTCAAATCTCTTGGTTGTAAGACTATGGGTCACTTTAATTTTCTTCTTTACTTTTTTTATGGTTTCTACATCTTCTGTAAATGTTTTTTAAAATATGGGCTTGTCGGGCCTCCCTGGTGGCGCAAGTGGTTGAGAGTCCGCCTGCCGATGCAGGGGATACGGGTTCGTGCCCCGGTCTGGGAGGATCCCATATGCCGCGGAGCGGCTGGGCCCGTGAGCCATGGCCGCTGAGCCTGCGCGTCCGGAGCCTGCGCGTCCGGAGCCTGTGCTCCGCAACGGGGGAGGCCACAACAGTGAGAGGCCCGCATACCGCAAAAAAAATAAAATAAAATAAATAAAATAAAATATGGGCTTGTCTTTAATGAGTGTGTAGAAGTATTTCCCTTCTCATCTCCACTATTCGACACTTTCTTGCTTTTATTTCTGAACAGGTCTCCAGGAAAGGTGGTGATTTCAACATTAAAGGTGAGTTGTGCTTTCTGAAAGTGATAAGTATATTTCTACAAATTGTATACAATTTTCATTCATTTTTCTCTTTTATGTAATTCTTCATTCTCTGCTTTGGCTTTCTATTTCTTATTTTTTGCTAAGTAATATTATCATTGTATCTTACTCTAGGTGTGATTAGGTACTCTAGAAATACCTAATTAAATATTGTACTGTAAGGAAGGGACTATAAGTATTTTTTAGATTTCTGCTAATTTTTATTTGGTTTACAATTTTTAGAATAAAAGAACACTATAAAATACTTGTATTTGTGTGTGTGTGTGTGTGTGTTTAATTGAAAAAGTAATACTTGCATGACAGAAATATGGAGTAACCAAAACACTTGTATACTTCTTATGGGCACATGTATTGGTATCATAATTATATGTAAAAATCAATCCTAGCCTTATATTCAAGCAAAGAAGTTTGATATTGAGACATTATGCCAATGAGAACCATCTTAAATACAAGAATATCACGAAACAACTATTTACATCAAATAGAATATATACTATATGTGTATGTTTGTGTATGGTTGTGTTTGTGTGTACGTCTGTACATATGTATGTATAATCTCAAACATGCTGTATTTTTTTTTTCAGTTTCAGTGTCCCTACCTTCTACTTATACACATTGGATATTGATCTGTTTGATAAATTGTGGTGTATTCATATGGAATATTCTGTAGCAGTGGCTATGAATGAATTAGTTATACGTAATAACATGGATGAATTTCAGCACCATGGTGTTGAGTGGGGGAAATAAAACAAGTCACAGGAAAATACATGTAGTAAGATTCCATTTATATTAAGTCCAAAAGCATGCAAAACTAGAGAATATATTGTTCAGAGATACAAGCATAGTAAAGCTATAAAGGACAGCAAGGGAATGATAAACACAAAGTTTAGGATATCAGTCATCTCTGAGGGGGAAAGAATGGAATGGAAATGGAGAAGGACATACAAGAGACTTGAAAGCTAATAGTAATACTGTTCTTTTTCTTAAACTGAGTACTTAAGAAAGGTTATATCATAATTCTTTATTCCTTATATTTTATGAAAATTCTTTTATATTAACTATTTAATAAAACCATTTTAAAAAACAACTCATGGACATGGTTAAAATTCACTCAGTGTGAAAAGTAGATGGTTGAAAATGTAGCTTCCCTCCCATTCTTCACCTTCCACTTCCCAGTCCTCCTATCCAGAGACTATTGCTGTTTATGCTTGTAGATTTTAAAAGCCACTTAGGTCTTAAGATATTTTTAGGTTATAACAAATAGGTTTGGGGAATTTATTTTATCCCAGTAATTATAGATTGTCCTTAACTTGAATAAAATTAGATAGAAAATATACATATTTAGTAAATAAATATGAAGTTGGATATAGTTCTTTTTTACTTTTTATTTTGAAATAATTACAGAGTCACAGAAAGCTGCAAAGATAGTACAGAGAAGTCCTGTTATCCTTCACCCACTTTCCCCAGTGGTTATGTCTTAATTATAGTACAATGTCAAAACCAAGAATTTGATGGTGGTACAGTGTGAGTATATAGTTCTGTGTCATTTTATTACATGTGTATATTTGTATAACCACCACCACAATCCAGATGAGATCTAGTTTATCACCACAGAGAGCTTCCTTTATAAAGTCACACCCGCCACCTCCCCACATCATCCCTAACCCTAGGCAGCCAGCCACTAATCTGTTTTCCATCTCAATAATTTTGTCACTTGAGAATGTCCTATAAATGGAATCATATAGTGTGTGACCTTTTGAGATTGGCTCAAATGATTGAGATCCATCCAAGTTGTTGCATGTGTCAATGGTTTATTCCTTTTTGTTGTTAAGTAATATTCTATGATGTGGATGTACATGGGTTATTGAGTGCTTATTGTATATAACAGCATATCTATTGATACCTTAAGCAATCCAAAGAAAAGTTTGATATAGTTCCTATTTTTGATGACTTTACAACCTCACAGAAAAGATACATATATATAAGAAGGGATGATACATGTGGTATTGATGTTTGTAGACTAGAATAGACCTTAAGAACTACAGGGAGTTTGGAGGAGGAAAGGGGACATAGAGCAATCGTGAGAGCTCTGTTGCCTGGAATAGGAGAGAAAATTTTTCGGGAGGAGGTAGAACTTGTGTTAAGCTTTGAAAATTGGGAGAGATTTGCATAGGTGGATAGAGAAAAATTGGGAAAGCATTGTATGTTAGGTAATAGTATGAACTAATTAATATGCAACGGCAGAGAATTTGCTGGGCGCATTGAAAGACTGGTGTCTTACTAATGTAAACATTTCAGTGGTGGAATGTTGGTAAAGTAAATTGGGGCCAGATTTCCATGAGCCTTGAATGTCAGGTTAAGAAATCTGGGCTTTAAAATTTTGAAGCAAGATATTTAAAGTCAATTTTTATATGTCTTACAAGATTTTTTGCTGGGGAATTAACAAAAGATAAGTGGTAGAAGGGTGGAAGAAAGTTCGGGGGGAAGAGACTAAGTGCAGAGAGAGATACTAAGAGATTAGAATGTCAAGACATGAGACTCCAACAGAGGGATGGTGTTGATAGGAATGGATGGATGCATATGACAACTATTTAAGAGTTGTTTCCTGGTTTTTGTTTATTGTTTTTTTTCTCTCCTCAGCAAAAAAGAGTGGCGGTCACATCTCAAACATTTTTAAAAATTTCACTTTCGTCACAGTTAATTACTCATTACACAGTTACTTCCTCATTACTAAAAACCAGAAGTGACCTGAATTTTTTAATAACTAACATTTTTAGCTTAATGTTCTTTAGTAGATAATAATGAAGATTTCTTTGAGTGTAGATCACTTTTGTACAAATGATTTGTGAAACTGGGTCTTTTGTTGGATGTGCTTATTAAAATTAAAAAGCTCAATTCTTATAACTGAATACTATGAGGTGGGTACAAACAGCTCTCCAATATCCAATACAGATGGAGGGAAACAGTGGTGTGAATTGCTAGAAATTGAACGCTCTATCATACCTTTTAAGAAAGCATGTATCTGAGGTTGTGATAGGTAGGAGTTAGAGAAATGGCCTAATGGTGGGAAGCTGGGATTTAGTAGGTACTGTGCTACAGTAATGGGGCAGCCCATCTCCAGAAAAAGGTAATAATTGAGGACTGTCTCAAGTCTAGCTAAGTTGGTGTTGGTTGTCTGTAGGTACATGCTTGGCTTCCATTGCTTTGTCCTCAAAGCCTGTTAGAGGTGCTAGGGGAAGGACCTGGACCTTAAACCTCACTAAGGAGAGAATCATAGATGACTATATATACTAAATCAGGTTTTACTAAGAAATCTTCCAATTAACCTCTCTAGAGATCAGATCCTCTGGTAGGTGCCATATCACTCCTTAAAACTAGGACTTAACAGCAGTTTACCTTATAGGAGTTGATATCTTTCAAAAGTTCAAAGTCTAAGAGAGTTTTGTTAAAGCCAAATAAAATAGAAGCCTAATCATTGCTTGGCAGTTTTGGTCTGTGATCTTTGTAAGTATTAAAACAAATTAAATTGAGGTACAGGAATTATTAGTATGTATTTTTCTTAGGTTAACTTGGGGAAAATATCCATGGAATTAAGGTTGTACAGTGCTTCTGATTTCCCTACTAATGAACAGTTATTGGAGGGTAATTGGGTAAATACAGTTAATTTGTAGGACAGTTGAAGGCGTTTCTTTAATATGCATTAACCGTTCTTAATTATCATCAGCTTTCAAGAATTCTCTCTCATCTTGTCAAGATGGCTATTTCAGGGTGGTCAGGGAAGGCTTTTCTGATGTAATAATGCCTGAGCTATGACCCTAAGGATGGTAAGGAACCATCCAGTTGGCCAAAGTATAATTGTGTGGTTGTGATGGGAGAGGGAGGTGAGAAATATAGATGTCAAAGATGTAGGCAGGAGCCATATCATGTTAGGTGCTCATGGGCTGTGGTAGAGTTTAGATTTTATCTAATACTTCAAATTCCATGAAACAACTTTTCTCTAGAAGAATCTATATAAGAATTGGTAGTATTTCCCAAATGCTGGGAGGAACTCAATGAAACGACTTTTCAGCTTGAAGATATTGGAAGTCCTGCAGAAATTTCTCTAGCACATTAAGTCTTTAGCATTATAATAATCTCTGGAGTAGAGAGATTATTGGAGCCTATCCTGATGCTTGTATAATTGCTACCTTAATACATACATACATCCTTATGTATCTTAGGTCACTTATCTGTCAAAAATGGTTATAGTGACTTTCTGACAAGCTCTGTGATGTACACTAAGAATTATGAAAAGTTTTTTTCTCAGTATTAGTAGTAGCATTCAAATTACTGTACTTCTATAAATGTAAAGAAAACTTAAGTGGAAAAGAATATTGTGTTAAGATTTGCAAATGTATGATTATCTTAATTTACCCGAATTTTTTTTCCAACAGAAATGCAGCATCCATTTTACCTTCTCTAACCTCCCAAATATATATATATATGTACGTATGTGTATATGAATGTATACGTAGATATATATGTATTTTTGGTGGGTTTAATTTTTTTCATCTGTTACTGTTTTGGGGACTTCATTTAATACTGGTTAAATCTTGATTCCTTTTATCTAAAGTGTATAAAGTTTTTAAGGCAATGATTCTCTGAATATGGTCTTCCTCATTATGTACTTTTGTGTTTATTCATATTTATGAAGGGATACTTTGGGAAAAATAACAATTCTAATTCAACCCTTTGCTTAAGTCCTTAATCTTTTTAAGCTACAAAGGTACTTAGTAGTTCTTATCTTCCTGCACAGTTTTTTAATGTTAAAAAGTTGGGTACATGTAAAGGAAAATATCCTATTACAATAGAAAAATCGAAAATTGCTGATTGGTAACCTTCCTATGCAAATTAAATTGTCCCAATTGGCATAAAAATCTCTGGGCATCTATCAGTATATAAACATCTAAGCTCTTTATGGGCCTTTGATTTATTAATGCTATAATTTCTAATTTATACCCATTTTAAACAAAGTTTTAAAGAAAAGATATTTGGTCTTTGTTTCTTTTCTTTTTAAAATAGGAAGCAGAGAACTCTGCATACAAAGTTGGAAATGAGTCCCCTGTACAAGAATTGAAGCAAGATGTGTCTAAAAAGGTTTGTAAGATAAAATGTCAATATTAGTTTAGCAGTTGTCATATTTTTATGGTATATTTAAAGTGGAAAAATTTTTATATTCTTTTAGTATAGTGCCCTGTACGTGGTGGATGTTCAGTAAATGTTCCTGAATCTGTTGAATTTGTGATTGAAGGCGCATCAGGCTTTTTAGAAGGCATTTTGTAATCGAACTAATTGGTAATTTATCCTTGAATCAGTATTTTGAAAAATGTTTTGTAATGTGTTTTTACTTTTTATACTTGTATTTTTATTAGAGTAAGCTATAGCTACTCTTGAGGTTAGTACCAAGAGGTAAAGGTACTGAAAAACTCAGTGCAGCAAATTCTAATGTCTTGAGGAGTTAGAGGTTACAAGAAGTCATTACTCTTCTAGTACCTTTGATAACTTTTAAGGAATTGATCATATGAAGCTTCAGGGTTTGGTTTACTGGAAGAGACTGAGCGTAAGATAAAAATTTTGGCAATGGGTTGTTCACAGTATCAGGATAAAACCCAAGGAGAAAGAATGGTGTGTCTGTTCATTTATACCAGTTTGGAGTGTTTTCTGTGCCCCAGGCACTGTTTAGAGAGTGGATTTCCAGAGACCAATGCAACGACACATCCTCTATCCCAGAGTTTCTCAACAGCAACACCTTTGGGGTGAATAATTCTTTGTTGTGGGGGGAAGGAGAGACTGTTTTGTACATGGTAAAATGTTTAGCAGCATTCCTGGCTTTGACTCACTAGATGTCAACGTCCGCCTCCCCCCCCCACCAACCCCTACCCCATCTTGACAACCAAAAATGTCTCCAGACATCACTGAATGTCTGGGGGAATGACACTGGGCAAAATCACCACCAATGTAGATTCATTGTTCTACCCTTATGGAATTTAGAAATTAATGGACTACATATTTTAATATTGATAATACTTTTTCCTTTAAAAAGAAAAATTTCCTTTTTGGGAAAAATGGTTTTGTGTATCAGCATGAATGAGATAACAAGAGTGGTACCTTTTTTTTTTTAATCAGAAATTTCCCACAATTCTACACAAACAAACAGCTGTCTTGATTTTTTTGGCATTCCCTTCTGGTTCTCACTCATTTGCTTTTTTTTTTTTTTTTGGCCTATTTGTAGTGTAGATAGAATTTTGTTGGTGATGGTGTTGTTTTGTTTCTGACAGAATTTTATATTCTACCTTTTCCTCTTAACATTTTTTGATTTTTATCATATTTCTACATGATTTTAATACTCAGTTTTCATTTGGTCTATTAGCTTCCATCAAGCAAATGGATTATTATGTATCTAGCCATTTTTATTGTTGAAAACTTGAAAAGTTTCTGTTTTTCCACTAGAGCTTTTCTTTCCCTTTTAAAGATTTTTTTTCTTGGGATAAATTACAAATGGGTAAGTATAGTTAGTAGCCAAAAAAAAGTGATTTTTAAGGAGAGTTTAGAAGCTGAAAAAATAGTAAACACTATGGAGCCATAGAGTGAGTCTTAAGACTCTAGGTATTACTTTTTAAGTTCTAGCCTTTTCAAGTGAATTAAGTATCCAACATTAATTATAAAGGCTGTGGAGTTATACCCTGGATCAGAACACAATCCCTGTTCCCAGTAACTTACATTTTAGTAGAGAAAATTGGATAAACACAAAACTGAGTGTAATAAGTGTTCAAATAGACTTGCAAACTTTATAAGAGCACAAAGGGAGGCTTTACTTTCTCTTTGAGGATAGGAATGGGGAAGGAGGAAGTAGCATCTGAACTGGTTCTTCATGAATGGATAAGATTTGGGCAGGGGGCTTCCCTGGTGGCACAGTGGTTGAGAGTCCGCCTGCTGATGCAGGGGACACGGGTTCGTGCCCCAGTCCGGGAAGATCCCACATGCCGCGGAGCGGCTAGGCCCATGAGCCATGACCGCTGAGCCTGTGCTCCGCAACGGGAGAGGCCACAACAGTGAGAGGCCCACGTACCGCAAAAAAAAAAAAAAAAAAAAAAAGATTTGGGCAGGCAGAGGTGGAAGAGGAAAGGCATAACCAAAGGCGTGGAGATGAGGAATGTGCAGAATGTTTGTCGATGAGTCTAGAGACCAAAGTTAGGGCCAGATTATGGGAATGCCTCTTATGTCATACTAAAACATCTGGTTTTTATTTTACAGTCGCTGTGAAAGCAATGATTTTTTTGAAGCAGGGAGGTGATAGGAAACAGTTGCTTTAGCATGATCATTTCTATGTTAGTCTTGATTCTCACTGTTCTCTTGTTCTTTCCCCATTTGCTACCTCCTGAAACCCGGCAGGGAACGGGGGTGGGGAAACAGGTCTAGGTACTGTAAATAGGTGCTATGGGGGCATATCAAGAGGTAGAAAACATGGGCCTTGTTTTCCAGGTGTGGAGAAAATATTTATATAGAGCTAGCTCATGTACTACGCTGTATTTATATTCTAGTTCATATTATAATGAACAGTAAGAGTGTTAGGAGTTCAGAAGAGGAAGAGATTGTCCTCAGTTAAGGGATTAAAGAAGGTTTAAGATTTTCAACCTTGTTTTAACCCCTCTGATGGCATAGGCCTTTTCACTCTGCATAGTGATTATTTGAAACCTTTACATTCACCTCATGCTCACTGTGCCCACCTGCATCTGCTTACTTTCATCAAATAACCTTGCTTCCCACACTGCATGTAGGTGTTAGAGGCTTAGAAGCCTGAATTCAGTCCTTTTCATCATCTCTCACTTCCCTCACCTGCAAACTTGTTTTCATCTTTTACCTCTTTTTCATGCCATTCCTGAGAATTTAGTATTCTTTTTTTTTCTGTCCAAAGTAGAATGATATAATATAAAGAACACTGGATTTTTTGGAGAAAAACCCGGATTTCAGTTTTGACTTTGTAGTTTACTAGCTGTGGGACCTTAGGCGAAATACTTAATGCCTTTACCTCAGATTCCTGCTTTGGTAGAAGGGAGATAATCTAGCTCCCTCACAAGTCCTGTGTAAAGATTAAATGGCAAATGTGTGTACTGGGTCTAATACACAGCAGACCCTCTTTCCTTTCTTCTCCAGAACTTTTTATCTTCCTTCCCATTGGCTCCTTCCCCTCTGCTTATAAAAATGCTGGATCATTTTCTTGCACCCTCTTCCATGTATAGCCAAGCTTTTTGAGAACATAGAGTGTGCTGGCTGTTCCTATGTCTTCACCTCTTATTCATTCGTAAATTTACTGTAATCTGGCTTCTGTTATTGCTAAAGTACTCAGAGCTCAGAAACTACCTAATTGACAAATTAGGTGGACTCTAGTTAATATTTCTCTGGTAAAAGTAAGGTAGGTCTAGGATAAAAATTAGAAGATTGAGAAAAATTAATATGTAGAATATGCTGGGAAATCAGGGATGAATATTATTGAACGGCTTAATATCCAGTTCAACTTGGCATGAATTTGTAGTAAACCACATCAAGATAGTTCCATAGCACATTCTGTTAACTTTCTGGAGCCAAAGAATTGAGAAAGCAGAAGTCATCCATGTCTCCGTGGTGGGAAGATAAGTGAGTGGGCTGGGAGATTTATTGTGTTAATAATGACAGGACTGGGTAGAAAATATATTTTCTTCTAAATGTTGGTAGGAGACGCAGAAAGCCTGCCTGTAGTTTTCAACTGTAGATAAGAAATAAAAGGGAAAAAAGGCAAGATGAGCTGGGTATTTGAACTCTTTTCATGGTCCTGCCATCTCTCTGCAGAGCAGGGGATTAGATGTAGCCTGTTTAAGAACATTAATCTCCCTGCATCTGCTGGCTTTCCATGTCAGGCTTGAGTTCAGAGCTGAACAACTTAAAATCTTGTACAAGGTGGTTTTGATTCTCATAGTTTTGTTAACTAGGCTCAAACCAGCAGGCAACTAACTTGGCATAAATATGTAAATGAACTATGACATGAAGCATCTGAATGTAAATTTAGGTTTAAACTTTCTTTTACAGGGTTGATTGAATTTTTGTGATTACACATACTAACACAGATTCCCTATATAATGGTTAAGCGTACAGTGTCTGGAACCAAACTCCCTACGTTTATGCCAGCTTCATCACTTACTAGCTTTGTGACCTTGGACAAATCACTTGGTCCCTCTGTGCCTTAGTTCCCCCATTTGTATAATGATGATAGTAAGAGTGCTATCTTACAAAGTTGTTGTAAAGATTAAAATATGTAAAGTGTTAAGAACATTGCCTGGCACATAGTAAGTACTACATAAATGATTAGCTGTTATTTTGTTCTTGTAAATAGCTTCATTGTTTTTTTTTCAACTGCTTTTTAACCTTTCATCAGATTATTGAAAGTATTATTGAAGAGAGTCAGAAAGTACTACAGCTTGAAGATGACTCTTTGGATTCCAAAGGAAAAGGACAGTCTGATCAGGCTACTGCCAGTCCTATCATGGCTGGAACAGATATACCTGGATTGTTAGCCGTAGATCAAGTACTGCAGGAAGATTCCCAAAAGGCAGAAAGTCAGGATGTATCTGAAGAAACTAAATTAGAATCAAAAAAATGTTTTCCTTCTGATGACACATGTGACAAGCCAGTAGATGAAACCACTAAGTTAACTGAAATAAGTTTAACTGAACAACAGCTTAATGTGCCTGAAACTGAAACAGAAGTGTTGAACAAGGAAGCAGTGGAAGTCAAAGAAAGTGATGTTCTAGAACCTGCATCCTCACACTCCTTATCTACTAAAGATTTTGCTGTTGTGGAAGAAGTTGCTCCTGCCAAACCACCAAGACAGCTTACTCCAGAACCTGATATAGTAGCTAGTACAAAGAAGCCTGTTCCAGCACGCCCACCTCCTCCAACTAATTTCCCACCTCCTAGACCCCCACCTCCATCTCGACCTGCTCCACCACCAAGAAAAAAGAAAAGCGAATTGGAGTTTGAGGCTCTTAAGACACCTGATCTAGATGGCAAGTATTAATTGAGAAATAGCTATTTTTGTGGGGAGTTCTTGGAGTTGAAACTTGAACTTTCTGATTTTTTTTTTCAGTTTATGCTGTAGACAACCACATTGATGACCAAGTTATAAAACTTACTTTAGTAATAGAAAGTCAAAATGTTTACATTGGTGTTGTTACATTACTGTAATTAAACATTTCAGGAGACTTTCAAATCTGTTACCATTGGAGAGCCAGTGTGGCATAGTGAAAAGAGCATAGGATTTGGAGACTTAAGATTTGAATTCAAGTCCTAGTTCTCTTCATGTGTAAGTTGTGTAGCCTTGAAGAATTCAACATATTTGAACCCTGGTTTTCCCATATATAAAACGAGAGTAATAAAACCACTTTTCTCAGAGGATTGTTCTAAGCATCAGCCAGATAAAGGTTAAAGCACTTTTCAAGCTATGTATAAGGTCTTATATAAATATTAGTTGTTGTTGTTGTTGTTGTTATTGCAGTTCCCAAAGAGAATATTACATCTGATACTCTCCTAACTACAAACATGGCTTCAGAGAATACAGTCAAAGATTCTCAGCCTTCTCTTGATTTGGCAAGTGCTACCAGTGGAGATAAAATAGTTACTGCCCAGGTTGGTGAATTTGTGTTATATTTGATACAGACTTTCTCAACTTTCTGCAACTGGCTGGTTTGTTGATTTTGGTTTTGGTTTTGGTTTTGGTTTTGGTTTGTTGATTGTTGAACCTTCTTTCTTCTCCAGGCCAAATATTTCCTTGTCCCCAAAACCTGGCTACCTTACATCCCTTGTCTAGCTCTGCTACTTAAGTAGCTGACTGATTCTGGCAAGCTATTTAACATCTGAGTCTGAGATGGCTCATTGATGAAATGAGGGGAAAACCTTCCTTGAAGGTTTCTTGCAAGGTTGAAATGAGCTAGAGTATGCCAAGTACCTGGCATGTAGTAGGTATTCAAAAAGTGATAGATGCTGCTATATGTAATATTTATTAATAAATACCAACTATAATCTTCATTTGTCTGACCTATAGTGGTCAAAATTGGGGACTTTTATTTTTTATAATTTCCTTTTCCTAATCATGAAAAAAAACCTTCATACACTAGGCTATGTATCCATATATGAGGCAATAGAAAGGACTTGATTACATGAATTTCTACCACCATCAAATTCTGGGATTCAAGGGGGTTACTTATGTGGTAGCTGTGGTTAGGGCAGGTTAGCCGACTGGGAGATACTATCATACTAAGTGAAGTAAGTCAGACAGAGAAAGACAAATATCATATGATATCGGATATCATATGATATCTAAAAAAAAGATACAAATGAACTTATTTACAAAACAGAAATATACAGACTTGGAAAACAAACTTATGGTTACCAAAGGGGAAAGGTGGGGGGAGGGATAAATTAGGAGGTTGGGATTAACATATACACACTACTATATATAAAATAGATAATCAACAAGGACCTACTGTACAGCACAGGGAACTCTGCTCAATATACTGTAATAACCTAAAAGGGAAAAGAACTTGAAAAAGAATTGATACATGTATATGTATAACTGAATCACTTTGCTGTACACCTGAAACTAATACAACATTGTTAATCAACTATACTTCAATATAAAATAAATTTTTTTAAAAAAATCAAGGATTCTGTGGCCAATGGAACTTGGAATAAAATTCAAAGCACATACACACACAAAAAGACACTATAGTCTTTTCAGAACCTTAGAGCAGAGGTCAACAGTGGCCTGATTTTGTAGGGTCCCCAAGCTAAAAATGGTCTTTATATTTTTAAAGGGTTGTTTTTTAAAAAAAGAATATGCAACAGACACTATATATGAAGCAAAAGGCTTAAAATATTTACTATCTGGCTCTACAGAAAAAGTTTGCCAACCCCTACCCTCAAGATATCCATGTGTATAGTTCTGATTAATGGCAATATTAGTGCTGGCATTTTACTGGTAGAGAACTGCTTTTGGGCCAGGTTCAAATAGAACATTTATTTGCTTTCAAGACCATTCAGACATTATTTCATGAGCAGCAACACTTTTGGTACCTAATGTTTTTCAGCATGCTGGGAATAATAAAAGACTGAAATGGAGTGCTCCATTTAAATTTTCAGTAGGCTCCATTATCTGTATTCTGGAATTCTTTAGAACTGTGTGTGGTAATGAATAATTGAATATTTATAGAAATTGATTCAGTCTACTTTCTGTTTATAAAATTATAATTTCAGGAAAATGGAAAAGCACCTGATGGGCAGACAATAGCAGGTGAAGTGATGGGTCCTCAGAGACCTAGATCCAACTCTGGGAGAGAGCTTACTGATGAGGTATAATTAGATTTTTTTGTTCTTGAAAACATAAAATATAAAGGTCATGATGAGAAGATGAAAAAATTCTAGAGATGAATGGTGATGATGGTTGCACGACAGTGTAAATGTACTTGATGCCACTGAACTATACAATTAAAAGCGGTTAAAATGGTAAATTTTGTATTATATATATTTTACAATTTTTTTTTTTTTGGCTGCATTGGGTCCTCGTTGCTGCACGTGGGCTTTCTCTAGTTACTGCGAGCAGGGGCTACTCTTGGTTGCAGGGCGTGGGCTTCTCACTGAGGTGGCCTCTCCCGCTGCGGAGCACGGGCTCCAGGCACACAAGCCTCAGTAGTTGTGGCACACGGGCCCAGCAGTTATGGCTCACAGGCTCCAGAGCGCAGGCTCAGTAGTCGTGGCTTATGGGCCCAGTTGCTCCACGGCATGTGGGATCCCCCCGGACCAGGGCTCGAACCCGTGCCCCCTGCCTTGGCAGGCGGATTCCCAACCACTGCACCACCAGGGAAGCCCCACAATGATTTAAAAAAAATTAGCTTTATTGCTATTAGGCAAAAAAATCATAATGTAGAGGAAAAAATGAAAATTGAAGATTGTCTTAGTTTTTTTTTTTTAATATGCTGGAGTTTGACCTCTGACTTACACTTGCCCTTTCACATAATTATATGGTGGAATAAGTGTATTGAAAGCAAGGCCTATGTTTTATAGAAAGTGGGCTTAAAAAAAACTTGATATTATAGGTATATGTTTTTATACATATTAGATTATGTACAGTGTATACAGACTCAATGTTTAATTCTTACCTTAAAATTTAGTATACATCTATTGGCCAATTTATTCAGAATGAAGTTTTGAAGCAAAATCTTAATCTTTGTTTCTTTTAAACAGTACATTAAAAAAATTATTGTACTTTGGAAAATGGTTTGATAGTTCCTCAAAATATTAAGCATCGAGTTACCATGACCCAGCAATACCAATCCTATGTATACACCAAAGAGAAAGGAAAACATACATCCACACAAAAAATATACATAGGTGTTCATACTAGCGAAAGTGTGGAAACGACACAAATGTCCAACACTGATGAATGGATAAATAAAATGTAGTATATCCATCCATGTGGACTATTTTTTGGCAATTAAAAGGAAAGAGATACATGCTGCAATATGGATGAACCTTGACAGCATGATGCTAAGTGAAAGAAGCCATTCACAAAAGACTACATACTATATGATTTAATTTATATGAAATGTCCAGAATAGGCAAATCCATAGAGAAAAAAAGTAGATTCGTGGTTGCCAGGGACTGGAAGGAGAGGGGAATATGGCATGACAGCTAATGGGTATATGGTTTCTTTTGGGGGAGGTAGAAAAGTTCTAAACTTAGATAATGGTGATAATTGCACGACTCTGTGAATGTACTCAGAACCATTGAATTATATGCTTTAAATGAGTGCATTTTGTGGTGTGGAAATTGTATCTCACTAAAAATGTTAAAAAAATTATTGTACATTGTACTGAATGTATCTAGAAAGTTCTTAGCTTGAATTTTTGAGGATTTTGTAGATTCAAAAAGATAATTAAATTATAGGTACTCTCGGTGTTATTTTTCACTTCAGGAAATTTTAGCCAGTGTAATGATTAAGAATCTGGATACTGGAGAAGAAATACCTTTGAGTCTTGCAGAAGAGAAACTGCCAACAGGTATTAATCCTCTCACTCTACACATCATGAGAAGGACTAAGGAATATGTAAGGTATGGCCTAATGTTATTACTTATCATTTGTAGTATTTCATTCAGAGTGGTGAAAAGTTCTCTGTTTATGAACTATGAGAGTCCCTAATTTGGTTTCATTCAGTCTTCTTTTTTTTAAAGTTAGAATTAAAATTAGAGTTAATGTATGTATTCTTAAACTTTTTTCTCTCTCTTTTTTAAAATGAGCTTTTTTTTTAAGATTCCACATATAAGTGATATCATAAAGTATTTGTCTTTCTCTGTCTGATTTATTTCATTTAGCTTAATGCTCCCAAGGTCCATCCATGTTGTCACAAATGGCTGGATTTCCTTCCTTTTTATGGCTGAATAATATTCTTCTGTGAGTGTGTGTGTGTGTGTGTGTGTGTGACATTTTCTTTATTCAGCTTTGTTCTTCAAGATTGTACAATTACTTGGGGAAAAAAAATATATATATCTTAAATCTCATAGTATTTAGTTTGTCTTCTTTTAAAATGATTTATATTGGGTTGGCCAAAAAGTTTGTTTGGGTTTTGCTATGACATCTTACAGAAAACCCGAACAAACTTTTCAGCCAACCCAATATTATACTAGAGACAATATTAGAACACATGAAGCTAAAAAGCCATGTGGGATAAACACCTGGTCTTCTGAAACCTTGCTTTAAGGATCAGAAATTTTATAAATAATTGTATTGTCTTTTTAGGGTCAGAAAGTGTCTTTAGAGTGAGGTGATTGACTTTACTGTGAGATGTATGTAGAACTAAGAAGTAATTTCTGTGAAAGCAAAGCTTTCACATGATGTGCCTGGTAAGTAAGGAGGGAGATATTTATAAGTTAATGTGTCATTTCTGTGCAGCATGTTTTGCCCAGCAAAAAGCCTTGTTTGTGTTAGGTTTTCATAAATTCCTAAATTGCATTCGTTTGCATTTTGTACATTGCACCTTGCTTAAAGATTCTACTCTATGATCTTTCAAGTCTTTAAATTCTCAGGGTCATCATTTAAATTAAACTTATATAAAGCATGTTAACATTTTTTTCTTACACTGATTAGCTAATTGTATACTAAGTACACACAGAGATTTTTGAGAAGTGTAGGGGAAATGGCTTCTTATAAAATGACTACTTCTTCTTGTAGTAATGACGCAGCACAGTCAGATGATGAAGAGAAGTTACAGTCTCAGCAAACAGATACTGATGGTGGAAGGTTAAAACAGAAAACGTGAGTTACAATACATCCCTTTTCTTCATTTTAGACTTTTATTTAAAAATATATATATTCTGTTGAAAACTTCTGGTAAGATCAAGGAAGTGCCAGCATCAAAACTCACAGAATGTAGGTAATAGTGGTACACATTTTAAAGAAATGCTGCATCACTGACTTTCTTGATGGCCCAGAGGACATTATTTTATGGGAAAAAACATGAATGCCAATGACTCTAATTTGAAAAGAGATTCAGAAAAGTTGAATTGTAAATATGCAAAGAAGTTTTATGAATACATAACCAATTTATTTCATGTATATTTATCCTTTTATATAGGTATGATGTGAATATGTGATATTAAATATCTATATGTTTAATTAAATCAAGAATTCTTTCAATAGGATGAAATAAAAATTCTAAGTGATAATAAGCAAAAAAAAATATATATATATATATATATATATATATATATATATATATATGAGAGCTGCCATATTTTAAATCTATACTCTGTCCAGTTTATATGTCCATCCGCCACTACCACTCCCTGCCCTCGGGCAATGGATTATGAGTTCCTTGAGGCTTTCTTGGTCATTTTTATAGCATCTGACATTACAGTAAATGATCAATACATTTTGCATCATGCTTGTATTTTTCTGATGGTAGGCGCCAGAAGTGCTGGTAGAAGAACATGATTGTCCTTGAAGTTGTTTTTTTCCATTTCTCATCTCTCCAAATTCTATTTGTCCTTCTAAACCCAACTACGTGAGATTCTTCCTGACTACTCCAGTACATAGTAAAGTTTTTCCTGTTCTCAATTTCAATGACACCTATTGTCTACATAACTTACATTTGCTGTTATATTTTATATTATCTTAAACTGTTTTCTGATTTTAAAAAATAAGATAAATACATGTTAAACAACTAGACCATATGTTGCAAAAGGATTTTGATCACACCATTCTTCTTTTTCCCCTATAAAAATCTAGCACAGTAGCGGACATGTATGTTTTGCTTGATTATACACAAGTCACTTAATTGGCAATAATTCAGTCTAAGGCCTAAAATGAGTTCTCCACTCGTCTGATCTTTTCCTAGTGTGGCAAGTATAGCAAAGAAAGCATTGAGATTTTTTAGAGCAGGTATGCCCACAGTGGAGGTATATGATAACACCTTAGCTATTTGGACCTCGGCCTTCTAGCAATGGCAACTATCGGGAACCGGAGAATTAGAATTATTCAGGAGACATACAGACATCCAGGAAAGATGTCACTTGCTCCATGAACTAAAGCTCATTATTTTTTTAAAAGAAAAGCTCCTCAGGTTTATTCAAAGCCTTTATACTTACTTCTTACATAATTTCTAAAAATCTGGTCATCTGGTATCTGATCTCAGAGCAAAATAGAAGCAGCAAACTGACATGTAAATCAGCACATAAGAATGTCAGATAATACTCTGATTGCAAGAGAGGAATCAGGAAAATGATAAAAAAGGACTCACACATTGCACAACCATTTCACATGGCAGTGCTTTCAACTTCTTCTCATGTTGTGACATACAGAACATGGTATTATTTGCACTGAACCCTGGGGTGGGCAAACTGATGAGGCAGCTGATAGCCAAAAGAGACTGGCCCAGGGTTCTGGTTTCTCTGGGCCCTACCCTGTTGCCTTGAAGGCTGAGAGGGAAACCAATATTATGGCTCACTTGCAAACTATTTGAAAAGCCTTGAATGTATTAAAGAATAGTAAAGATGGTAACTGACCCTATTTATTAAAGAAAGAAACTTATCGAGCATTAAGTGCCATTAAAGAAGGCACAAAAGTATGTATTTTAGAAATGTTCTCATCCAAAATGATTAAAATATCTGTTTTCTTGCTTAAAGTAGTACTAACCCTATAGTTAACCAGAAAATATAACTTCAGAGTTATAGGTAGCAGAGACCTTATTGTGATTTTAAAAATGGTTTATCTGTTTTTAATCTCTATATCTGTATTTAATCTCTGTAGCACAGATATAGAGAACAAATTAATGGTTACCAGTGGGGAGAGGGAAGGGGGGAGAGGCAAGATAGGGGTAAGGAATTAAGAGGTACAAACTACAATGTGTAAAATAAATAAGCTACAAGGATATATTGTACAGCATAGGGAATATAGCAACTATTTTATAATAACTTTAATTTAATTTTTATTTTATATTGGAGTATAGTTGATTTACAATAGCATGTTAGTTTTACAGGTGTACAGCAAAGTGATTCAGTTATACATATATCCATTCTTTTTCAGATTCTTTTCCCATATAGGTTATTACTCAATATTGAGTAGAGTTCCCTGTGCTACACAGTAGGTCCTTGTTGATTCTCTATTTTATATATAGTAGTGTGTATATGATAATGCCAAACTCCTAATTTATCCCTCCCCGCGACCACCTTTCCCCTTTGGTAACCATAGGTTTGTTTTCGAAGTCTGTGAGTATGTTTCTCTTTTGTAAATAAGTTCATTTGTATCCTTGTTTTTAGATTCCACATGTAAGTGATATCATGTGATATTTGTCTTTCCCTGTCTGACTTACTTCACTTAGTATGATAACCTCTAGGTCCATCCATGTCGCTGCAAATGGCAGTATTTCATTCCTTTTTTATGACTGAGTAATATTCCATTGTATATATGTACCACATCTTCTTTATCCATTCCTCTGTTGATGGACATTTAGGTTGCTTCCGTGTCTTGGCTATTGTGAGTAGTGCTGGTATGAACATTGGGGTGCATGTATCTTTTCAAAGTATGGTTTTCTCCAGATGTATGCCCAGAGAAGTGGGATTGCTGGATCATATGGTAGTTCTTTTAGTTTTTTAAGGAACCTCCATACTGTTGTCCATAGTGGCTGTACCAATTTACATTCCCACCAACAGTGCAGGAGGGTTCCCTTTTTTCCACACCCTCTCCAGCATTTATTGTTTGTAGACTTTCTGATGATGGCCATTCTGACTGGTGTGAGGTGATACCTCATTGTAGTTTTGATTTGTATTTCTCTAATAATTAGTGATGTTGAGCATCTTTTCGAGTGCTTTTTGGCCATCTATATGTCTTCTTTGGAGAAATGTCTATTTAGATCTTCTGCCCATTTTTTGATTGGGTTGTTTGGTTTTTTTGATATTGAGCTGCATGAGCTGTTTTGTATATTCTGGAAATGAATCCCTTGTCGGTCACTTTGTTTGCAAATATTTTCTCCCATTCTGTGGGCTTTCTTTGTTTATGGTTTCCTTTGCTGTGCAAAAGCTTTTAAGTTTAATTGGGTCCCATTTGTTTATTTTTGTTTTTATTTTCATTACTGCAGGAGGTGGATCCAAAAAGATCTTGCTGCGATTTATGTCAGAGTGTTCTGCCTATGTTTTCCTCTAAGAGTTTTGTAGTATCTGGTCTTACATTGAGGTCTTTAATCCATTCTGAGTTTATTTTTGTGTATGGTGTTAGAAAATGTTCTAATTTCATTCTTTTACATGTAGCTGTCCAGTTTTCCCAGCACCACTTATTGAAGAGACTGTCGTTTCTCCAGTGTATATTCTTGCCTCCTTTGTCATAGATTAATTGACCGTAGGTGGAGTATAATCTATAAAAAGTTTGAATCACTACATTATACACCTGAAACTAATATAATATTATAAATCAACTATACCTCAAAAAAAAGGTTTACCTGGGAATTCCCTGGCGGTCCAGTGGTTAGCACTCCACACTTTCACTGCCGAGGGCCCAGGTTCGATCCCTGGTTAGGGAACTAAGATCCCACAAGCTGCGTGGTGTGGCCAAAAGAAAAAGGTTTATCATCTGTGTTTTATGATTATCAAAAGTAATACAGAAATGGGTAAAAAAGAAAATGAAAGTCTCTCATACTCTCACCCCCAGAAATAATCTTTAGGTATGTTCACCATAGATTTTTTTTTAACTTACTTATTTTGGGCTGCATTGGGTCTTCATTGCTGTGCGCAGGCTTTCTCTAGTTGCGGCGAGCGGGGGCTACTCTTCTTTGCCGTGCATGGGCTTCTCATTGCGGTGGCTTCTCTTGTTGCGGAGCACAGGCTCTAGGCGCGTGGACTTTACTAGTTGTGGCACGCGGGCTCAGTAGTTGTGGCTCGTGGGCTCTAGAGTGCAGGCTCAGTCGTTGTGGCGCATGGGCTTAGTTGCTCCATGGCATGTGGGATCTTCGCGGACCAGGGATCAAACCCGTGTCCCCTGCATTGGCACGTGGATTCTTAACCACTGTGCCACCAGGGAAGTCCCCACCATAGAATTTTTTTCTCACAAAAGTGAAGTTATACTGTGTCTATAGTTTATTGACTTTTTTAAAAAAATACCTATTATGTAATGGACATTTCTTCATATCAGTACCAGTTGTAACATATTGTATAGTCTTTCAGTTAGACATGGGAGTTTGGTGCTGCAGATAAAATAGTTAGGAAGACAATTGTAGCCTCTGCCCTCACAGAGCTTCCAGTTAAATAAGAGAAACAGACACTAAACATGTAATTACACAGGTAAATCTAACTATGTTTGTAGTAATTACTATAAAAGAATATATGGGGTGCTATGGGAGTGTATAACAGGAAAATGTGTTCTAAAGAGTCAAGGAGGGCTTTTTTAAAAGAGAGCTATTTGTTCTGAGACCTAAAAGGTGAGTAGAAATTAGCCAAGGCAGAAGTGTTCCAGACAGAAATAACCACCCATTCAAAGGCCTTGAGGTGACTAAAACCTTGGTACATTTCAAGAACTGAGGTTAGGGCTTCCCTGGTGGCACAGTGGTTAAGAATCCGCCTGCCAATGCAGGGGACATGGGTTCGAGCCCTGGTCTGGGAAGATCCCACATGCCGCGGAGCAACTAAGCCCGTGCGCCACAACGACTGAGCCTGCACTCTAGAGCCCGCGAGCCACAACTACTGAGCCCACGTGTCACAACTACTGAAACCCGCACGCCTAGAACCCGTGCTCCACAACAAGATAAACCACCACAATGAGAAGCCTGTGCACCGCAACAAAGAGGAGACCCCGCTCGCCGCAACTAGAGAAAGCCGCGCCCAGCAACGAAGAACCAAAACAGCCAAAAATAAATAAATAAATAAATAAATAATTTTTTAAAAAAAGAACTGAGGTTAGTCTCATTTATTTTACTGCGTTCCATTGTAAGGATATACCATAACTTATTTATCCATTCCTCTGTTAATGACAATTCAGTTTATCTCTACTTTTTATCTATTCTAAACAATATTGCAGTGAACATCTTTGTATATATGCTTGGCAACTTTTTCTAATACTATCCTAAATTTCATGAGCTCCCGTGAATTGGTAAAAAATTTACCCCTGGTTTGTAAATTTTGTTCGGTTTTAAATATCATGTGTGGTGCTTTGTTTTTTATAATTTTAATATATGAAATTTGAGACTTAGATAATTGAAAAAGCAATAAATAAGTCCTATTTATGGAAGCCTGAGATGCATACTTGCATTACATTGTGTTTGGGAATACCTACTGGAAAACTCAGCCTAACTATATTGCATGCTAATACCCAAATGGAAAGGGAAGGGACAAGGGGCATCTTAGGCTACCAAAGCATTTTATTTTATAAGTAAATACCTCTTTACAGTTTCTTTGTATTGGTAAAATATGTTCTTAAGCATGACTCCCTAGAGCAGTCTTCTCAAAGCAATTCTCTTGCAGATTCATGGCCTCACCCCCAGACCCTCTAAATCACATGGTCTGGGGATGGGGCCCAGGTATCTGCACTTTAAAACACTCCCCTCCCACTCCATTCCCACCAAGTGATTATTATCCACCACTGAAAACTAGTGCTCTAGAGGATATGATACTGTACATTGGGGGGAACTGCCTATATTTCCTTTGTAGCCATATTGATTTGAGTATATTGATTCCATAGAACAAGGGATTTGGGAACTCAAAGACCTACTATGTATATAAAAAAGGAGTTATTTCAAAATGATACACTTTACCAGTCACAGCTCATGAGATTATCTGTGAATTGTTGAACTTTTACAATTAGTTGAGTTAATAAGAAGTAATTTGGGTTGGGTTTTTTGGGTTTTTTTTTTTGGTATTTTTGTTAAGGACTCAACTAAAGAAGTTCCTAGGAAAATCAGTAAAGAGAGCAAAGCACCTTGCTGAGGAATACGGCGAACGTGCTGTAAATAAAGTTAAAAGTGTTAGAGACGAAGGTAAGTGAAATAGAACATTTCAACTGAATACTTAATTGATTTGTAATCATTTAAATTTAGCCTGTAGTTTGTAAGAAGCATTCTATTTTATTGAAAGTAATAAACCTTAATAGCTAATATCTTAGCATTTCAATAAATCATGTTACTCTCACTATCAATTTTATGAGTGGGAAGAAAAATGAATTTATGCATCTTAAACATGAATTTGTACATACTTTGTGACTAGGAACCTGGAAGAGTTGAGTGTTCAGTAATCAGTTGTAAATTCGTTTTGTAAGGCTATTTAGTGTTTATAAATATTCTCAAAATTAGGTAAATTTTCAGAATTTCCACCCCTTAACTTCCTATGCCTTTGTTATAATTGTGCTCATTTGTTTTATTTAATAAACACTTATATAGTATTTATTCTGTGCCAGACACTGTTCCAAGCACTTTCACCTGTGTTAACTCATTTAATCCTCTTAAAAACTCTATGAGGTAAGTACCATTATTATCCCCATTTTATAGGTGAGAAAACTGAGGCACAGAAAGGTCAAATACCTTGCCCATAGTCACACAGATAATAAATGGCAGAGCTGGATTTGGACCCAGGCAATCTGGTACCAGACTCCATGCTGCTAACCAACATGCTATTTAGTAATAGACAGATTTTGCTTTTCCAATTAATGAATTTTCTTGGTAAGCAGTAGATATGAAAATATGACAGTAGCAATATCTATATTAGCTAGTGATGATTTCTATTGCTTTTCTATTCAGTGTTTCATACTGATCAAGATGATCCTTCATCAAGTGATGATGAAGGAATGCCATACACAAGACCAGTTAAATTCAAAGCAGCACATGGCTTCAAAGGACCTTATGATTTTGATCAGATCAAAGTGGTACAAGATCTTAGTGGTGAACATATGGTAAGCAACCTTTTTTATTTTTCAGGATTGATTCTGTTTTCATTGAGAGAAATACTTTGGTTTCTATAAAGCTGATGTCTTATGTATATAATTTCACTAGCCTGAGCCATGAAAAGTGAATTGATAATAATATGATTTAATGAATAGGCAATGAAAAGTGTCTCGAATCATTGTTCAAGAAGTGACTTATTGAATAAGTAAACTCTAGGCCTGTATTATTAAGAAAGCTATGCAAACTTTCTTTTACCAGAGAAAGGTACCAAACTTTAAAGCAGTTAATGGTGATCTGTCACTTTGAACAATGTTTAAAATGCTCCCTAGTATATTTTAAATAATTTATACAAATATTTCAGAAGCTCAATATATTTTGTAAAGTGACAGTTAGAACAAGGAGAGAGGTAGAGGTACAAGTTGTCTATCAGAGTTAAAATGTACCAAAGTAGATATAAATTTCACAAATACATTACAGTTACCCTCTGAAAATGCTAGGAACGCAGGGAAGGCAGTAATAAACTCAGAACTGGGTAAGTGATACTGTTGGTCTTTGATCAGGGAATCTACTTATCTATTTAGATTTTAAATCTAAAAGTTGGCTTACACATATCAGTTGGCAGCCAGATTTGAATTTACTTTGGTGCTTATAATCTACACATAAAACGTTTGAGTTGTATAGCACAGGGAACTATATTCAATATCCTGTGATAAACTATAATGGGAAAGAATATGAAAAAGAATGTATATGTATAACTGAATCACTGTGCTGTACAGCAGAAATTAACACAACATTGTAAATCAACTATACTTCAATAAAATAAATTTTTTAAAAAGTTTCAATTGAGGGCTTCCCTGGTGGCACAGTGGTTGAGAGTCCGCCTGCCGATGCAGGGGACGCGGGTTTGTGCCCCAGTCTAGGAAGATCCTACATGCCGCAGAGCGGCTGGGCCCGTGAGCCATGGCCGCTGAGCCTGCGTGTCCAGAGCCTGTGCTCCGCAATGGGAGAAGGCACAACAGTGAGAGTCCCGCGTACTGCAAAAAAAAAAAAAAAAAAGTTTCAATTGATTATAGTAACTTCCTTAAGGAATCTGATGAATTTCCTTGTACTGTATTGATTCTTTTTCATTATTTCCAGTTTTTTTGTTTTTTTTTTTTTTTTTTTTTGTGGTACGCGGGCCTCTCACTGTTGTGGCCTCTCCCGTTGCGGAGCACAGGCTCCGGACGCGCAGGCTCAGCGGCCATGGCTCACGGGCCCAGCCGCTCCACAGCATGTGGGATCTTCCCGGACTGGGGCACGAACCCGCGTCCCCTGCATCGGCAGGTGGACTCTCAACCACTGCGCCACCAGGGAAGCCCTATTATTTCCAGTTTTAAGTAAATCTCATTGCAGTAGGCTCCAAATGACAAGTTTCTTAACATACTTGAATTTTGTAGAAATGAATGCTATTCCAGTAAATAAACTGTTACCTCTAACTTGGATGATCTTTTTGACCTGCATAGATGTGTGTTATAATAGTGGTTATAACAATATTTATTGTAATAGGATTTGGCCTTTCCAATTTAAGCGTTCACATTCTTTACCATGCCTGCCGACCCCCCTCCACCCACACACACACACACACACACACACACACACACCCACCCCCACACACACACACACACACACACACACTGTTTTTAGCACTGTCTATCTGGGAATTTTAGCCATATGCTGCAAAACCTTTTTTCTGGGGAGGAAAATAGAATGAGACCACACCATCCCAACACTTCTAAATGACCAGTGCTGTGAGGGTCACTGCTAAGCTGGGCCTTATTCTTCCCTCAGCCCTGGTCAGGAGTTGTTATTGCTATTCTGAGGTCTGTGCCCCCTCCTATCCCACTCGCCCTCATGTTCAGCTAGGAGACTGAGACCCCAGACTAGGATTTGTTCTTTTGCAATGAACGTTTCTGGCCACCTTAGATCTCCCATTTCCATTAATATGTGGACAAGGTTTTGGGTCTTGAAGTAGTTAATTTTTATTTTTTTATAAATTTATTTATTTTTTTGTTTTATTTTTGGCTGCATTCGGCCTTCGCTGCTGCGCATGTGCCCTCTCCAGTTGCAGCAAGCGGGGACTACTCTTCGTTGAGTGCACGGGCTTCTCATTGCAGTGGCTTCTCCTGTTGCGGTGCCCAGGCTCTAGGCACACAGGCTTCAGTAGTTGTGGCTCACCGGCTCTAGAGTGCAGGCTCAGTAGTTGTGGTGCACGGGCTTAGCTGCTCCGTGGCATGCGGGGTCCTCCTGGACCAGGGCTCGAACCCATGTCCCTTGCATTGGCAGGTGGATTCCTAACCACTGTGCCACCAGGGAAGCCTGAAGTTGTTAGTTTAGATTATGCAAACTGCAACTGTCTTCCCTCTCTTCTAAAAGTCCCTTTTTGTGGTATTATAGCATCATTGGACTATTGGCCTTAAGTGGTGTTAGTTATGTGAGCATTATCTTAGTGTATAGTAAGTCCCCTACATACAACCCTTGAAGTTGCGAACTTTCAAAGATGCAAACGTGCGTTCACATGTCTAGTCACATAAGTTAGTTCACCTGTCTGGCGTACATTGTCACGTGTGTGCATCCTCTACAAGTGGTTGTGTTTTTGTGTACTTTACTGTACAGTACTGTATAGAGTACAGTAGTACAGTATCTTTATTTCAAGCCCATGATGTCCGGAAACAGGCGTAAAAGTAGCTGTGATGTAGCTGGTACTGTACTATGCTTTTCAAGGTGTACTGTACTGTAAGATTTTAAGTGTTTTCTTTATTTTTTGTGTTTATTGTTTTTGTATTATTTGTGTGAAAAGTATTATAAACCTATTACAGTACAGTACTGTATGGTTGATTGTGTTAGTTGGGTACCTAGGCTGACATTTTACAAACGCACTCTCGGAATGGAACTTGTTCATATATGTAGGGGATTTACTGTATGTGTAATTTGGCATAATTTTTTTCTTTGGCTTAAAAACAGTGTCTCAACTTTTAAAGTAATAACTTTGAACCTTCCTTTGTTTTCACAGGGAGCTGTTTGGACCATGAAATTTTCTCACTGTGGCAGATTACTTGCCTCAGCTGGACAAGACAATGTAGTAAGAATATGGGCTTTAAAAAATGCTTTCGACTATTTCAACAATATGCGGATGAAATACAATACTGAAGGTACTTTTCATTTATTGGTGGGTTTTAAAAAATCTGGAGACATCTGGCATTTTTACATTTTAGGTATAATTATACCCTCTTATCTGGCAATCATTTGCAGCAAGCACTACTTTCCATAAAAGCCGCAAACTTAAAACAGAAGTCAACAGCAAAAAGCATCTAAACCCAGTAAAAAAAGCTACCACAAAGTTTTTGACTTTATCTCTTTTTAGGTGTACTTCAGAGTTAAATTCATCAGCTACTGAGAACAAAGTTATTTGGTTTCCCCTGGTAACTTTCAGTTCTATCTTAGGTTAAAATGAAATATCTGATTAATCTAGAAAAAGAATGAGAATAATGTTTACATCCAGTAAGTAAAGAATGATTAAGGAAACATAGCCATGGAAAGTAAATGTGACTTGTCAGTACATCAAAGGGTATATGAAACTAGGTTAAATGGAAAAGAGAAACCCCAGAACATGATGTGTATACGCAACGATTACAACTATGTAAGATATTTCTGTATCCTATTATCAGCAAAGTGTGTAAAATTGATGTAAATAGGAGCTTTAAGTTTATGGGATTCTTTTCTTGTAATTATTGTCATTATTTAACTGCAGTACATTTTCTCCACAAACCCCTCACCACCCAGTCATCCAAGGCTGAACACAAGAAGTTAAGGGATGGGAGAAAGGAGAATAGAGGTAGTATGGGCAGGAGTATAGAGTGTAGTTGAAGCAGCAGTTTGAGGAACATAGAAATCTAGGGAGAGCCACTAAACTGGCCAGCGAGGCCCATACACTCTAGTAGCCCCTTGGGGTTGTTTGCAGTATGTTATAATACATAATTCAAGATGATGATGAGTTGACAAAAAGTAAAACTATGTTTATTATACATTTATTGCCCTGCCTGGAGCAGAAAGACTATTTTCAGTGGCCATTGAGACTTACCCCAGCCCAGACCCTTCCTGTCCCTGTATTCATCTTCCTAACTGTTACGATTGGCAAGAATGTCTTCACGATGAATGATGAGGACTTGACAGTATTTTTTTAATTGGGGAAATGGTTAAGCCATTTTATAAATATTTTATATAAAAATGATAAAAATAAATATTTTGGTACCTAAGAGTTAACACTTCGCTTGTTTAGAAAAATGTATTTTTCCAGAATGATGTATTCTATGACTTTTAATTAGGTGTTACTGTATTATTATTTCTGATTGATGTGTGTGTGTGTGTGTGTGTGTACACTTGTATATATACGTGCCTTTTTACAATTATTATGTTGTTTTAGGACGTGTGTCCCCATCACCTTCTCAGGAAAGTCTAAATTCATCAAAATCTGATACAGATACAGGGGTATGTTTATTATTTTATGGTTACTATTGTTACATACTATGATTTTTTACCATAAAGTACCTTATTGTTTATCAGATATTACAGGTACATGAAAACATTTAAAATTGAGATGCATTAGAAATGAGAGTTTTTTTCTATTAGAATTGGTAAGTGAAAAATTGTGATGTTTAAAGAGTGTCAGACAGTAACTAATGTTACTCAAGGTACTATACTAATGTAAACTTAAATTAAAAAATTCCCTCCCCTCAAATCCATGTTAGATATTTAAAAAATAATAATAGTAACGGACACCTGAATTAAAGATAATTAAGGAAAGAAAAAAGATATTGAAATATTTTCATTTTTTCATCTTCTTGGTTTAATAAATGTTTTATCCCAGTGTCAGGTAGTTTAAAATATCTTAATGATTTTCATTTGGTTTCAGAGCTGGAAGGTTAAATATAACTAGTTTTAAACCTAAAAAGTGGAATGCAAAATATTATTGTAAGCTGTCCCTGTGCTTCTTGTATATTTAGCAAGGCAAGGGTGATGTAAACAAAGAGAACCTAAAATGTCCACCTGCTCAACAGTATTTTCCTGGGATTTCATTGGCTCTATAGTATTTGACACTAATTTTTCCCTACTCTAAACATACTCCTCTCAGCTTTCCATGGTTCTGTTTTTCCTTGTTTTCTTCCTATATCCCTGCTGTCTCTTCCTCTTCCACCCCCTAAAATGTTGCTGTTTCTCTGGGTTTTGTCCTTTGGCTATTCTCAGTTGACATATTCACTCGCTACCTCCAATCCTGAACTGGCTTTAGCTCCATAATTCTTGTTTCCTTTCAATAGCTTTATGTTTTTTAAACAACAATGAAATCTTATTGTGCATGCTGCCCTTTTCACATAATAATATATATAGGCTCTCTCCACCTACACGTTCTTTAAGCACATCAATTAATAGGTCTGAAACTAAACTCCCTCAACAAATGTTTTCTGAGTGCCTGTTACATGTGCCAGACACTGCTAGATTCTGCAGAATCAAATGAGACTTATTTTCTGGCCTCAGGGACCTTGCTAACTAGTGAAATAGATATATCTGCAATTATAGTAGTATAGTATAGTATAGTATAGTAATACTCTATAGAAGATACTACACAAGTATACAAGTTAGCTTTATGAATCAGGGTGTCAGGAAAAGCTCCCTGGAGGCTTTGAACGAGGAATCAACTATGTGAGGGACGGAAGGGGCGTATCAGAGCAAATAGTAAGTGCAAAGGCATGGAGGCTGAAACGACATGGCATGTTAAAGGTACTGCCTGGCTGGAGCAAAGGGTGCGTGTGTGAGAGTTGTAGGAAAGGTAGGCAGGATTGGTATTTTCAGTGGCTTTTTGTGTTAAACCAAAACATATGAACTTTATCCTCAAGGTACTAGGGGAAGATGGGCTTTGAGGGGTTTGGGTCAGAAGCTGAATTAAAATGTTCAGATTTTTGTTTTGGAATGAGCATTCTCATAGCAGTGTAAAAGATAGATTGGATGGGGGCTCCTGGCTAGAGACAGGGAAACCACTTAAGAGGCTCTCAACCCCAGAGAGAAATGGGTACTTCAATTATGGTAGATTATGATAGCAGTGAGTCTAGAAACCATAAAGAGGAGCTGAATTTGAGAAATATAAAAGAAGGACTTGATGACTGGACTACCTGGGGTAGTAAGTGAGTAGCCTAGGATGATTCCCAGGTGTCCAGCTTGAGCAACTGGCTAGAAATTAATGGTCATTCACGGAAATAGTTTTATTATTATCTACCCACAGCCCTGCTTCTCCTGTTTTGAGCCTTCTTTAATGGCATCAACATCCATAAGTTACCTTTTTAACTCAGAAACACTCTATTACTTTTTCTTCCTTACCCACATACCAAATTAGTTAAAAATTCTATCCACTCTACCTCCTCCTACAAATGCCCATGGAATCTGACCCCTCATTACTCACCTCGTCTAGGTCTTTGACACTCATTTAAATGCTTGCTGTAGCCTCCTAGTTGGTTTTTCTGTCGCTGGTCTCTACTGCCACCAGCTTTTTTTTTTTTTTTTTGGCTACACCACATGGCTTGCGGGATCAAACCTGTGCCCCCTGCAGTGAAAGCATGGAGTCCTAACCACTGGACCTCCAGGGGATTCCCCCTTTTTTTTGTCAAAATACAGATCTGGGGGCTTCCCTGGTGGCGCAGTGGTTGAGAGTCCACCTGCCGATGCAGGGGACACGGGTTCGTGCCCCAGTCCGGGAGGATCCCGCATGCCGCGGAGCGGCTGGGCCCGTGAGCCATGGCCGCTGAGCCTGCGCGTCCGGAGCCTGTGCTCCACAACGGGAGAGGCCACAACAGTGAGAGGCCCACGTACAGCAAAAAATAAAAATAAAAAAATACAAATCTGTGTCATTTTGTGATTTAAAGTCTTATGGTGGCTCCTTGTCACCATTCTTCCTGATATTACGTCATCTTACCTTTTTAACTCAGTTCTAATTCCCTAGTACCTGTGCATCCTAACTTGCCATGCCAGATATAGGTCTGTATCCTAAACACTCTTTCACTTTCATGTCTTTGTTCATGTTGTTTGCTTTGTCAGGAATTCCCTCCTTGTCCCCTTTTCTTCCAGGGCAAAGCCCTACTCATCCTTCAAGATTCAGCTCAAATATCTTATCTTCTCTTATTATTTTCCCTGAATCAAGCAGACAGAGTTGTTCCTCACTTGTGTTCTGACAGTACATCATATGTACTTTGACATTGATATTATTTACCATGCCTTCCTTGGCAGTTTGTCCCTCTGGCTAGGCTCAGGGCTGATTTAAGGCAAAGAACTGTACTTCACAGATCTTAATATCCTTGGAACCTAACCCCATGCCTGACTGTGGTAGACCTAAATCAGTGTTGAATTCCTGCTTCTGTGCCTTTCATTCATTCCTATTCCCCTTATCTGGATGCCTGCGGTCTCCCTTTTTTTCTACTTAAAACTTGCCCATTCTCGAAGGCCCACTTCCTCCATAAAGCCTTCACTGACTAATGTAGCAGTGAAAATTTTAACCACTTTGCTTTAGGGGAAAAGGATTTGCTTTTATTAGTTTAATTTACCATAAAGTTTCCAGGCCTTGATTACTATTAGAAACAGAGACTATTTGTACTATCTTATATTATGCTTATTTTAACAATCCTACTTACAGATTCTTAACTACTTCCATCCTCGCCCCCCCCCCAAAACCCTAAGTAACTCCCAATCTTGTTTGAATAGAAGACCTTTATTTTTTTTATTAGTTTCTGCTTTATAACAAAGTGAATCAGTCATACATATACATCTGTTCCCACATCCCTTCCCTCATGCATCTCCCTCCCTCCCACCCTCCCCATCCCACCCCTCCAGGCGGTCACAAAGCACCGAGCTGATCTCCCTGTGCTCTGCAGCTGCTTCCCACTATCTATCTCCCTTACGTTTGGTAGTGTATATATGTCCATTAGAAGACCTTTAAATTAGGAGCATAGGGACTTCCCTGGAGGTCCAGTGGGTTAAGACTCCGTGCTTCCAACGCAGAGGGCATGGCTTCTATCCCTGGTCGGGCAACTGAGATCCCCCATGCCCCGTGGTGCGGCCACAAAAAAAAAAAAATGTGTGTAGTAGTTCTTTGACCCAAAAAGTACTGAGCCCCTGGAGTACTGAGGCTTTTTTCTGGAGTAGTTGAGTATCATTTATATCTATTGTTTTCAGGAAAAGATACTTTGGGGTTCCTTTCACTTCTGTCATTCTATATGGGGACAGTTAAAAGAAGCCTCTGTTTCATATGCCTTTGTCTTTAACCTAGTACTCGCTGCAGTGAGGCACAGTAAGCACAGTGGAGTTTATTTCCCTGATATGTGTGTTCTTTTTTCCTTTTTTCTCATGATAGTGATATCTTATATATATATATATATATATATATATATATATATATATATATATCTTTTGATATGTTTTTACTCTTGCCTTCTTAGCATCCATGAAAAATAGAATACATAAAAGTACCTATTGTACAGTTGGGCATACAAAGTGACACACCCAAGACCACTCACCTACTCGTTGGTCAGGCCAAGCCTAGAATTCTGGCTCTTATGCCCTCTGTTTCTATTGATTTCCAAAAGTAGCTCAGTAAATGTAAGGAAGAGCAGCGTATTTAGTTTGCTCCATTATGCTACAGACTTGTAACATTTCTTCTTGACACTAGAAGTCGTAAATATGCTATCTACCTAAAACTTAATGTTTTCCTTGGATAAATCTGTTTGGTACACCTGATTAGTGGAATATCAATATGGGTGTTACAGCATTTAACTTCTGCTTAGAATTTTTGAGAGTAGATTGTAGGGGAGGAAAAAAATTTCCTCTACCCTCTTAGGTTCTGTGGCTGGGAACTACGAAATAACCTAACAAAAGACAGATTAAGAGGAGAAACGGTTTATTACGTATGCATATGGAGCCCTTCCTAGAGGAATAGTGAAGACCCAAAGAAGCTGTTAGACTTAGGCGCTTATATATCATTTTAACAAAGAGCAAGAAATTTGTGGAAAAGTGACAAGATAAAGAAAAAGAAGTTTAGGCTTTTAGGGGTGGTAAATTGTGGGAAGGTAAATCTACTGGGGGAAACTAATGGAAGATAAGGGTAATTTAGTAAGGTTCTGTTTAGGCAGTTAAGATTGATTCTCTCCTTCCTGGTAAGGGAGAGGTGAGGGGGAGACACCTTTACAAAGGGCATTTTATGCTCTGCTTTCAGGTAGAAAGGGGGAGGGCAGAGACTTTTTCTTGTGTCTGTTTCCTCTTAGTTGCATTCAGCTCAAAATAATCCTTAGGCAAAGGGGCATATTTGGGGGTGACATATTCTGATCCCCTTCAAAATCATTAGAGTCTAAAATGGATGAAAGGCCTTAACTGTAAGGGAATGAGAGGGAATTTTTATGAAATTGTACATATACGGTATTTATTAAAAATATGCACTGATTTAGATTTGGTTCAATCAACAAGCAATTTTTAAACATCTACAGTGTGTTAGGCACTGAAAATATAAAGATGCAGTGGATAATTCATACCAATGAGCAATGCATGGGAGAAGACAGACATCAACAATGATATTGCACTGGCCAAAAAGTGCCTTCAGTTTTTAAGTAAAAATAAAAGACACTTTTCATTTTTACCAAGGACTTTATTGAACAACGTATTCACCCTTTTGTTCCACTACCTTCTGCCATTTTTCAGGCAACTTCATAATTCTGTCTTCCCAAAACTTTTTATCTTTTTGAGCAAAGAACTGTTCCAGGTGCCTTTTACAGTCTTCCAGGAAATTGAAATTTTTTAATTTAACAGAATTTTGTAAAGACCTAAATAAAAGGAAATCCAAAGGCACAATGTCTGGTGAATATGGTGGATGAATCAGAACTTCCCAGCCAAGCCGTAACAGTTTTTGCTTGGTCATCAAAGAAACATACAGTCTTGCGTTATCCTGATGGAAGATTATGTGTTTTCTGTTGACTAATTCTGGACGCTTTTCGTCGAGTGCTGCTTTCAGTTGGTCTAATTGGGAGCAGTACTTGTTGGAATTAATCGTTTGGTTTTCCAGAAGGAGCTCATAATAGAGGACTCCCTTCCAATCCCACCATATACACAATATCACCTTGTTTGGATGAAGACTGGCCTTTAGTGTGGTTGGTGGTGGTTCATTTCACTTGCCCCACCATCTCTTCCATTCCACATTATTGTACAGTATCCACTTTTCATCGCCTGTCACAACTTGTTTTAAAAACAAAACGTTTTCATTACGTTTAACTAGAGAATTGCATGCAGAAATACTGTCAAGAGGTTTTTTTTCTGCTTAACTTACGTGGAACCCAAACGTCAAAGCGATGAACATAATCAAACTGGTGCAAATGATTTTCAACGCTTGATTTGGATATTTTGAGTATGTCAGCTATCTCCCGCGTGGTATAACGTTGAGTGTTCTCAATAAATGTCTTGATTTGATCGCTATCAACTTCAACTGGTCTAGCCAACCTTGGAGCATCGACCAGCGAGAAATCTCTAGCACAAAACTTTGCAAACCACTCTTGACACATTCGATCAGTCACAGCACCTTCTCCATACACTGCACAAATCCTTTTTGGCGTTTCAGTTGTGTTTTTACCTTTCTTGAAATAATAAAACATAATATGCCAAAAATGTTACTTTTTTCTTCCACCTTCAATATTAAAATGGCTACACAAAAATTCACCAATTTTGATAAGTCTTTTTTTAAATGCACGCTGATATGACAGCTGTCACATACAATCTAATAAAATTGTTTCAAATGAAGTTAAAGACAATTAAGTGCTACTAGAGCCATCTTATGGAAAAAAGCAAATGAACCTTCTGGCCAACCTGATAATATATGCCCAAAACAGAATTAAGTATCATTTTCCTGAGAAAACCACTCTTTTGATGGTATGCATACTTGATATCAGTTCATTATTTAGCACCCATACCATCTCCTGAGTTAGAAACTGTGATCACTTTTCACTCTCTCCTCTCCCTTCAGTGTCTGTTCATTTACCAGATCCTGCCCGCTTGATCTCAGAAATGTCTTTGGAATCTGGCCATTTCTTTCATTTCCACTATTACAATCCAGGCCTTTATCTCCTACCTGGACCACTATAGCTGTTCTCTCAGATTCCAGTCTTTTATCCACAGAATTATGGATAAAATTATGCCAGCAGAATTACTTTTCTGTAAAACAAATCTCATCATGTTACTCTCCTGTTTTAAGCACTCCTTTTGGCTCTCTTTTTTCCTATAGAATTAAGTCTAAATTCCTTAGATGACTCAGTCTTTCAGAGATCAGCCTGACCTCAGCTCTCATTGTTATTTCCCACCCTTCCCTCTCTCAGACCTTATGTTCTGAGCCACTTGGTTGTTCATGCCCCAACAAAAATGTCAGACCCTTTGTTGATGCCTGTACTTAACAATACATGTGCAGTTCCCCTTTGCCTGGCAAATTCATTTAAGACTCGTCCCCTCACTGAAGCATTCCTTGCTTCACCTAGTAATTTACTCATGTGCTCCCTCACTGTTCCCATGGTACTTTGCCCATAGTTCTGTTAAAAGCACTTACTGTATACTATATCAATTTATGTAACAACAGCTAACATTTTATGAGCCCTTACGATGTGCCATGTACTTTGCTAAGTACATTTTATGTCTTCACCTCACAACAGCCCTGGTAGTGTTGTGAAGTACTATTAAGAAACCCTATTTTACAGATGAAGAAAATGCTTAGAGATACTGAGTAACACACCAGTTTCACACAGTTGGTAGATACAGCAAGAGAATTAGAACCCAGCTCTGATCTGTCTTTAGAGCTTATGCTCTTAACTATTATGCTCCGCTAGTTGGCATCTGAAGGTCTGGCACTATGTCTTCATTTAGTCCACAAATATTTATTGAGTGTCTACTGTGTACTTATCATTGTTCTAAGAGTTGGGGATATAGTAGTGAACAGAAGAAACAAAAATATATTGTTATGAAGCTTATTCTAGTGGTGGGAGACAGAGAAACAAAACAAGTAAATTTTGTAATATATTAGAAGGTGATAAATTTCGTGGAGAAAAAGCAGATAAAGCGGGGTGACAGGAGCTAAATATGGTGGACAAGCAAAGCTTCACTGAGAAGTCATTTGAGGAGAATCTGAAGGAGGTGAGAGAGGGATCATCTGGCTATCTGGAGGAGAATAACATTCCAGGTGGAGGCAGGTGAAACTGATAAGGCAGGAGTCCTGGTATGTTCAGGAAATAGCACTGAGGCCTGGGTAGCTGGAGCCAGTGAGCAAGGAGATGAGTAGTAGAAAATGAAGTCACGGAGGTGTAGATGGGCCAGTCATAAGATGTAGGACACTGCAAGGACTTTGGCTTTTGCTCTGAGAAAGAAGCCAATGGAGGGTTTTTGAACAGAGGATGACAATCTGACATATTTTATTCTGGCTTTTAAATACTGAGAATAGATTATA